>NW_025999977.1:32931983-32961654 GCF_001458135.2 Marmota marmota marmota
ATTTTTTTTTTTTTTTTCCCCAGTGATTTGGTCAACAGAAACATTCATGTGTCCTCTCTTTTAAGTCCAACACGTTAGTTTCCCTTTGTTCATTGGTCAACTTACTAGTTCACAGTGCCAAAACATGAGATAAGAAAAAGAAAGAAAGAAAAAAGCACATCATTCTATTGCCAACAGCTCCAGATAGAAGCCCGAGTATATGCATAATTCATAATTCAGAGATGGCTCATTTTCTCATGTCACACATCCATAGCTACAGTGCCTTTATTATTTGATAACAAATACTAATACTTTAAAGTTGAGGACATTTACATAGATGTTAAGTGTTTAAATAAGTTTTTTAGATGACTTTAGGCCAGGAGAGACAAACTTGAATGCTTCTAGAATTCAAGAAAAGGGAATATATTTTGTGAAGTGGGGCTACTGGAAAAATAGGCAGTGCTTGCCCCATCTGAAATGGACAGCCCCGTTCAGACTCAGCCAATGATCGTTATGTAGTTGTGTGCTCAGTATTAAAGATCTTTAGGTTTTCAAAAAAGTCATATATCCAGATTTCCATTTGGAAAATTGCGAACAAATAAAAAATTTAAAAATTAATAAATGCTGCTGTACCCCAAGGATCTCTGCAAATAGGATTTTCTTTCTGATTCTCTCGCTTGACCCCTTTGTTTTTTGGCCCTGTGCATCCTGCTGGGTAAGCCCAGTGTGTGTTACTCTTTAGTACCCACTACTGGGTTGTTAGAGAAAGCCCCTGCCTCCTTGCCTGCGACATATGGTATGGCACATTATGAATTTTTGACGGGCTCTTCATTCCATATTGTTATGATGCCTCCAAGAACTATAAAGAATATTTTCTCTGGATAAAATTGGAATTTCCAATTTAAGATAGAGATTTACAAGTTTGTAAAACTTAGCTTATCCTGCTAATATGTTCTCTATTTTCCTCATAAACATAACTCGAGAACAGTCATTCGCTTGTTCATTTAAACAATATCTAGTGACGGCCTATTACTCGTTATATACCGTGCCTGGGTATTATGTATGCGTTCAATGGCAAATACTATTTACTTGTTAAGACAGAGAATCAATACCTACTCTCTTCTTTCTTAGTAACGGCAATGGTTTAATTTGGGATGGCGATGTATCTAGCTGAAGACATTTCCTCTCTTGAGTGCAGATTGTTGTGGTCATGTGATCAGCTCCTGTTGAACAAAATTCTGATGTGCTGAGTCGTGCTCAACCAAAAGACAGGTTGAAATCCTGAAACCTAGTCCTTTGAAATGTGACCTTATTTGTGAATAGTTTTTATTTTATTTTATTTTATTTATTTTTAAAGATGTAATAAGTCAACATGAGCTCAAGATCCCGTGCCAGACACTGGAAATGAAGACCAAATATGCACACATTTCTTCTTATCTCAAATATCACCAAAGGAAGAAATGGAATTGGGAAGGCACAAATCAATTTATTTCTGTTATATGATTTTCTAATAATTTAATTGGTGGTATTAGTTACTAAGGCAATACAAGAAATGACCCCATATTTATGCTGGTGATTGTGTGAAAATGCCTGCTTTGGAGACTTAATTGCGTAAACAAATGAACAGAAAAACACAGATATTCTTTGGTCCAGCACGTCTAGATTGAAGTGATTTTGCTGTAGTGCTCATTGACTATGATTTGTGACTTGTTATCTAATATGTTCAAACTTCAGTTTTAGCATTTATAAAACTGGAATAAACATAACTGATCCAGAGTCTCTTCTGAGGGATAAATGAGATAATACATGTGGAAGTGCCTAACCAGAAATGAAGGATATGGACAACAGGCCCCAGGGAATTGCCTTACTGTTCCCCTACCTGCCCTTCTCTGCCTTGCCCTAAATAAGCCCACCACCAAAATTCCTCCTGTGACCTGGGCCTGTTAAACCCTGTAAAACCCACACCCTCTTGGTGGTCCACAGCCATTTTCCCCTCAAATTTATGCCCCTTTGGGGGTGCTGAATAAAAGCATGGCTGGTCCTTTGAGGTCTGCCTCCAATTTCTTTTTCTTTTTGTATTGTCCTTCCTGTGCTCTCAAGAAATACAAGAGATAGATCATCTGGGAATAAAGTTGTATAAATGAAATAATAGTGTCCCTGGAGAAGAGGTGTTTCTGAAGAGTCTGAGAAGTTCTAGAGGAAAGGGGGAACTTGACTCAGAACCAGTGGGGTTATAGCCCATGTCAATCAGAGGCATAGACAGGCTTGTTTAGGAAAACAGAAACACATTCAAAAGACAGTGAAGGCAATCTTAGGACAGGGATATATTTGGGGGTTCTTGGCTCTTTTAAAAGAAACCTGGTGAGGGTTGGGTATGGAAAAGTATGGAGGAATATCACTCTGGTGGTTTAAAACAGGTTCTCCTGGTCTGGTCAATCTCCATATCCTCAGGTTAACATGATCTTCATTAGCTCATCAACAGAGAGCAACAGAAAATCCCACAAAGCATAGATTTTTCAAGATGCCATATCTCACCTTGCTTAATCTAATTATTGGGGGTTAGTTAACAGTGCACTGGAAGATTTAGATATTTCTTAGATATTTCGGAGTAACAGGCTTTGAAAAGAGACAGCCTTAGTAAGTGACAGGTCTGGAAGTTTATGCAGAACTTCTGAATCTAAATCTTATTTTCTGGTCCTTCCTTTATGTCTCTATTCTACTCATTTTTTAAATTTCTTCTATCCTATCCCATTAGGAGTAGATTGTCGCGAGCCATCCATGGGCTGTGTGTGACCTATGTGCATTTAAGTGTATGGGGGGAGGAGACTGACCTAACATTTCTGCCTGATTGGGCTGTGGGATGTACGTGTGCCTTTCTCTCACTCTGCCTGTCTCACTGACATTCCAAGATGTGAATCAATCTGTTGACCACAAGACATCACCATGTAAGACTCCACCCTTTGAAACCCAATCCCTTGCCTTATTTGGGTGGAACTTTCTATGGAATGTCTTTCACCTAAATAAATAGAGGAGTTCAGGGTGTGCTCTCTCTTTCGCCTCAGGCCTCCCTTGCTCCTCTTGCTTTCCAGCGTGGGAGCTGACACCTGAGGTCTCAGAGCTCTCCCTGACCCCCCAAAAAGGTATTTTTGTGTTTGTGTGGTTTTTTTTAGTTGCCAGCCTTGATGGCTATCACAGCAGATGAAGATATTACACGTAGAAACATCTTAACATCCTGTTTATTATGTATTAGGTATCTAGTAAATGTTATTTCCCCTCCACTCTTTCTTCTAGAATATCAAGTTAATCAGTCTTTGAACTATTATGTGAGAGAAGTGTGATTCTTAATGTAATTTCCCTTTGCTTTGATGCATGTAGCATATCACATTGCAATGCACTGAAAAGCCAACCCTGTGTTTTAAGTTATGGCTCACGTGAGGATAATAATTGCTTTAGGAAGATGGCATGTGGCAGTATGAGACTCACCCACCGGAGCCAAGGCTCTCTGAAAAGTAGCTAAGGGTCCCATGCTGGAGCCAAATAGGGTGCAGGTTCTTAAAGACTGCCAGTTCTCTGTGATCTGGCAGGAAGAATTTTGAGCAGGTGGCAACAGAGTACCAAGCATGAGTTTATTTGGAAAAGTGAAATAGAAGAGATAAGCCTATAGTACAGGCTACTGAGTGACATGGACCATTTCTGGAGAGGACAACGTATTTTTCAGGGCTTTTTAAGGTGTTTGAAATTAGCTGAACTTGGAAACCTCCCCACTCTGAATTCTGAAGATGTAGATGTTGGCCCCAAGACATCTGACTCCCTTCTGATCTGATCAAGGAGGCTTAAGGGCCTAAGAAGGAGCCCAAACCTGTGAAATCCTGTCTTCTTGAGCCCTGGAATCTTTGGTCACAAAAGTCAGCCCTTCAGGGTAAGTTATGTTCTTATCAGTAGGGAGGAACTTTTGGGCCTGCATTTATCCTGCACATTACAGGTTGTTTGCTGAGAATGTGGCATGTGCTACTGACTTAAGTCAGGACAGGGCTGGAGTGGTAGGCCCAGTTTACAGAATTATCCCCTTAACCTCCTGTTACCACTGTTCCTCTCTGTCTATAACCAATCGGGTTTTAGAGCTTCTGGGATCCACTCAATTTAATCAGCTAGGGAGGACATTATCTTTCAGGTGTTAAACTAAGGGAAAAGCTTTTATACCTGAAAAAGACTTCTTTCAGATATCACAGGGAAGGGGCTGGGGTTGTGGCTCAGTGCCAGAGCACTTGCCTAGTATGTGTAGGGCACAGGGTTCCATCCTCGGCACCACATAAAAATAAATAAATAAATATGTGTATGTCTATAACTAAAAAATAAAAAATAAAAAAAAAACCATGGGGAATATCAAATTCTATGCAGGAAAAATTAGAAGATTAGAAGTTAGCCATAATCAATTCTCTCTCTTTCTTTATATATAATATTGTTTGTTTGTTTGTTTGTTTTTAGAAATACCTGGATTCTCAGCAGGGGAAAAAATACAGATTACTCTTTGTTCTCACTTGACCATTTGGTCAATATGATTAGCACATTAGCATATCTCTAATGTATTATATGCTTTTTAGTACATTTTGGAAGACCTGGGAATTATTAGGGAATCCTTGGACTTGTCATATCTCCCATTCCATTCAAATATTTTATCTTTCTTTTGGTGGCCTCAGATTTTCCTACATTTTAATTCCTTTCTTGGATTGAAACTATGCAACAAATTGGTGATTTTGGTCACAGATAGTAATCTTTTGTTTTGGATTAATGACCCTCAAAACTTGCACACTTATGTCCTCTAGATCTCTGTTCCAGGTACCCAAATAAACTTCCATCTGGTCCTGATTTTGAAACCACTTCCTCATTTATGTTATAGTTCCATCTATTGCCTATAACTTGAGTTACCTTTAAAGTCCCAATCTCCTTCTGGGTTACAAAAAATAGTTATTATGGTTTAGTTATGAGTTGTCCCCCAAAACTTCATGTATTAGACAAAGCAGGAAAATTTAAAGGTAAAATAATTGGGTTATGATAGCCTTGAAACATATTCAGTGTATTAATTCAGTTGAATGAATTAACTGGGTGGTAATGGTAGGCAGGTAGGTCGTGGGTGGAAGAGGTAGATCATTGTGAAGCCAGAATTAAAGACAGGCAGTCAGTACAGACAGGCCATTGGGTCAGATTGAGAGAATGGAAGCTGATTTGAGGCCAGGAAGTTAGAGACCCTTCCTGAGGAATTGAAATGTTAATGCCTCCAGAGTCCTTCCTCCACCCTTGTCAAGATAATCTGTTCCTGCTCCAATCTGTAGCTAAAGTAACCTGTCCCAGGAACTGCCCCTCCCTACAGGGAGTTGTAAAAGTTGTTAATTAATGCCTCCTGGGCTGCTTCCTACCTGGATCACTCCATTTGGACCTTCCCCTTGCACATCTGCTTCTCACCTTTTGGATATCCCACCGGGGCATCTCCTGGACCTAATCACGTAAGCAGGAAGGAGAGAGATTGGGGGGAAGAGAACAGGAGAACAAAGACATTCTAAAATGTATAAAAGGGACAGTACTCCCTCTCTTCTTTGGATACCAGAACACCAGCTATGGCCCCTTTCTCCCACTCTGGAGAAGACTGTTTTACTATTTTTAAGTAAAACCTGCTGTATATACTTGTCTCAGGGTGCTTGTCTAATGTTCAAACTTTAACATTGGAGGAAGCAGAACTCGTCACTGATGGTAGCAATTGGGGGCATGCCTTTGGGGTATATAATTTGTCCCTCCTGAGGAGAGCAGCCTCTCTCTGCTTCCTGGTGCCTTGTCCTTGTTAGAATTAATAGAATGGGGGTCTTGGAACCTCAAGAGCCAAAATAAACCCTTGGAAACCAATTAGCTCTGTGGGCAAACCAAGAGTTTTACTTCTATGTGCACACAAAAGGGTACCCAGCAATCAAAATCAAATGCAGGCACCCAGCAGCCAGTCTGCTGGGCCTTTATCCCTGACACAAGTGTACTTGGCCATTGCCCATTGGTTGGGTCTGACCACATACTCTTTAGTGCAAATTACTATTGGGGAAATATTAACTTCAGAACGGCAGCTGAGTTGCAAGAAAACGGCAGTCCAGAAAGTTAACAAAAATGAAGTCTCTTTGGATTGATAGAAAAGACATGTTCTTCCCTCATCCTGAGCTGCTTTTCTCCTTCACACCCTTCTGTCATGACGTCCTGCCTTACCCCAGGCACAGAGCAATGGAGTGGTCCATCTATGGATGGAGACCTTTGAAACTGTGAGCTAAATAAATTTTCCTCTTCTAAAATTGTTCTTATCAGGTCTTTTGGTCACAGCAGTGAAAATACTGACTAAAACAGACTCCCAGTGGGAAAAATATAGCTACTCAGAGACCTATAGAATGTCTATTAAACCACCCAAGTTCTTCCTCTTATTCTGATTAATAACATGGTTCTCATGATCAAACTGTTACAGAGCTGGGGACTGCCAGGTTGAGCCAGGGAAGTCACCGCAGTCCTATGATGCTGGTTCTTGTGATTTCACCAGAAATAATTTGAGCAAAACACATTGAGTAATAAGCAAAAAGTTTAATAGGGAGAACGAAAGGAGATAGTTATGTACAACACAAGGGACTGTGTGGACCGCCTTGAAGAGAGGACCCTCTGGTGCTCACAGGGCAGGAGTTTTTAAGGAAGCTGAGTCTCTTATTCTTGCCTTGATTTCCCTGTCTTCCCTAAATTGGTTTATTATACATTGGATAGCACCCAGCAACTTCCTCTGTGAGGGCCTGGATAGACTGGTTGACAGGGTGATTGTGACAAAGTTGGTTGCAAGAGATAATGATGGTACTTATCTGGAAAGCACAGTGCCCCTTGAGGAGTTATAATTAGTTCTAGCTGGGGGTCTTGATGTGCCAGACCCCATTTTTCTGATACTTACCTATTTTAGTTAGGGTCCAAGGATTTTAAGTAATAATTTCCTCTAGGGATTATAGTTCTCTGCAGCCTAGGGAAGGTTAGGCATTCTGGATCTCACGTATGCCTGTTCAGATAAGGTTTCCCACAGTTTCAGTTTTAAGGCTCCTGAATTCTTCTTGATGCATGAGGCTAATGTCTGTCCTTCATTGTCCTTTCCTTCTACTTACTTGTTCCCAGCTAACTAACCTACCTAACAAAACCATATGCTTTAGTTGACTAGGTTTCCTTTTTATTCCATTTGCCCTGAGTGCATTTCTTGATTGTCTTCTTGAGATCTTCACAGTCTATTTTATTCTGTGCAGTTCATTGGGAGGTGACACCAACTGTGTATTTCAATGCACTTCTCTGTTTGACCTGTCCACTCTGACCTCTGACCTGTAAATCTACTTACTGCTAAATGCTAGTGCTTTCCTCTTGGTCATCATGAGTATATGTGACATCAGCCATTTGTTTCTAGGTATGGCTGAAACCCAGCTCTGAATTCTCTGCCCTTACTGATTTTCCTGGGCTTGTGCTTCAACTTTTAAATCACTACTATAATTTTCTGTTGTAAGTCTAGATGATAATGAGCTTGAATAATTTTGTTGTTTGTTTATTGAACAGATAAGAACAAGAGATTAAAAATGTCAAATTGTACCTAACAATGCCTACAGGTGGCCTTTGGCAAAGTTGTAAAGCAAGTCAAAGGTATTAGGGATGTTCTTTCCCCACCTGGGGAGGTGACCCTCTTCCTTTTCTCCCTTCACCCTTCAAAATGTTCTGTGATCTCTGACTGCCCTAGGTCCTCCCAGTTGGAAGTTGATAGGAAAGCTTTTCCACACTGAGGTGTTAATGACAACATGTTAATTTTCTTAGACTATTTGCATAATAAAGAGCACCACACAAAAAAAGGATCTTTGAGAGATTTTAAGGCTTCCCTGATTATCTTATTGCATCATTCTACAGAAAAAAATAGTTCCTATACATTTTGATTTAAATGAATAAATTGATAAAATGCTAGGAGGACAAACATGATTCATAAGTTTTTAATTTAAGAATTACACATAAAAATATACCACATAATACCATCTTTTCATAAATCATATGAAACTTTCATAAGAGGAAAAAAAATGAAGGACATAGTCTCAGAACAAAATACTGTATTTTTCTTAAAAGAACATATATTGTTAATTCTAAATGCAGAAATTTTAAATAAAATTTTGTTTTGTATGTTTTTGTGTTAAAAGTACTTTAACTGATCTAGTCTTTTGGGGCAGGTTCATCAGCCATGAACAGGTGAAGGGCAATGAAGGGCAGACCTTAGGCCTATTTGTTGAGAAATTAGTTCCAAAAACTAAGAGCAGGAAGAGTCTTATCAGGTAGGAAAGCATCTGAAAAATGGGAGTCAAAATGTGAGACCTTCTCCACCCCACAGATAATCATAACCGCTTAAGGGGATCATGAGGAACCTTATCAAAGCAGACAAACTTCAGGAAAATGGGGCCTGGTATCTCCAGATCTCCCCCAGCCATAGTTAATTATAATCCTTTCTGGGAACTATGCTCCAAGTCACCACTATCTCTGGTTACCAGATCATCAGGATACTACCTTCTCACAAAGTCATGTCACAACTACCCCTTGTGACTCTCATAACCTTCATGTAGGAAATTCCTTTGACTGTACCAAGGAATAATTATCCACTTAAAGCTGCAAGGGAATAGAACAAAGCCAAAGAACTTCAAACCCATTAAGAATCCCTAATTCTTTCAAGGCCAAGTCATTCTCTTTGGAGATGCTCTAGGCCACTCATTGCCTATACTGTAAGTTTATCTCTGTTATTCTCATTTTTCCAAATATACTTCTGCATGCTACAATGTGTGACTCATCTGAAATCCTCTTGCGACATTGCAAGAAACAGTGACTGAGAATCCCTGTGGTTGCTTTGGCTCCAACCTGCGGGTCTCTGACTCTGCAACTGTTTTACAGCACAAAAATTAAAGAAAAGAAGGAAAGAATAGTTCAAGGAAGATACAAGGTAAAAACCAAATCTTCAGCTTTATCCAGGACACTGATTTTTTAAAATCACAAATATTGTTGAAAATTTGGTTTCCTGTGGGTCCATTTATAATGACAATGATGAACTTTGAGTTCTCTCTTCCTGAAGAGCAAAGATTTTCGAGAAATCCTCCCCCCACAAACTATTCTGTTCTGAGAAATGCCTATCCTAATACTAAGACCACCCTGTGCTTGCTATGCCAGGATGTGGCCCTCCTCCTTCCTTCCTCAATGGCTCCCTGGTTGAATAAAATCCCAGATTTACTTTCTTTCTTTTTTGAGACTTTTCTCTTTAATGAATATTCTCCCTTTGATACAAGAGCCTGGATGAAATTGTCTCCTTAATTGTCTGGTGTTTCATGTTTCACAAAGAAAATACCCAATCAAGCTCTCCTCTTCCTTGCCCTTTTCTGTCCATAATCATTTCAGCATTCTCTTCAAACTCTGGCAAGTCAAGGGAGCAGCTGCTTTGTCCCCTTTCTCCCTGCTGAGACAGAACAAAAGTGGATGGGGACACCAGTTATTTGTGGCTCCAGGTGGCCCTTTAGGCCTGTATTGTAGGCTCAGGGATGGCTGGTTATTGACTCAACAGGATCACACAGGTATTTTCCTGACAAGAATGTCTGTGTCCTTGTGAATGACACTCTGAGAGTCCCTCTGCCCCCCTCAGTGGGCTGGGGAGAGGCTTTTGTGAGCAGAAAAGAATATTTATCCCTTGAGATTTTACTTGAAATTCAGTTTATGAAAGGGATAGTTTATAGGCTGGTTTTCCTTAAGCCTTTAATTCCATGTACAAATTTTATTATACTCCTTGTAAATCTTATAAACTTTAAGGATCACTATGGGAGGGGGGTGATAACATTCAATGGACTCAAATTAAAATGAATAAACATTTAAATAACTAGTTTCATTTAAAACTATCTCTTAAATTCCTTTAAACCATTTAACGTAGGTTTAAATTCTTTTTTCCCCTAACTCTGCAAAGCCTTCTGATGCACAAAGTAAATTTAATCAACTATATACCTAATTCAGTCCTGCCAGTGTTGAAAAACACTCTCCTACTGTTACAGGGCAGCACCAGGACCTGCCCTCAGAGAAAAGAGGCTAGGCCGTAATGCTCACTGCTCCAAAAATATTTGAAGTCAAATTGGTAGAAAATAGGTTTTATTCAGAGAATAAAGATGGAAGAAACTTCCATCTTCAGGTCTGTGCGAGGGGTGGCAGCCTCCCAAGCCTCTACTCTCAGCATGAGGAAGCATTTGTCTAGTTCAGATGGGGGCGGCGGGTACCCTCAAATTCAATTTGTTCATTCCTAAGGATATAGCTTTACCACTTTCGTAGTCTATACATTTCAAGTTCACTTGGTTTCCACTGATTTCAAGTTACACCTTACCAAGTATTTTTCACCTGAATGGAGTCTGCAGAATCTCAGAGAGTTTGTAAATGACTTACTTCACAAATATTTTCCCAATTAACGGATTGGAGGATTCTTATATTCTTTCACTCTGACTGGCTGCAGCTCTTTTGTGAATATTATAAAGACTGTAAATTATTTACAGTAGCCAAGGTATGGAATTCTGGTCATGGGAGAAGAGGTAGTCCTCTGAAGAAGGTCCGAGGAATTCCAGGAGAGAAGGGGAACTACACTCAGGACTAGTACAGTTGTTGACGTAGGCAATAGAAAAGAATTTCAGCACATACCAGTCAGAGACAGAAGTTTATTTAGGAAAGCAGATACATAAACAAGGAATAATGCAGGCCATTTTGAAAGAAAGAGATGTTTTGGGAGTTGTCATGCCTTTTAAAGGAAACAATGAGGTGGATATGAGAACATATGCAATAATGGTATCAGTCTGGTGATCTCAAGATAGATTCTGGTGGTCTAGTCAATCTCTGGATCCTCTGAATTATATGCTTTTCATTATCTAATCAATACACAGCATCAGAAAGTCCTCTAACTGATAGATTCTTTAACATATTGTATCTCTCTTTGCTTAATATGGTTATTGTAGGGTTGATTAATCATGCACAGGTAGATTTACAGATTTTTCCACGAATTTGAGAGCTAACAGGCCTGAAAGACTGGAAGAGAGACTGGTTTAGGGAGTGACAGGCCAGGAAATGTATGAGGAACTTTTGAATTAAAATCCTATTTTCTTGGACTTCCTTTATGTCTGGTTTCTACCTATTTCTTATTTCTTCAATCCTACCTCAGAATCAGTGTGGTATATATATACACAATGGAAGACATGTGGAAACATTTTGGAGACCATTATGTTAAGAGAAACAAGCCCCACACAGAAAGACAAATATTGCATGATCTCATTCATGTGTGGAATCTAAAAATCCTGAGTGTGTAGAAAGAGAGTAGAATGATGGTCCAGGAGCAGAGGGCTGGGAGTTGGACTGGGGAGACATCGATCAAAAGACACAAAATTTCAGTTAGATAGGAGGAATAAAGTTCAAGAGATGGATTATACAGCATGGTGTCTATAATTAGTAACAATGTATTTTATCTTAAAAATTGCTAAAAGAGATTTTAAGTGTTCTTACTACAAATATACACATACAGGCATGCAAAGTGTTTGGCTAAGGCCTGTGTTAATTAGCTCAATGCAGGCATATATATTTCAACTGGTTAATTAAAAATAAAGAAATACAAAGAAGAAACCTTGGAATTGGAATCTGTATACCCCCCAGGACATAGTTGATTTGTAAGATGATGGCTTCTAGGATCCCACTAATTACATCCACACTTACTTCTTCATGCACTAGTGTTTATAATCCATTGAGGAAGACTATCACAGCTTGAACCAATGGGCAAACCTGATAATCCAATATTTTAAAAGGTAGGGAGGATACAGGGAAACACAGATTGTAGTCTAATTGCCAGTGTAATCTTCAGTAATATACTAGTCACAGCATCTGTTGCTTGAAGTGTGCAATATCTATTACAAAGTATATAATAAAAATTCAGTGAGGTCACTTGCTTGCAAAACTTGGGAGATGTTCTTTTACAAACAAAATCCATGAATCATATTAAGAGCACATATGCATTTCACATTATTTGGATATAAAAATAATAGTACTTCCTTTAGAAGTTAGCGTCTAAGGTGTATTTGATTTCTAAGGAACTTATTATGAATGAAAGATTGCATAGAGAACACTATACAAAAAGAAGAGTCCTTCAGATTTTGTAAGTAAGCATATATCACAGAAGGAAATAGTCTTGGGTAATAAAACAAGCCAACTCTGCTAAATAGACTATGTGACACAAAATATGTATTGCTCCTGAAGTAAATTAAATATGACTTAGGAGAAGAGGTAAAGAGACAATTTCTGGGACCGAGGGGCTAGAACCTCTTACAATAAATAAAATAAATCCTAACAAGCACTCCTTTTTCCCCCCTTCAGACCTTCCTATTAAAGTGATAAATGATTACAAAACAGATATCCAGCTACATAACCAAATAGATTGAATGGGACTGAGGGACATTTCACAACAGTAATTTTGATTCTTCAAACTTCTGGCAACAAAAACTACTTTGGGATAAAGAATGAAATGTTAAACCAGAATAACGTATGATGAACAAAAATTTAAATCCTTGTCTTCTTTTGGAGATTGCATCTTTTTACATTCTCACATTTAATCTCAGGAGTAAGCTGGATTTATGGCCATAACTCAGATGTTGAGAAGTCCTTGTCTGTCTGAGCCTGGCTGCCCTCACCTAGCCAGCTGGGCTATAAAACACCTGGGTGGTTGATTCTATGGGTTCTGGAGGGGAGGAGCAAAGCTGTACAAAACAATATGGGAAAGACTTCAGAAGGAAAAAAAAAACAACTGCATGTTTTCACAGTTTCTTTGTCTTTCCCATGTCCTTGTTGTATCCATGCTTTCTCAGCCTCCTGCACATTCCTATTATCTCCTGTGTTCAAAGGGTACACAGTAGCACCTCCCAGATTATAGCAGCAGCTCATCAACCCAGGGCTTTGGCACAGGTCTGTCAACCCTACTGTTATGGTTTGGATCTTTAATGCTCCTCAAAGGCTCATATGCTAAAGAAGTGATTGCCAGCCCTGTGGCACTTTGGGGAGGAAGGTGATATTGGGGCCCTCCTCACTACCTTTCTCTTTCTTGCTTCCTGCCTGCCATGGGATGAGCAGCATTGATCATTCCCATCCCACCATGATGTTCCACTTCACCACAAGCCCCCAAAGCAATGTAACCAACTGACTATGAACTAAAAACTTTGAAACCATGAGCTAAAACAAACCTTAACTCTTTTCCAGTTGATTTTCTTAGGCATTTTGTCACAGCAATGAAAATGTTACTAACACATTCACCTTGGTGCAAACTGATTGGTTATCTGTGTCACTCTCTCCTTATTCTCTTAATTACATGTAAAAGTAGTCTATGGAGGCACTAAAACAAAATATAGACTGTGCAGCTTTACAGTTTTGGAAACTGTACCAGCATGATTGGAATATGGTGAGGATCCTCTGAACTTGCAGATGGTTGTCTTATTGCTGTAGCCTGGCATGGAATAGATAGCGGGTGGGGAGAGGGAGATGATGGGGTTATAGTCCTTTCCTCTTCTCAAGATGTTATTCCTGTCATGGGGGTTCCACTCTCATGATATCATCTAAAGCCTAATTATCTCCTGAAGGCCTCAACTCCTAATACATTTGGGGATTAGGAATTCAACATATGGATCTGTGTGGACACAAACTTTCAGTGCACAGCCGTCAGTGTATGAGTTAGCTGTTTGGTTGCTTTTCTAAAGCAATGGACTAACTCTGTCCAGTAGGTTGCTGTGGCAGTACAGCAAGTAAAGGCAGAGACACAAATGGGTAATTTATAAGTATTGGCCAGATATTTTGCCCCCATTTAAGGTTTAAGCATTCAGAAGACATTGACCTTTGTCTGGGGGCTGGTCCAGGATATGTAGGGTCTGTTAACAGAGACATGGCATCTGAGAAGGTTCTGCTCTGTTTGCCATTATGCCAAGCAAGTGAGGGCAGGAGGCAAGTCCAAAGTTAATCTGAGGTTTTAGGAAAGATGTCCAGAAATTCCATGGTAATGGCAAAAGTAAGTTAACAGGAATATGAGTTAGAGCTGAGGAGAGGGACTCAAGTACCTGACTTCCACTGTCTTGCCAGAAGGCAGTGCCTAGTGTTTGGAGAAAGGGCCCTGGGTATGTCCAGGGCAAGAGGAGTCATGCAGAGGGCAGTGGCATGCTGGTGGGTAAACCTGATGCTCTGTGTAGTAAACCAGAGGTATCAAGAAGTAACTTGATACCTCCTCCATCTGCTGTAACCACCAAGAGCACAGCTGAAGGAGTGCTTCAGAAGTTTAAGAACAACCAAAATATTCTATCAGTTGGAACAGAGACAGATGTGTGTAGTTTTCCACTAAAAACTTCCATATCTGAGAATAAGAGAATCCCAGAATTTGGAGGTGTCTGTGAGGTGAGCAAGCACAGTACTGAGAATTGTCCTTCAGCTCTGAGAATTCTACTTGAGGTAAAACCTGAGTCCACTGGAAGAATCCTGAGTCATATCCATTTGTCTTTCATACTTATTTTTTACTGTCTTGTAATAGATTTATCACCCAATATATGTCAGGGGACCCTTCACTTTGTTTATTTAGCCACTGGATCATGGGCCTTACTTAATTCTTTCCTGGGGTTATTATAAGTATCACACAATGGTTTATACAATTTATTGCCTCACAGTTCTGGAGACTAGAAGTCCAAAATCACAATGGTAGCTGTTCAATGCTCTCTCTAAAACCTATAGGTGAATCCTTCCATACCTCTTCCTAGTTTCTAGTGGTTTGCTGAAAAACTTTGGTGTTCCTTGGTTTGTAGATGCATCACTTTAAAGCTCTGCCTTCACATGTTTCTCCAGACATTTCTGTCTTTACATGTCCATCTTTTATAAGATACCATTAGTATTCAAGGGGGGGGGGGGCGTTCTACTCCAGCATGACCTCATATTAACTAATCACATCAGTAAAGATGCTATTTCCAAAAGTTCACTTTTTTAGATATTCAGGGTTAGGGACTTTAATATACTCTTTTGGGTGGGTGTGAGGACATAATCCTACCCATTCCATCTTTCTGCTGAGATATGAAAGCATTTTAGTTCAGCCCTAGTAGCCCCAATTACACAATCAAGAACAAGAACTTCTTTTATTTTTATAGGATTTTAGTCAATGTATACTGAAGTTGTTCTGTAAAAGGATGAAACATGACCTCTTTCTTGCTGTTCCTCCCTGAATCCATAGTGAAGAAGCAAGTAGCAGTCCTTCTATTAGGGACATTGGTGGTGCCTATTCTTAACTCTGGGAGAGTTACACTACACTACCAAAGGGAGTATGGTTTAGTGAATATTTTTAGCTTTTTCCAATTTGCCCTCTTGAGCAGTTTGACTTCTAGTTTCAGTATAAAATTACATGACACCAGTCTCAAGGGTTAGGGCCAAATGAGCGATGGGCCATGGTGGTACTCTGTTATGGAGTGAATGCTTATGTCCAGCCGATATTCAGATGTTGAAGGCTTAGCCCCAATGCAAGGGTATCTGAAGATGGAGCCTTTGGGATACAATTAGGTTGAGATGAAATTTGGAAAGTGGTACTCTCATGATGGGATTAGTGCCCTTATCAGAAGTGACAGCAGAGAGCTTGTTCTTCATCATGTGGTAGCTTAAGGAGAAGGCAGCCTTCCGAAAGTCAGGAAGAGAACTCTCACCAGAGGCCATGTGGTACCCTGACCCCAGACTTCCAGCTTCCAGAAATGTGAGAAAATAAGCTTCTGTTATTTCAATCATCCAGTCTATGTATTTTGTTATGAAAGGCTGAGCAGGTAAAGGCATGCTCTATATCCTCATGCTACCTCATCACTATGAACCTATTAAATGACCACTTCCTTGTGGGCAATAGATAGCTCTTTCATGAATAATAGCCTATCATGCTTTATAATGGACCCACAACCCCCACATTTGTATTACACTATAAATGTTCCTATTTTACGGATGATAAAAAACTGAGAAATGAAGATTTGCTAATCCTCAGCTGAGTTCAAATTTCATTCACCTCTTACTGCTCTTCTTCAAACTCCCCTGGGTCTATTAGTCTCAGTGCTGTGGATGGAACTTTGTTAAATTGAATTCTGCTTTGTTCTCTTCAATATTATAATGTGGACAGTGTGGGGGAGAAAAGGAGACTGTATGGGGTCATGCCAGTGGCAATGCCATGCTTAGTTTTGTTGTTTCCTTCTACAGTACACCTGTAATTGCTGCTGTTACAGCTTTATAGATATCCTTGTTTCCTGAAATCTGTAGAGACAAGCAGAAGGTTGGAAAGGGCAGGAGCAGAGATACTCGCTGGCCAGGGCGGGGAGGTCAGGAGGAGAGAATGAGCAGCCTTGGTGATGCAGAGGCAGGTGGAGTACCTAAGGAGAAGAATTGCAATTTCACATTTTCATTAGGCACAGCAGGGCTTTTGCCCCTGCTGAGGTTCTGTACTTTCATCTCCCTGATTGGTAAAGACCACAGACAATTTCTCTCTTGCTTATGAGCATGATGAAATGTGTCCCAGTGTGGACAAGCAAATGAAGGAAACCTAATCAAGTGGCTGTAAGAGTCTTGAAGTACAAATTGGCTCTAACAGATTTGATATTAAAAAATGTATTATCATTCAGGCTACCAATTTCGCTTTTTTTTCCCATTATAAATAACATCCCAAGCCTAAGTGTTTAGAGAAAAATTAGAGTAACAGCACTTTCCTTATCAGACACGCACACATTGTTTCTTCCTTGAATACTTCTCTTGAAACTCACAGAGGAAAAGGTAATTTTGATAGAATCAGTGTGATCTGGAAGGTCTAAAGTTAGCTATTGCAGATTCTTTGGAGATTTGATGAATTTTAAAAAAAAAAGCTGGGTGAACTTATTGTGACTCTTTTCTTGTTTGTAAATTACTGTATTAGGTGTTCCTGGAAAATGTAAAGGAAATGTGGACTGTCCCATCTACTCAAGATTTATAATTTATTGGTGACAAATAATTTAGGGGTGGGCTAAGAAAACCTCTTTTAAGAGGGATATAATGGGAACCATTTTAAAGAGGGGTTTATCAAACCTAATGTGCCTATGGATCACTCAGGTAGATTGTACCTGAGAAAATTTCTGAAACACATCCCCAGAGACCCTTCAATTGATTTGGGGAGGGCATTTAAAAAAATTATCTCAGGTGGTTCTTGTGCAGATAGATACATATAAGACAATTGGTTCAGAAAAGAATATCCTGTGTTTTTATTGAAAGAGGCCATTCTAAGTAATACAAAAGTGACATAAGATGAAAACAAAGGGCACAATAACCAGAAGACACAAATTCAATGAGACAGGAGAATAAAACTTAAACATAGACAGAGCAATGTAAAATTTGGAGTATCATTTCAAAATCCAAAATCATCACCTTCAGTTTCTTCAGTAGTTTCCTTAACTTCAGCCCATGTTACGATTTTAATATACTCATTGCTACTACTTGTTCTTCTAGCTAACCTAATACTTTTGATGTCAGAGACTACTGCTTTTCCTCTGTATCCCACATGGAACAATGCTCATTAAATATTAACAGATTATCTGGTTAGGGAATGTGGCAGATAGGCATGAGGCTGACTTACTTGCAAAGATCTAACCAAAGTTACCCCTTGGCTACTTAATTTTTTTTTAATTATCTATGTCAATTAATGTCCCATGCAGAGTGTTCATCTTTTTATTTCCTTTTGCTCTGCTCTAGATGATTTCCTTAGTACTTTCAAGTTTATAATGTTTTTTTCAACTGTGTCCAGGCTCCATCTAAGCATCTATTATATGTCTTAAACATTTAAAGATTAGATATTGTTTATATTTTAATGTCTACATAATTCTTTTTCAAATTTGCTCATTCTTTTTCCATGTCTTCTATTCTTGTTTCATAAGTGCTCCTCTATCATTTAAAAAGTTTTAAAGTCTTTTAATTACTGTATTTTTTCAATTTTTCAAATATGGATTCTCTAATTTGTCACATTTTTTTTCTATTGATTAAAGTGGTGCATTTCCTTGTATCTTTATAAATTTTGTTAATGAGTCCATCTTTAGTGGGTTGATCTTTAGTGGGAATCCCTTGTATGACCTTAATCACACAAGAGCCATGGTGGGAAGGTTTGGGATACTTCCATCAGAGTCCAATGGGGTTCACTGATCTTGCACAAATCCCTACTTAATATTTTGGTTCAGGATTTCTTTATCATTTTGATAATCTTAACTTTGGTTGCTTTTCTGTATTTGGCCCAAACTAAGGACCCCAGTTCTATTTACAGCTCATATCAAGTAGCTAATCCTTAACAAAACTCTGGGCATGTGGGTGCAGATTTTCTGGTTCCAGCTAACAGACTTGGAAATCCTTTCTTTACCTTATGACGATAACTCCTGTCTGCCCAAACATTATAACTCTAGCCCCTGAGGTATATATCTGTATTTAGTACCCCTGTAAGTGGTGAGGACTTTCCCTCTTACTTATTAAATTATATAATCCCTCTATTTTGTAACTTTCCCTATACAAAATTTCCTTTTCCAAAAGTGCTATAGGTTTTTAGCCAGATGGGGAAGTGCTTATATCTATTTGGACCAACAATTTGTGTGGAAGCCCTGGGGGATGGATCATTATTTATTTTATTGATTAAGATGAAGGAGGTTGGGGCCAGCTGAGCCTGTGTTAGAAGTGCAAGCATGATATTGCTAAAGCATATTTTATATTTGTCAGTTAATTAGTAGATTTAGGTGACACAAAGGAAATCTTATGGAAAATTGGAGGTGAGGAGGGTGGTGGGGAATGATAACTAGGGATTATGAGTCATCAAACGAAGTGTTAACAGATTCAAATATATTTAGAGTGCAGGCCAGTAACAATCAGCTGATTATAATACAATAGGGAATGGTGAAGACAGAATCTAACTGGAGCAGCCATGCCCTGCTAAATATTCAAATTCAAAACCTTTCAAATAACATGCTGGCAAAATGCCACATTTGCTTGCTAAATTCAAACTACCCATGATTTTGCCACCTGAGGCTTAAATAATTTAAACCTTTTCTTTTAAGCAGTGGGAATAGAAAGAACAAAAACCCTCTTGTGAAATCTACTGCAATATTCTTATAGTTGATTTTTCAAATAAATAGCAGAACTGGGTTTGCATTCCGTAACAATATAAAAAATAGGGTTAGGAGGTTGATAAATATATTCTAAGCAATACTGGGACATTAAAATGGCTTCTTAAAATATGGATGATATACCTTTTGGAAAGTATCTATGTCATGATTTGCAAACTATAGAAAATAAACATAATATATGAGTAAGTTACCAAGAAGCTGATTTCTTTTCTTTAGTAGAGTCCAAAGGTCTCAGAGTGTGTGTGTGCTTGTGTGTGTGTAGTGGGCATGGGCCGGGGTGTGATATAATAATGTGTACTGTTTTACTGCTCCTCTGCGAAGTGTAAGCTCAAAGACAAGAAAACACCTAATTAGATATGGTAAACAGGGAAAGAGAAGATAAAGATGTTAGGTATTCAATTGGGGTTGTGCAACCATTTGGGTCTTTTTCAGACTTTCTGGGCTCAAGATTTTTGAGTCTCCTGTTCTATAGTGGTAATTCTCAGAGTGTGGTCTCCTGACCAGAAGCATCAGCATCTCTTAGAATTTTCCTCAGACTCACAAAATCAGAAGCTCTTCAGGTGGGTGACAGTGATGTGGGCTCTAATAAACTTTCTAGTGATCTTGATGTATACTGATGTTTAAGAACCACAGTCCTTGGAAAATAAAATTTATAGAGTAGTCATTTCTGTATCTTTAATGTAAATGGAGTTATCAGTATTAGGCAGAACTTCCAAAAGAGCCAATCATCATCATCATCATCATCATCATCATCATCATCAAAAACTGATTCTTATTGAATACTCACCACTTTTCTAGCTATTTTACATGCAGGAACACTATTATCATTCCAATATTATAAAAGAAAAAAATCCCAGGTGCCCAGAGAAGTTAACAAACTAATGCTAGGTTCATACAATGTGGCTAGCTGCACATCATAATCCAATTCTTGAGCTGTTTCTTATTAGGAAAACTCACCTTGGAATGCTCTTTAAGTGAGAAATTTCTCCTGGTGTGAACCATAAATGTTTTTTGTCCATTTTTTTTTCAGCCTGGACTACCCTAAAAATGTACACAAGTAAATGGCAGAACTTATATTTGAACTCAAGTAGTTTGTTTCCAAATTTTATGCTCCTAAGTACATTGTATCACCTATCCAGATCTGCTTTAAAAGCCATATATACTAGAATAACTTTATCCCTTTTTCAGTCTTGTTTACTGATATCTGCCCTAAAGTGAGCTTTTTTTAGTTGGATGATTTTATGCAACCTTTATAGCACTGTGACTTATACAAGAATATAAACTTTTATTTTCCTATTTTCCATTAGTTTCTTAGGATATTTATTCAGCAAGGTTTCCTTCTCTCTTAAATAATGTTGTATTATTTTCTCATAAATTCCACCTTGCTTGACTGAATTCTTACCTGTCATGTTTATCCAGCTCTGAAGATGTTCTCTCCCAGTCACCTCCCACCAAGAATTATCTTTGGGTTACCTTATGGTCTCATTGTTTTCTTTCTACTTAAAAAAATCATGTCTTAGCAATCGCATTTATCTTCAAATGAAAACAAATATCTTCCATATTATTAACTTAGGTTCTCATGGTTAATTTTAACTGTTTGATATGTTTCTGTTTCTTAAATTTGGTAAAAAAGTTAAGCATATAGCCCTAAAGTTTCTCATTGATTTCCTCTAAAATAACTTTGGCTAATGATACTGAAATGCACATTTATATAGAACTTTTTATATCAACTTGTCTTTGGTTTCACAAAGGTAGAAAATACACCACAGAAGAAATACAGAACAGTGAAAACACACTTAACTTAGACAGTTTATCTTGGCATTGTCACTTAATAACTGTATAAGCTGGGAAAAACACCTATATCTGGAGAATAGTTCCTCATTTGTGAAATGAGAGGCTTACATTATATCTAAAGTTCTTTCTAGTAGCAAAATTCTGTGATCCTCAGTCTAAAACTGAATGTTAATGTCAATGATATTTCCCTCAGGGCTAGATTTCTTAAGGAATGGCCCTAGATACTTAAGCTTGTAGAATGTAAGGTCAATGTATTAGTCAGGTTGAGGTCAGTCAAATAAAAGCCATTCTAAATTATTCTGCAGAAGGAATTTTATAGGAGGAACAAGTTTAATAGATTTGGGAAGATCTTAAAATGCAATAATAGAATGCTACTCCCAGCCCCTTTGGTGCAGTTAAAATTGAAGGAGGTGATATTACCAGAACCCAAGAATGGGCCAATGGGGAAAGAATTGGGGTTACCATGTGTTGTATGAGGTGTCTCTCAAAAGATCCTGTTAATGCAGGGATATTCAGAAGAGGAATAATTGGACTGTGAGAGCTGTAACCTAATAATAAGTCTATCCTACTTTGAATGAACTAACTGGGTAGTAACTATAGGTAGGTGAAACCTGGCTGGAGGAGATGAGTCACGAGGAAATTCTCTTGAAGGGTTATTCTTCTTACTGCCCCCTCCCCTTCCTCTCCCCCTACTTCCTGATTGTGCCATGAGTTGATCAGGTTTCATCTGCTGGGACTTACCCCCATGATGTGCGGCCTCATCTTGGGCCCAGAACAAAGGAGTTTGCTGTCCATGGACTGAGATCTCTAAAACCATGAGCCCAAAATAAACTTGTCCTACTCTAAATTCCTCTTGTCAAGTACTTTGGTCATGGAGATGAAAAAGTTGACTAAAACACTAAGATAGGGACCATGCTAAGCCAGAGCTAGAACCGTGGTGTAAGAAGTTTCTTGAATGAGATAGAAGAATGGTGTGGGAGAGAGTCCTCAAATGAACTCAGCCACCAAGAGATGATTTCAGAGTAGAAACATGAGAGAAATTCTATGGTTTCTCCTCTCCTCTGTTCTCAACCCCTTTCGAGTGACTCCCATTGGTCAAATTTAAGTGGAAGCCATAGCTGATGATGCCTAGAAAATGTAGGTTGCAGGAGTCAGCCCCTTTAACAGAGAACAGATGCAGGGAGAATTTTAATTTCTGGATGCAAGGATTACAGGGAATCTATCACAGAATCTCTCACCTCCATTTTCCAGAAATTTCTTATCTTAAATTCCAGCCTGAATGGCTGTTTTTATAAGCCTCAACCAATGAGTCAACTATGGCAACTGTAAACCAAACATACCTGTTCCTCGTTATTCCAATACAACTCTTACCAAAGCAGCGACCCCCACATCAAAAATTGTCCTGCTGGATAAATTACCCATGAAGGGAGTCAGAATAAAGAGATTATTTCCCTGGAGCCAGTTACAAGAATACAGATCTTTCAGTTGTGGAAAGAAGTATATGGCCTTTCTGTGGCAGCTAGTTTGCCATTCTGCTTTCTCAGAAAATTCAAGTGTAAGAAAAGGTAATCTTGGTGTTGCCTCCCAGCTAAGGTGATTAAGGAAGTCCTTCCACCAGAGCTGCAATAGTATATAAAAAAACATATTGCCTCATCTGCATAGGACCAAAGGCCTGCCTTCCTTTCTCCATCTACTCAACCAAACAATAATTGGAATCTATGGTACTGAAAACTCTTGACATAATTTCTCAGCTCATACTTCCCCTTCTGACTCATTTTAATTTGTGGCAAGACTCCCAGCTGACGTAAGTTAAAGACTGAACCCCAAGCATAGGACTTCTCAACTTTAATGCATATACACATCTCCTGCTACCTTGGTAGTTTTGTGGGTTCTGATTTAGTAGGTATGGGCTGAGTTTGAGGTTTTGCATTTCTGGTATTGATCCACATAGCTCTCTGACTTCTTTTTTCTGCTCTCTCTCTCTTTTCTGGGAGAGATTCCATTGAATTATGGCCATGGACCACACTCAAAACAGGAACAAAAAGCAACAACAAAATATGAGTGTCTGAGTGGATATGAAATCTAGATGACTAGCATTGCCATACTCTGACTGAAGACCCTGAAGTGACAGGAAGTTCACATAACTCTGGTGAGACTGGGTGATGTTGGTTTCCATGGAGTAATAAATGAAAATGCTCCACTTCGCTGTTCAGTGGCTGTTTTTTAATAACTGGATAGAGAATATCCTTCAGGCAGAGCAAACAGGATAGATATAACCCAAAATGACAATAACTGTGGTTGGGTCACAGATAAGTCATGAACTATGGATCTAACAGTTAGAGCCTTGTCTATTTTCTTGAATTGCTAAATCTTTTAAAGGAAACTCTAAAATTGTTTCCACAGTGAGCAAAATTAGGATTCCACTTCTAGTACATTCTCAGATACAGGCAGGTGATTAGTAAAGCCAGTGATACCAGTGAAACAGCAAAGCTGAACAAGTTAATGGAGGAGAAACAAACAAATGAGCAAACAAGCAAATTAAAACTATGGTGATGCGGAATTGATAAGAGTATGAACAAGAGACTATCAGAGTACTAGGCTCCATTCCTCAAAATTCTTTGTGATTATGTAATTCTTTGTTAACAATGAAAGAAATTACATATACAATTGCTGACTTCAATTTTTTCTGTCTTTATCTGATTTTTTTAAAATTTATTTTTTTAGTTGTAGATGGACACAATATCTTTATTTATTTATTTCTATGTGGTGCTGAGGATGCCTCACATGTGCGAGGCAGGCACTGTACCACTGAGCTACAGCCCCAGCCCTTTATCTGATTTTTTTTTATATAATCCTATGAAATGAGAAAGGAGACTCTCAGAAATCATCTTCAAATTTTTCATCTAGGAAATCAGATAATATGTAACTTAATCTTGGGAGAGTTTAAGAAATAATATCATCATATTTATATTATACTATATTTAAGAAATATTGTTTTATTTAAAAATAATATATGTAAAATGCTTAGCATTTTGACTTGCAAACACGTGCCTTCAAGAACTTTCAATAATCCAAATGCATGTTCCACAGGACTCTAACTCTTCCTCTGCCTCATTTAATTCTAAGGACATTCATATGAAGTTGGTCTTGTCTCCTTTTGAAAGAACTTGTGTGTACTAAAGTTTATAGGGTGGGGGAATCTCCCCAAGGTCACATATCTGGGAATTCACAGAGTTAGTTTTAAACCCTAACTCTCTGATTTCTAATCAAAGCTCTATTCATTACACTGTGGTGCCTCATATCCATTGGCTATGATAGGAGGTGAAAGTTTGGGACATTGGGCGAAATCTGAGATCACTGTCTTTAAGATCTTAGAGTAGGGTTGTATGTGGGTGGTAGACCCATTTCTCTCTATTGTGATGGCTAGAAGTGTTCTGATCATGTGCAAAGCTCCTAGAAATAAATTCCCTTGGTTCATCTCTGGACCAGTGAGTATCAGTCTGCCATTTGTTCTTTTCCCTTGAATGTCCTCCATCTGGGCATCAGCCACCTCATTCTGCTTTTAACTCAGCTGTGTGCTTGACTATTAAAATTTTGTCATCCCTTCCACACTCATGTTCCTTTATACTATTTTACTTTTTCTGCTCTCAGCACATGCAGGATTGATTACCTTTAGACTTGGGTTAACTCCATTTTATTTATCTTTTGAGATGTGTCTTTAATTGCTAAAGGGACTGCCTGCTATTTCTTTTCAAATTATACTGAAAATTGCTGACGGAATTCCACTACAGCTACCTGGAGGCAAATTTTGTGGAAAATATTTTATGTTACTTCCTGAGCTCCATAATGAAACACGCTGTGTTTGTTTCAAACTACCCAAGCTGGCTTAGGTCCTACATAAAGTTCTAAAAAAATTTTCCAGCCAAACATTTAATTGTTTGTATTGTTAAAACTGCCAGCTTAAACTGGCAGGTTTTTCCAACTGTGCTTGTGAAATATTTGATCTTATCTAGAAGCAAATCACTCACTCCCTTTGTCAGGTGCCTATTGTTGATAAAAATCAGAATTCCTATGGCACTTCTTCCTCTTGCGTATGGATTCTTAGTACTTTGGGTTACGTGGTGTGCATCCCTACCTGGTTGGATGCCATATTACTTACTGCCTTCTGGTTGGCAGAGCTAATTACTGCATCTGTACTTGCTCTTCCTCTTCAGTTGGAAAACTAAATACTGCCTCCAGGCTCTGCCACATGCCTGTGGGTTGGATTGGGAATCTAAATGTCCCTTTCACCTTTAGTTTTGTGGAAAACTTTCAATGGGAACATTGGAGTGGAGTTAGTGTGAGATGTATCTGGTACTCATATGCATGAGCAATGTCTTCAGACAGTGTCAGGAACTTGCCTTCTATATTGTCACCTTCTTCTTAGTGTCCTTTCAACAGGGTCTTTATGGTGATAAATTCCCTATTCACTGACATATCACATTTTACTGGAGATGGTTAGATAGTCTCTGGGACTTAGGTAATATTTGTGGTTGCTTAGTGTTGGGGATGTGTTACAACTGGAGCCAAGTGCCTGGATCCATCTGCAGATGTTACCAATTAGGGCCAGTGCCATTTTCTACAGCTGTGTGTCCCAAAGCTTTCCCACCTGCAGGCTTGGAATTATCTAATCCTTAAATCACTGAGAAGCTGGGCTGTGAGGATATGTGCAGCTCCTTTGCTTCTGGGTAGTTGTCTATTATAGTTTGGATCTGAAATGTCCCCCAAAGCACATGTGCTAAAGACTTGGTCACTAGCCTATGGCACTATTAAGAAGTGGTGCAACCTCAAGGGAGTAGGGTCTGCTTAGAGAAGGTAGGTCTTTGTGGGTGTGTCCTTGAACAGTATATTGGGACCCCTGTTTCTTCTCTCTCTCAGCTTTCTGGTTGCTATGAGGTGAGCAGCTTTGCTTCACTCATGCTTCCTGCCATGGTGTTCTGCCTCACCCACCCTGCTCCAGGAACAACTGACCATGAATGAAACCTCTGAAAATAAATCCAAAATGAATCCTCCCTCCTTTAAGTTGTTTATCTCAGATATTTTTCTCACAGTGATGAAAAGCTAACATGGTGTCCTTCCCATGGGCGACTTAGTCTCCTGGCTAGACTTCTACTTGGGACTCCAACATCTAGTTCCCATTCCAGCATCTTGGCTTTGACTTGCCTCTTAGATAAGGATCCCAAGTCCCTGGACTGGCTCTTGGACCCCAGGCATGGCTTCTGTTTTGGACACCTCTTTTGGAACTACCATAACTCCAGCAATGGTCTAAACTTCTACTTGTATTAAAAACTTCTGCCAGCTGGAATTGTGCCCTGCTGTGTATCTTCAGGGCAGATCTCTTAGACCCGAAGATTAGCTCAGATTGAAATCAAGAGCACCACATGTCTTGGGCTGGGTAATTTATATTCCTGGCTCCTCTCTGGAGTAGGCCAGCCATTTGCTTCTTCCTGCTTTTCCAAATTGCTTTCAAAACTGCTCACAACTCATGATTTTTTGCAGACTGGGACGCTGAACATGCTTGTCTTTCTTTTTTAGAAATGTTTTGCAATTGTGTAACACTGACTAATCTCATATGTACAGTTCAGGATTAATAGCATCACATGCAATAATGAAGAATAGAATTTTAGAGGTTTCTCATATTTTTATTTCCTCCTATTTTGTCTTCTTTCTGACTTCACTACTCAAGATTAGATTTAAGATTTCCTTATGGGTATGGTGGCACCTTGCCTGTAATTGCAGCAACTCAGAAGTCTGAGGAAGGAGGAGCACAGGTTCTAAGTTAGCCTAAGCAACTTAAAGAGGTTCTAAGCAACTTAGCAAGACCCTATTTCAAAAATAAAACTGTAAAGAAAGGACTGGCGATGTAGTTCAGTGGTTAAGCATCCTTGGGTTCAATCCCTGGAACAATATCAAAAAGCATTTCTTTGTTGTTTTAAAATAAATATTTAGATGCAGAACTCCCTGGTGCCCTATCAGAACCACTGGCATCAGAACCCACACAGAATTCCTGGCCACCCACCCATGCAGAAATCCCAAATGCTGCTGCCATGCAGGACACCCAGCTGCTACGCATGCACAGGAACTCTAGCCACCACTCTCATGTGGACCCCTAGTACCAACATGGGACTTCCCTGGTTGCCTCTATCTTGAGACTCTGCAGCCACTGCCATAGTCCCCTATGCAGGATAGCCTGCCTGCACCTGGGGACATCACACAGGCTTTGAAAGAGGCCAAAAGCCATAATACTGCATGCCACAGAGCTCATTTCTGAACAAGTCTCCCAATGCCATTGCCTGGCTCACACCACTCCATCAGACACCCCATCACTGAAAGCAGCTGCCACCATCTTGGGTCACCTTCATCACCATCTTTATTTGGGGCAATTCCAAGTTTGGAACACTGGATGGCCATGTACCCATAGTTTCTAACTACCCTCCCCGCCACAGAAGCTGCTAACCTGGCACAGTGACTGCCCAATACAAAACAGCTCTCCAAGACAGGTGCGCAGCCACCAGAGTGCAACCCAAAAGACTTCCAGAGAGAAAGGTCCCTAATTAGGAAGTAGAGAGGGAGAGGAAGATACAGTTTAGAGACTAATTTAGAGATTAGGAACTGTGAGGTCTACAAGCCAGATAAGGAGATAAGACCAAGCCCCCACATCACACGAGCAGGCCCCAAAGGAGATCCTTGAGGTGCAGTCTCCCAGTGGGACCCAAGGGTTCCATACCCCACCTCCAGGTGCCCTGTACCCAAGACCAACCCTCCCACCTTGGTAACTTTCACCATCCTGAGGGCGGAGATACCAGCTAACAGACAACCCCACCTATTGGATGAGAAGAGAAGCAGAAAAGATACTGATCTCCAACAAAACAATCCTTGTTTCATCCTTTGAGATATTTTTTTCTTCTCCCTCTCTATTCTCCCATCCTCACATGGCCAACAGATGTGAAACCAAGTACTTTGCATGAATTAGGACAAAGAGGACTGGGATGTCTGAATAGTATATTACAGTTGTGTTGTATATTCTTTTTTTTCTCCTATTTTTACATTTTTAAATTTTTCTTAATATTTATGTGTGTTTGTTTTATGTGCTCTACTGTCTTCCCACTTACGTGTCTACCCAAATTTACTTCCTCTCTCTTCTCTTGCTACTAGATTCCTCTTTCACATTTCCTAAGATGTAATAAATCTATATCCTCACATCCTACCTTCTCAGCATATCATCCTACACCTCACCCCAGTTAATTGTCTACCATCATAAACTGTAAATCCTTTTGCAAACCTACTGTTTATATTGTAGATAAAAATTGAGTTCACCATTTCTGTATATTGTGACCAAACTGTAAATGTTTTATAGCAATTATTTGATTTAAGGTTGTATATTGTTTGTATTAGGATCTGTTAACATTGTCAATCCCCTCAAAGGAGAGATAGTGGAACCCTGCAGGGGCATTATAAACCCATTGGGAATAACGGTAACTCCTCGGATCTGCAGTGCTAGAAGGGAAGACACACAAAAACATGAAAAGACAAGGGAAGAAAGTGGCCCCCCAAATCAAGATATAACATTACTAGAATCCATGGTCAGCACAGCAGAAGACATGACAGACAAGGAGTTCAAGATTTACCTAATTAAAATGTGAATTAAAGAATGATATAAGAGAGCAAATATAAGAAGCAAAAATCATTTCGAGAAAGAGCTACATAAGCAAATCAGAAGCAAAAGATTGGGGCTGGAGATGTGGCTCAAGTGGTAGCGTGCTCTCCTGGCATGCGTGTGGCCCTGGGTTCGATCCTCAGCACCACAAACAAAGATGTTGTATCCGCCGAAAACTAAAAAATAAATATTAAAATTCTCTCTCTCTCTATCTCTCTCTCTCTCTCTTTAAAAAAAAAAGCAAAAGATGACTTCAATAGGGGAGATAGAGGTTCTAAAAACCAAACAAACAGAAATTCTTGAAATGAAAGAAACAATAAACCAAATTAAAACTTCAATTGAAAGCATCACCAACAGATTAGACCACTTGAAAGACAGGACCTCAAACAATAAAGATAAAATATATAATCTTGAAAAGAATGTAGACCACACAGTGAAGATGGTAAGAAACTATGAGCAGAGCATTCAAGAAATATGGGATAGCATAAAAAGACCAAATTTAAGAGTTATTGGGAGGCCCAGCGGCTCGCCAGCGTGGTGACCGCGTGACGCCAATTGGAGAGGGGGCAGAGCGGAGCCGCCACCCGCACCCGCAAGGTGGGCAGACCCGCGACCCAGTGGTACATGGGCGTGGTAGGAGGGGCAGGGCAGAGCCACCGTTCGCGCTTGCAAGGTAAACAGACCTGTGACAGCCTGGCGGGTCAGGCCCAGTGGCCTGCCAGTGTGGTACACACGTCACCCCAAATGGGGTAGGGGCAGAGCAGATCCTGCTCCCACGCCCAGATCAGGCCCTGCCGGTGTGGTGGCCACGTGACCCCAATTGGAGTGGGGGCGGAGCGGAACTGCTACCCGTGCCCGCAGGGTGAGCAGACCTGTGACCAACCTGCAGATCAGGCCCAGGGGTCCGCAGGCGTGGTAGGAGGGGCAGGGCAGAACCGCCGCCCGCGCCTCCAAGGTAGGCAGACCT
>NW_025999977.1:32964072-33029657 GCF_001458135.2 Marmota marmota marmota
GGCAATATGTAAATCAATGGATGTGTAACTGATGTGATTCTGCAATCTGTGTATGGGGTGAAGGTGGGAGTTCATAACCCACTTGAATCAAAGTGTGGAATATGATATGTCAAGAAATTTGTAATGTTTTGAACAACCCACAATAAAAAATTAAAAAAAAAAAAAAGAAAAAAAAAAGAGTTATTGGGATACGGGAAGGCATAGAGTTCCAAACCAAAGGAAGGAACAATCTATTCAATCAAATAATATCAAAAAATTTCCAAACATAAAGAATTAATTGGAAAAACAAATACAAGAGGCTTACAGGACACCAAATGTACAAAATCACAACAGTTCCAAACCAAGGCACATTATAATTAAACAAAAGAAAACACTAGCATATAGTAGAAGGAGAGAATTTTAAAAGCCATGAGAGAAAGGAATCAGATAACATATAGGAGAAAACCAATTAGGTTATTGCAGATTTTTCAACTCAGACCATGAAAGCTAGAAGATCCTGGAACAACATATATCAAGCTCTGAACAAAAATGTATGCCAACTAAGAATCTTATTTTTTAAAAAAATATTTATTTTTTGTTGTAGTTGGACACAATACTTTTATTTATTTATTTATTTTTATATAGTGCCAAGGACAAACCCAGTGCCTTGCCTGTGCTAGGTGAGCACTTCACTGCTGAGCCACAGCCCCAAACAAGAAACTTATATCAAGCAAAATTAAGCTTTAGATTTGATGATAAAATAAAAACCTTCAACAATGAACAAAAGTTAAAAGAATTTACAACTAGAAAGCCTACACTACAGAACATTCTTGGCAAAATATTCCATGAAGAGGAAATGAAAAATAACAGTAAAAATCAGCAGAGGGAGGTATTACACTAAATGAAAAACTAATCAAAGGAGAAACCAAATCAAGTTAAATACCCCAAATAAACAAAAATAGCTGGGAAAACAAATCATGTCTCAATTATAACCCTGATTGTTAATGGCCTAAACTCAAAAATCAAAAGACATAGACAGAAGATTGGATAAAATAAAAAAGACCCAAAAATATGCTACCTCCAAGAGACACATCTCTTAGGAAAAGACATCCACAGATGAAGGTGAAAGGTTGGGAAAAATCATACCACTCACATGAACTGTGGAATGAACTGTGGAAGCAAGCAAGGGTTTCCATCCTCATACCAAATAAAATAGACTTCAAACTAAAGTTAATCAAAAGGGATTTCATAATGCTCAAGAGAATACACCAACAAGACATAACAATTATAAATACATATGCACCAAACAATGGAGCGTCTACATTCAAATAAACTCTTCTCAAGTTTGAGAGTCAAATAGACCACAACACAATAATTCTGGATGACTTTAGCACACCTCTTTCACCACTGAATAGATCTTCCAAACAAAATCTTAACAAAGAAACTATAGAACTCAATAATACAATTAATAACAGACTTAACAGACATATATAGAATATTTCATCCTTCAATGAGTGAATACCCTTTTTTCTCAGCAGCACATAGATCCTTCACTAAAACAGACCATATATTATGCCACAAAGCAACTCTTAGTAAATATAAAAATCTAGAGATACTACCCTGCATTCTATCACATCATAAAAGAATGAAATTAGAAATCAATGATAAAATAAGAAATAAAACCCACTCCAACACCTGAGAGACTAAATAATATTCTTCTGAATGAACAATGGGTTGCAGAAGACATCAAGGAGGAGATTCAAAAATTCTTAGAGGTAAATGAGAACACTGATACAACATATTAGAATTTCTGGGACACTATGAAGGCAGTACTAAGAGGAAACTTTATTGCATGAAGTTCATTCCTTAAAAGAAGAAAAAAGTCAACAAACAAATGACCTAATCTTACATTTCAAAGCCCTAGAGAAAGAAGAACAAATAAACCCCCAAAGCAGTAGAAGACATGAAATAATTAAGATCAGAGCTGAACTCAATGAAATTGAAACAAACAAACAAAAAAACAATTGAAAAAAATTGACAAAACCAAAAGTTGTTTCTTTGAAAAAAATAAAATAAAATTGACAAACCCTTAGCCATGCAAATGAAGAGAAGGAGAAAGAAAACTCAAATTACTAACATATGTGATGAAAAAATAAATATCACAACAGACACTATGGATATACAGAAGATAGTTAGAAATTATTTTGAAAACTTGTACTCCAATAAAATAGAAAATATTAAAGGCATCAACTAATTTCTAGAGTCATCTGATTTGCCCAAATTGAATCAGGATAATATACATAATTTAAACAGATCAATTTCATGTGATTAAATAGAAGATGCTATCAGAAGCCTACCAACCAAGAGAAGCCCAGGACCGATGGATACACAGATGAGTTCTACAAGACCTTTAAAGAAGAACTAATACCAATACTCCTCAAATTATTTCTGAGAGAAAAAGAGGGAGCACTTTCAAACTCATTCTATGAGGCCAATATCACCCTGATTCCAAAATCAGACAAAGACACATCAAAGAAAGAAAACTTCAGACTAATATCTCTAATGAACATAGATGCAAAAGTTCTCAATAAAATTCTGGCAAATCAAATATAAAAACATATCAAAAAGATAGTGCATCATGATCAAGTGGGTTCATCCCAGGGATGCAAGGTTAGTTCAATAAATGTAAGTCATCACTTCAATAGACTTAAAGAAAAGAATCATATGATCATCTCAATAGATGCAGAAAAAAAGCATTTGACATAATACAGGACCCCTACATGTTCAAAACACTAGAAAAATTAGTGATAACAGGAACATACCTCAACATCATAAAGGCTATCTATGCTAAGTCCCAGGCCAACATCATTCTAAATGGAGAAAAATTCAAAGAATTCCTTCTAAAAACTGGAATAAGACAGGGATGCCCTCTTTCACCACTTCTATGTAACATAGTTCTTGAACCACTGAACAGAACAATTAGATGAAAGAAATTAAAAGAATACAGATTAAAAAAACCAATTCAAATTAGCACTATTTGCCGATGATTTTATACCTAGAAGACCTGAAAAATTCCACCAGAAAACTTCCAGAACTAGTAAATGAATTCAGCAAAGTAGTAGGATAAAAATAAACACCCATAAATCAAAGGCATTTCTGTATATCAGTGACAAATCCTCTGAAAGGGAAACAAGGAAAGCTGCTCTATTTAGGATAACTTAAAAAAATACTTGGGAATCAATTTAATGAAAGAGGTGAAAGACCTCTACAATGAAAACTACAGAATGCTAAAGAAAGAAATTAAAGAAGACCTTAGAAGATGGAAAGACCTTTCTTGTTCTTAAATAGGCAGAATTAATATTGTCAAAATGACCATATTACCAAAGGTGCTATCTAGATATAATGCAATTCCAATCAAAATCCCAATGACATTCCTCATAGAAATAGAAAAAGAAGTCAGGAAATTTATCTGGAAAAATAAGAGACCCAGAATAGCTAAAGCAATCCTTAGCAAGAAGAGTGAAGCAGGTGGTAGACCTTAAACTATACTACAGAGCAATAGTAACAAAAACAGCTTTATGTATTGGCATCAAAATAGACTTGTTGTCCAATGGTTCATAATAGAGGACACAGAGACAAACCCACATAATTACAGTTATCTTATGTTAGACAAAGGCACCAAAAATATACATTGGAAAAAAGCCTCTTCAACAAATGGTGCTAGGAAAACTGGAAATCCATATGCAACAAAATGAAATTAAACCTCTATCTCTCACCATGCACAAAACTCCACTCAAAGTGGATCAAGGACCCAGGAATTAAACCAGATACCCTGTGCTTAATAGAAGAACAAGTAGGCCCAAATCTTTATCATGTTGGATTAGACCCCAACTTCCTTAATAAGACTCCTATAGTGTAAGAATTAAAATTAAGAATCAATAAATGGGATGGATTCAAACTAAAAATCTTCTTCTCAGCAAAAGAAATAATTAGTGAAGTGACTAGAGAGTCTATATTTGAGGGAAAAGTTTTACCACATCCACATCAGATAGAGCACTAATCTCTAGGGTATATAAAGAACTTAAAAATCCTAACACCAAAAAACCAAATAACTCAATTAATAAATGGGCCAAGGAACTGAACAGACATTTCTTAGAAGATGATATACAATTAGTCAACAAATAATTGAAAAAATGTTCAACATCTCTAGTGATTAGAGAAATGAAAATCAAAACTACTGTAAGATTTCATGTCACTCCAGTCAGAATGGCAGCTATTAAGAATACAAAGAACAATAAGTGTTGGTGAGGATGTGGGGAAAACAGCATGCTCATACATAGCTGGTGAGACTGAAAATCTGTGCAGCCAATATGGAAAGCAGTATGGAGATTCCTTGGAAAACTGGGAATGGAACCACCATTTGGCCCAGCTATCCCACTCTTTGGTCTATACCCAAAAGACTTACAAACATCATACTATGGGGTCATAGCCACATCAATGTTTATAGCAGTCCAATTCATAATAGCTAAACATGAAACAAACCTAGATGCCCTTCAGTAGATTAATGGATAAAGAAAATGTGATATATATATATATATATATATATATATATATATATATATATATATTACACACACATACATATATGCACACATACATACATACACACAATAGAATATTACTCAGCAATAAAAGAGAATAAAATCATGGTATTTGCAGGTAAATGGATGGCGTTGAAGAATATAATGCTAAGTGAAGTTAACCAATCCTTATAAACTAAATGCCGAATGTTTTCTCTGATATAAGGAGGCTGATTCATAGTGGTCTTGGGAGGGGGATCATGGGAGGATTAGATAAACTGTAGCTAGGGAAAAGGAGTGGGAGGGGAAGCGCGAGGAGGCATGGGGTTAAAAAAGATGGTGAAATGAGGTGGACATCATTACCCTAAGTACATGTATGAAGACACGAATGGTGTGAATATATTTTGTGTACAACCAGAGATATGAAAAATTGTGCTCTATATGTGTAACATGAATTGTAATGCATTCTGCTGTCATAGATAACAAATTAGAATAAATAAATAAAAAACAGGAAGATTTTCACAATAAACAGTGTGTCTGATGAAAAAAAAAAAAACCCAAGTATTTATCAATAATTCTATAGGTAACAAGTGATGTTATGAATTTTTTATTTCAGTCGAATAGCTACATTTTGACCTGATATTCTTTCCCCCCATTTGCAGATTAAAAAACCTGAGACACAGAGGAAGAAGTAATTTGCTTTAAATCTTCCCCCAACCCACCACACATAGAGACAGGATTGAAACCCATATATTCTGCCTCACACCCATCCTACTCTTCAGAGTCAAATTCCTTACTTTTACAGTTAAAGAGAATAACCCTCAGAGAAATGAAGACATGTGTATCAGCCAGTTGACTGCATTATATAGGCTCCTTGACTTCAAAACCAACGTTTCTTCCCTTTACCCCATTGACTTTAACTTGACTAGATAAAACAATGAAGCAGATTATGCTAATATCCCTGTGGTTGTGGAACACCACCCTCTATTTTTCTCTCTGTGGGCGTGCCCTGTGACTCTCTTTTGTGTGGCTGTTTCCCCTTTTCTTTCTGTTCTTGCAACCATGCCCTCCCTGTGCTGAAATGTTGGCAGCCTCAGGGGATATTTGAGTTGCTTAGACCTGAACAAAGTCTCTGCTGCTTTTTAAAAATAAAGTCCTGACAGGATAAGCTCTTACCCACTAGGTTAGCCTTCTTGTCCCCATATTTCTTGCATCATAAAATTGTCACTGTTTAAGTATCAGAAACCTCATCTTCATTCAGCCACGCAAATTAGTTTACATTAATATCCTAAGGGTCTGAAAGAATCAGTGAAGCATAAAACATGTGAGCTGGAAGGGATCCTCAGTGCAGGTCTAAAGGAATTTAAGGAGTGGTTCTGTTGAAATTTGGGCATCCTGCCTAAAAGGAATCTGATCTATTCAATGTCTGCTTTCAGTTCCCCTTTGATTTCCTTTTATATGTGTTGGCGCAGGTATAGACTTATGCCTTCTTAATCCATTTCTGTGAAAAAGCAGTAGAATAAGGTGTGAATGGCCTGGAGAGCAAATCACAGGTCTCTTACGTGTGGGTAATGCCAATGCATATTTCCAGACTGAATGCTTTTGACAACTCTCTACTAACAAGACTGATCCCTGTGACAATGGTCTTTGTATTCCACTAAATAAAAAAACACCTTCTGTAATCAGGCAGAATTATGTGGTGGGACTCACCTTAGAAACTCTCTGTTTGAAAGGCTGATACTGGTTCCTGTGTATTCTTTTTCTCCTGAGCACCACTTAGTGCAAGTGTGTGTGAAAACCCTTTGATGTTTTGTGAATTTAAAGTCCAATAAGCAACTGATGAACAGGAAGCCTGAAACATTTTGCCACAGAATTGATACTGAAAAATTTCAGAGAATCACAGCATATACCCACATTCACATTTGCTTGCACATCTGTGACTGCATTGTCACAGCTCCATAACATCACTATGTTACGAAGCAAATATTTGAACAAGATGTTAAGGGACTAAATCATCCAGGCATGTTTATTTTCAAATAATTTTTCATCACCCAAATCCTCAGTAGTTATGCTGGACTCAAACTGCATTGGCATTTAGAGAGGAGACACTGTGCCCAGAAATAGTGTGATCACAGTAAGTAAGCACAGGACATAAAAAATATATTCAAATTGCATTGGATAACCAAAGGCTATTGGGGGAAGAATAATGAACTTCCAAATCTTTTACCCCGTGATGACTAGAAACTTTCTGTGAACCATAGAGTTGACCAAAGTCCACATTCCTATCTGACACTAATTTTGGAACATGAAAAAAGGCTCGTTTCTTTACCTAGGTAACTTAAGATACAAAGTGAGAAAGATAGCCAATTTTTTTCCCATTAAATACGTATCTATTGAGCACCTATTACTTGCTAGCCTATTTTATAAACATTAGAGTAATATCAGTGAACAAAATTGACAAAAACTCCATGAAACTTAGGTTCTAGAGAAGGTAAAGCAGCCACAAATATACTAAATTAATCAATTTTATAGTCCAATAGTTAAAAATAAGGGGCTTGGGGGCTTCGGATTTAAACAGAATATTCTGATACTTTTCTGAGAAGGTAATTTTTAAACAAAATGTTGATGGAGGAGCACAGCCATGGTGGTATCCTGGGAAGGAAGTGTCAGGATGAGGGAAGAGCAAGTATGGAAACTTCTAGCAAGTTCTAGAAATAGTAAAGGAGCTAGGCTGTCTGAAGGAGGTAAGAGGATAAGATCTGAGTGGTCATGGCTATGATGGAAGGCACTGTCAGCTCTGTTTTTACTCAGGTGGCATGGGATTGCTGAACTGTTTTGATCAGAAGAGTAACAACCTTGCTTCCATCAGGAAAACCATGGCTGTTGTGTGGAGTACAGAGTATCGTGGAGAAGGTCAACCTGAATATAAGAGTGTATTGGTGGCATAGTATTCAGTCAATGCAACATCACACAATTGTGTCAGAGGAACAATGCACATGCCTCATTAGAGTGTAGGATCAGCAATAATGGGGCAGAGTATTCAGAAAGAGTGGGTCATTCACTTATCTATGACAGAGTAATATGATTAGTATTGCTCTCTTGTACTGTGGAGTGTTTAGTCTCATATGATTTAGACTATATGGCATGGTCTGGCTAAAAGTTCTGAACTCCTAGACTACTGAGATGAATAAAATTGTCAATCACTTCTAGATACCTTTAAGAAAAAAAAAATGGCAAGAATTTGTTTAGCCATGGGTAAGTACTAATATCCCAGCATGGAAGAATACATTAAGCTGCTGTGGTGAGGGAGGGGTAGAACTTAAAGGAACAGGGGATTGTCTTGTAAGGCTAACTGTGAGTAGTTCTAAGCAAACACACTCAAGGTGGAAGACTTCATTGTTTGGGAGAGGACAAAGCCATTGAAAGAGGGTATGGGAAATTAGATGAAAGAAATTCTACTTAATTCACCCTTCTGCTTTAGGGCTTTCCAGCACCCAAAATGCTGGGAGAAGTTGGCACCCACGTATTTGGATGTGTTCCCAATTAAAGCAATGTTTGCTAGAATTCTTTATGCCCAGTATGTTCTCTTTATGTAGGGGAGGTTTATAGATGGTCAGCTTGGCTTAGGTGAATTTTGCAATGCAACAAGGGAAGCACTTTGGTGGAAAACAGCTTTGGTTCTTTATATGAAAGGAAACATTTTAGTGAAAATAACACTAGTTTAGATTTGAAAATTGAACTGAAGAGCAAGCAGAAAAGGGTAGAAGGAGAAAGGAGTTTCCATGAATGAAAATGAAATTCAAAAGAACCAGGGCAGAACAAAGGCCACGGAGTGAGGCTCCTGGAACTGGGGAAATTTTACTGCCAGATCACAGTGACCTGAGATTTCTGTTTTCACCATTTCCTTGTTTTTTTCAGTTTCCATATGCACTGTCACTTCGGACAGTTCTCTTATTTAGATTTTTAAGCTAAAATCACATTTAGTTCTTCTAAAGATGCTCTTTTAAGCAGGAAAGCATAATTGTGTGCGTGATATTTTACTTTTTAAAAATTTAATCTTAATAAAATTTAATCTTAATATATACTGAATTTATTGTATGTATTTCAACTAATATTATTACACTAGTTTATATTACAATCAGTTAGAAAAGAAATAACAAAGATAGAGGGGAAATAATGGAGACGAGAATTATAAAACAATACAAAAATTAACAAAACTCAGAGTTGGTTTTGACAATATAAAAAAATTGACAAACTAATATTAATCAAGAGAAAATTGGAAAAGGCTCAAATAAATAAAACCAGAAACACTGTAATTGATGCCGAATAAATACAAAAATCATAACAGACCATTATGAACAAGTATATAGCAAAAATGAATAACCAAGAAGAAATACACAAATTCCTAGACATGTGCCGTCTATTGACTCATGAAGAGCTAGAAAATATGAACAGACTATCATGAGAAAAGAGATTGAAGAAGTAATTTTAAAAAAATCCCAATAAGGAAAAGCCCAGAACCTACTGAATTCTACCAGACGTTAGAGAACTAATACCAGTTCTCCACAAACTATTCCAAGGGGTGGGGAGGAAAGAATACTTACTTCCAAACTCTTTTAGGTCAACATTACCCTGATACCAAATTTCTAAAGACATCAAAATAAAACTATTGCTAAATGCTTGATAAACAAAGATGTGAAAATCCTCAATAAAATAATAACAAAAGAAATTCAACTGCATGTTAAAAGGATAGTTACCATGATTAAGTTAAACCTGAGATGCCAGGATTGTTCAACCTTTGCAAATTAATAAATGTGATACACCACATTAACAAAAGGAATGACAAAAATCAAGATCATTTTACTAGATATATTTGACAAAATTCAGTGCTGTCTTTCATGATAAAAATGTGCAACAAACTAGGTACAGAAGGAAAGTATCTCAATCTGATAAAAGTCATATATGACAAACTCACAGTTAACATCATCTTGAATGAGGAAAACTTGAAAATATTTTCTCTAACAAGAGAAGAATACTCACTTTTATAGTTGCCTGATACTTTTCCACAAGAAACTAAGAAATAGAGAGAAATGAACGTAGAAAAATTATATTAGACAAATCAGGTGCACTTAGCCTCAGAAGGACCTGCCAGGAAGCCTAAGCTGTATGGAGATCTTTTATGCAGGTGTTGCAGCACCAGCCAGGGGTCAGCCCCAGCTAGGGATCAGCCCCAGGTAGGGTCCAGGCAACAGACACTTGAATGAATACACTTTCATGTTGTTCTTGTGCCAGCCATTGAGCTGTTCTAGCTGGTGTCAAGTGGAGCAAAGACAAGTTCTCCCTGACAATCCCTGCCCAAACTGAAGATTTGTAAGCAAAATAACCATTCTTTTAAGCTACCAAAGTTTGAAGTTGTTACAAAGCAGTAGATAATTTGGGCTTGAAACCAAAGTTTTGTTCTGAGAAGAAGAAATTCTAGTCTGCAGCAATGTGAGATTTCTTTTCTAAGAAGCAGTAAAGACACATGCAGACAGACATGTTAGAGCAACTTCTTTGTACTAATTTCCTCACCATACTTCCCCAATGTTACTCATAAAATTAAATCATTGAATAGTAGAGTGAAAAAAATGTTTAAAAACCTTGCTATGGCTTCTACACAGGCTAGGAAAATATTTTAAAGTATCTATTTTTCTTCTTTCTACTTACCTATCTACTTATCCTTTATCTTTCTATTTTCTATCATTCATCACCTATCTTTATCCTCTATCTACCTACCTACCTACCTACCTACCTACCTAACAAACCAACATACCATTGTATTTTTGCCTGAAAATGAAGCAGTAAAGATTCTGGTTTTATTTGGGAATCTTCTAATCACTCACTCCAAGGGAGGACCCCAGGCTTTTTCTTTCTGTCTCCTATTTCTCCTATACCTGTTAAAAACGATATTCAGGGAAACCAGAGGTCATTAGGTGCCATAAAAGTAGCCGGAAATTTTCAAGTATGCTAAACTGTCTGGATTACTGCTTTCATTTTGGTTTTGACTTTCAGGGATATCCCCCTGACTTCTTGGAAAATAAGAAACAAAAGTTTTTTCATTAGTCCTATATTTGTAGTTATTTTCAGCTGAAAGATTAACTTTCAGAGCAGGTAGGTACTTGTATGCCAGAGATGAAAATTTGGCATAACTGTTTTAAAGGGTTATGTTGATCAATATAGACCCTCTTGCTTGCTTCCTCTCAGGTTTTGTGATACAATTTTCAAGTTACTTAACTGGGGATAAGATTTTTATTGGGGGTCAAAATTTTAAGTTTATTCTCTACATAAGTCCCTCAAATAATTAGAATGTAAGAAAGAAACTCTTCTCTCTTCCTTCTCAACATTTTGAAACACTGGACTTATAGCTACAAAACTACCTCTCCTGATTCAGCTTTCTTTTGAGCTTCATTTTATGACCAAACTTTATTGAAACTGATGTGCTTTTCTTCATGGATATGATCCTGCATGTCACGAAGGCACTCTTAGGAATAAACTGCATCATATTTTATTTTATAAATGGAGCCTAATACTATATTTGAGAGCAATTTCACAGCCCTGAAAGCCAGAAGAATTAAGGTGGGTAGAAACCAGCTATTTACAAATTTGAGTGCCTAAGCAATTTTGTGATCTTTGCTGAGAACTCTGGGCCTTCCTGTACATGGGATTTCTTTGGTGCTTCCATTAGAAAATATTTTCACCCATGGAACATACTCAGCTGTGAGAGTCAAGAGAGATGCAATTTGGGAATGAAGCTGGATTCCAGGCCCTTTATTAAGAGTTTGAGTCTTGCAGGCTAGAGGCAATTTTTTTAAGTGGTAGGACAGACATTACTTCAAGTCAGTTCATTTGTGTTTGATTCCCTGTGTTTTTTAAGGGCATTTTAAATCCAATGGCCAAACTGGAAGACATAGGAAATGAATATCTTATCTATTTTGGCTTGAAGTTCTCAATGCACAAATCCTAAATTAAACATCAACAGATGTTACATAAGGCAAAGTTAAGATAAAAAATTCAGAATTTTGAGTGTTAATTTTGTGGGAAGTCAGTATAGAGTCATTGAAGAAAATGAGAGTGATTAAGAGAAAAATGAACCAAATAGAGTTGTAGATTTAAAGAAATGTCATTCAAGACAGGATCTGTATCTGGACAGTCTAGCTGACAAGAAACTGCTTTAGTCAATGTTACACCCTTGTGACAAAATACCTGATATAACCAACTTATATGAAGAAAAGATTTATTATGGCACATGGTTTCAGTCCATGATCATTTGGCCCTATTCTGGGCCTGTGGTAGCAAAGTACATCACAGTTGAAAGCAAATGGTGAAGGCGTCTACTCATCTCACAGTGACCAAGAAGCAAAAAATAGAAGGGGCTCATGTCCTGGGATCTCCTTCAAGGCACTCCCACAATAACCTTTCTTCCACTAGATCCTGAAGCTTCCACCATATCCTAAGAGCCTAATAGGCTGCCAACTAAGCTTTTAACACACGGGCCTTGGAGGCACATTCAGTATCTAAACTCTCGTGGAAATAAAATTTACTGACAATAGTAACTAGAAATCATTTGATTATTAGATGTTATGATTTGGATATGAAATGGCCACCAAAAGCTCCTGTTAATTCAGGAATATTCAGAGGTAAAAGTTTTAGATTATGAGAGCTATAACCTAATCAGCCCATCTTAGCTTGAATGGACTGATGGGGTCATAACTATAGGCAGGTGAGGCATGGCTAGAGGAGGTCAGTCACTGCAGACATGCCCTGGGAGGGTTGTTCTTACTGTGGCCCCTTTCTCTCTGTCCACTTCCTGACCTTGCCATGAGCTGAAGAACTTTCCTCTGCTGATTCCTTCTGTCATGATGTTCTGCCTCACCTTGGGCCCAGCTGTCTATGGACTGAGACCTCTAAAACCATGAGCACCAAATACACTTTTCCTCCTTTAAGTTGTTCTTCTTGGTTATTTTGGTCACAGCAACGCAAAAGCTAACTAAAACCTTAGGTGACTCCAATCATCTGTGGTAACTTGGAACTACAATAAAACTAGCAGGGAATTTTTAACATGATGATCCTGGTTCAGTTATACTGAAGATCAATGTTATCTTACAGGCTCACGAGAAGATGCTGGTTTACTAAATACTGGAAGTGTTACTCTGAGGAATTTGCAAGAGTTAGCAATTTATTTCATGTCAATTTTCCAGATTTTAAAAAATGGGACTTCATTTAAAATAAATTTTAAAGCTTCTGACTTTTGATCATACAGGGTCCTACCCCAAAGAGGGGTAAACTCAAGATTAATTTAACTGGAAACTGGCAAAATTTCTTAAAGAGGATTAACTAGCTCTCAGCACATTGAACTTAAGTTTTATAACAAAAACTGTTGTGAATAAATGGTATTTGAAAGCAAGACACCTAAGGTACTTCATTAATCAGAGCTATTCATAAAATTATCAATTCAAATAGAAGCATTTTCAGATAGTTAACATTAAATCATCAATGCCAACTGAAATTGAAAAACATATTAACTGTGTAAACATTCTGGGTGGATTGAACCTGTCCCTTATCTGCAGCTACAGAATGATAAACCAGGGATCTCATCTTAGACAAGTCTTAATGAAACTTTATGCTCGAGGACTGTATAGTGGACCAGTGAGAGAGGAATCAGAGACTAGAAGCAGTGCAAAGATGATCCTGCTGTTCTTTTAAAAATTCCCTCCTGATTTAAATAGACTGAAACACAGAAATCTAATTAACTGAACCCTTTTTCCAAAGAGTTTTGGGAATTGGCAGTTCTATATTGATAAGTGGCTTTGCTTCTTGGCAGTATGAATAAATATAGTATTGCCTTCTCTCTTTCTCATTCATGATCATTCATGCTGCATTTACTCATTCAACAAACATATTTGTCATGGGCACAATGTCAAGGTGCCAGGGCCACTGAAGTGAACAGAAAAGACAGTGCAGTTATGAGGAGAAATATTCATTGCACAAAACCTATCAAATCATTATTATGACATTTGCTTTCCTCAACCATTATTAATTCATTCCATTAATTAATCTATTTTGCTATGCATAAGATCCAAATTCCTGTTCATGTCTGAGGGGTTTACGGTCTACTTATTGAAAGCATCGTTATAAGTGCTACAACACAGGTGAGCAAAGGAAATTGTACAAACAATTAGGGAGGATAAATTAGGGAGCTCATATTGACAATGTCTGGGGAGGCGCATATCTTGATTTTTGAAGGGTAACTACAAGTTAGTTAGAAGAAAAAGACTGATGAGCAGAATACTCTAGTATTCTAGGCCTAAAAAAATAGTAGCATGTTCAAAATTATAAAGGTGTCAGGGTTGAACTAGTGGATAGAAAGTGGAGCTACCATACAGGTGGGAATTGGGAATCCAGTAAGAAAAAATGAGGGCAGAGGCAGAGAAGCAGATTGATCCAGAAACATTTAAAGTGAATTTTTAAGAAGTTTGTATTTTCCCCTGAGCACTATGGAGAATGATTGAACAATGTGTGGCCAAGGGGAGAAAGGGTAAAATATTGGTATCTCAAAATGGCAAGAAGGTGAAGGGGCCGGCCACATGGGTGGTTCTATTATGGCATTTCTTACTTGTAGTCAGGTTCTTGCTGTTGTGCTATTTATTTTTCCCATTCTTTTTGCCTTCACTAGTATACTTGCTCATAGCTTCTCATCTTAATCGCAGCTCTTTCTCAAGGCCTAGTCAAAGATCTTATTCCTCATTCAGCAACCTTCAAGGAGATATTATTGGTAACCTACAACCAAACAGACTTGGCTGCTACCCATGAGGAGAATGCCCTGATTACAACAGAGGTAGGTGTTTTCTCTTTTCTTCCCATAGGAGTTTGTTCTGACCCCTCACACAACACCTGGATTTTTTGTCCATCAGCTTTCGGTCAGGAAATGGGGATCCCATTCAAAATGGACAATTAAAGAAGACTTGGATAAAAGGACTATTTTAAAAAGATGTGAGCAAGTGATATCATCCATTTTTCTGTGCCACAAATCACCCTAAACTCAGTGACATATAATAGTAATTTTACTATTCTCTTGGATTCTGTGGGTCAGAAATTACAGAAGGGCAGAAAGAAGGTGGTTCTTTTCCATGAAGTCTGGGACTTCAGCTAGGAGGACTCAAAGTTGAGGGGCAACTTGAAGGCTGGGCTTAGATGCATTTGAAGGCATCTTCACTTACAGGTCTACACCTGAGCTGGCACCAGCACAGGAGCTTGCACATGTGGTCTGGCTGGGCTTCTTCACAAGATCTTTCCACAGATAGCAGGGCTTTTAAAAATATGGCTTCCTAGGGCTCCTAGCACATTTCCCAGTAGGAAAGGCAGAAGCAGAATAATCCCTTATGGGACAGCCTCAGAAATCACAGAGCACAGCTTCTGCTCTCTTTTATGAGGTCTGAAGAAGTCTCTCAGGTGAGTGCAGATTCAAAAGGAAGTGTCTAAGACTTCATCAATCGACAAGACAAGGGCCAAAGGATTTATACACATTTTAAACTGCATAGAGGGCTTTATGGAAGATAACAAAAGATAGCATAGTGCCCTAGGGATGGCAATAGCAGGGCTGAATTTCTAATCTATGCTTAAAGAAGCCAAGGAAGGGAGAATTTGCCAGATTGAGAGCTATAGGAGAGAAGTATGTGTAGTACTATGACCATCAGTTTAGAGATATAGCTAAATAAAGGTGAGAAGGCAGAAGGGTGTGAGCAAGTAAACACCCAGGCTCATGCTTTTCATACCCTCCGGTTCCTCTCCATTGGCAAATCCAACTGTAGGTCCAGAATGCATTCCTAAAGATCAACATTCTGAAGCTAAGAACAGATAAGAAAGTTAGAAAGGTGATCTTGAGGGACATGCAGACAAAACCTAACCCTTCTTACTACAGTTGATTTTTCATTTGTCTTGGAAAATGGCACTTGTCAACTTCCAACATATGTTCCTACCATTCTTTCCCTACGTGGCAATGTACGAAGAGACAGATGTGCATTATGTAGTACCAACTTAGTCCTTGAGTGATTGATAGCCATTCTATGAATAAATAAATCCACACAAACTTTCCTCTCTACATCAGAGTCCTATTTTTTAATTCCATATGGATTTAGAGTTAAAATATTAATTACTTATTTATTTAGTGGAGACTGAACGGGTCATATTATTTTCAGAAACCACACATTTTAAGCACTTAAGTATATAGAACAGCTTTTTATCCATAATGTTTAACATTCAAGCAGCCATGAGCACAGATTTATTCATAATAAATAAAGAGACCATATTTCTAACTTACAGTGTTCAAGAAAATAATAGGACTTTGGGGTAGCATAATTCTATTGGCCATGGTGGTCCAATGTGAAGTTGCCATTTCTATATCACAAGAGCTATGGAGTATTTCCCCCTTCTATTGGATTCCTAATAGAACTCTGGGAAGGACATTAGGAAGCAGAGAAAAGATGTTTACGAGAGACAGAATTTAACAATTTCAAAATAGACTGACAGGTCAGGAGGCATTGCAGATAAAAAGCATCATTATGATAAGCAGAGGTTAATGTACCCTGTTATTGTGTTTTTACCAGGTTGGTTTATACAGTAATAATTAGGAAACTAATGTTAAGGGAAGATGAATGACTTATTACCAGACACATCTCATATAAAGCAAAAGGAAGGCTAAAAACATTTAATCTCCTTCCTACCTTTCAATATTGCATTGTGGATCAAATAAAATAATGTTTAGAAACCTGAGGAACTACAGAAAAATAAATTATTCTTTCAATATATGCAGGAGATTTTTTAGCCAATAGTTACTCTATTCAAGGCAATTTTCTAAAAATAAAGTATTGACCAAAATTTCTTGATAGCATCTATTAAGTATTTGACTTTGAGTGGCCCTCAACTCCTTCAACTATATTTGTACTTGAATGAAGCAGATACTTGTCTCCTAACTCCCCAAGAAAATTTGATTGTGACTAAATAACCCAGGTGAGCATCAAATCAAGGTCAGACATCCAGAATCTTAAGCTTCATTTCATGGCTTTTGCCTATAATCTTGTCAATTTCCAATATATGATTAGGTAGTACATTTGAAAAATGAAAGAAAATATGATTTAATGGTGTCTCTAGAGGAACATGAAATTTACATTTAGAAGGTAATCAGAAAGCAAATTATACGTGTGTGAGAATTGGCTCTCAGTTTTAAAAACCATGGTTTTATGGGTTTCCTGAAAGGGCATACAGTGGTGTGTATCTTACAGTGAGAAAAATAAATTATTCTAAGTAGATCAAGATGAGTTCAGCATCTTGATTAGTGGCAGTACTGACATTTCTAAAATTCTAGTTTTTACAGCAATCTCAATTTCAAATTATGGGCAAAAATGAGTTCTCAGGTGGCTGATCAAAGTATAATTTTGCTTGGCTCCTACTAGAATTTAGATATCAACAAAGGAAGTAGAAAACCTGGGTGCATATTTTAGCTAGCATAATAGTTGTTTGTTAAGTAATTCTTTTCTTCCTTGCATCTCATGTATCAAATGTTATGTATTGTGTCCCTGTAATATATAAATTTAATGGCACAGAACTCTAATGAATCAATGTGTTGCATTCACATTCAATAGTGATAATGTATATTTTTAGTTTCATATGCCACTATAAAGCAAAAATATTTCAAAAATTCACTGTATGTATATTAATATGAAGGGGCCCATGTATTTAAGCAATAGTTAGACACTCTGCCTTAATCAATGTACTATATATCTATTGTTGAGAAAAATTATATCAATTTACAAAATAAAAGTGAACTTGCCTAACTAAGGCTAAGCTATATGTGGGTAGACATTATTTACTATTGATTCTACATTCAGAAAGTAGTTATATGATGCTCATTCTTATTATGGGTATTAATTCATCCCAAAGAAATGCTCCTACACGGGTTTAACTCTCTTCAGTGCCTTCCTAAACTTTCACGTTTTACTCTATGTTGAACTCACCTTCCTCCTTTCAATACCCACTTACCATTCCCTGATCCTAACCTTCCTGCCTTGGTCAGTGTGAGTGCTCTTCCCCTAGACTTAGAGTAATATTAAGGAAATCTCTCATTCACCACCACTCTATTTTTAGTCACTGTGCTCTAGCACTTTTCCTTCAAAAATCCTCTCATTCTTATATTTTCTGTATTTTCCATTTTTTACTGTCATTGTAGCCCTTACTTAACTTGCATAATTTTCAGGATGATGGGAGAACAATTATGGATGCTACACAGCCTGAATAACATAACCACTGGAAATGCTCTAACTGATAATGTCCATTTATGAAGCACAGAAGTTGAAACTGAGATGAGTGAAATGTTTTGCACAAGGTCATGGAGTTAGTAACTGGCAGAGGTGGACTTGGTACCTGTGTCTGCTTCTATCCTCTTTCAAGGAGAAGAGTTTCTCTGTAATTGTCATGCCTGACGTTGTTTTATGTTTGCTACTTTGTTTTCCCAACAAGACGTAATTTCTTGAGAGGCAGATAGTTTTACATGCTTGTGTTCAAATCCTTGTACAATTTAAGGTCATAGTGATACCCAGCAGTATACTTCTCAAAAAATCAGTTAAATGCTAATGATCCTCTGTGCATTATGGTGTGATATAGAGGACTTTAGGAAGTAAATTGAATGCTTCTATTTCCCAGATCATAAATCTCTGATCTTTAGTTATGACTATGTGATCCCCAGGTAGGAATTCAGCTTGTATTTAATTGATGCAGAAAAGTGGTTATATTGGTGGCCACAATGGGGCCTGTCAAAACAAACATCAAATACTAGATTACAGAAGAATCTGCAAGATATTGGGGGCAGAGGAGCAAGAATAATCCAATATATTTCTCTAGCTAAATATTTAAAATAATATTGTATCAACCCTGTCATCAGCAAAGAGATGAATTGTAATTCAGCCATATTCTGAATTGAGAATTGTAGTTTTATATTTCAATACATTTTGTATACTGGTTTTGGGGTTTGGAGTAACATGTTGTACATAGAAAATATTTGTATAATCTATTCAGAAATATTTGAAAGTGTTGGTAAAGAGTTGAAATGTCACTTGGGTTATATTATACCATTATTAAGAGCTTAATATTGTGTTACCATATTTGGGTGTAGACTCTTGCTTTCTGCTGAACAAGGCAAGGTAATTATTCTCCTTAGGAATGACATGCTATCCTCTTTCACCAAGAGCTTAGCCAAACTTTCCTTTGATCATTTCTGTTCAATTAATCTCTTTTGCTTAATTAGCTTGTTATCTTTTTTTTTTGTACACCCTCTGCTAACAAATACATAGGCAGCTCTCTACTTCAGAAATGGACCCAAGATGCCTTACCTTATTTCAACCCTCACATTTCTCAGAGTTCATGACTAGAGCCTCACAGGTCATCTCATCAGTCCTGCTCATTAAAAAAATAGTCATCCCACAGCCCAAGAGATTGTCTCTTCTCGTGGCTTGATTCTTTCTGGGGTTTTACTTCCATTGTTCTTTGCTGTTAAACATTTTCAGTTTGCATAATTTCTCCCAAGATAATGAAGCCATCATTTTTCAAAAGTGTAATGCCACTTTCTATCTTGTGTTCATTTTTATAACTTTATATTTGAACATTCATTACAACTGTAGAGTACGGCTTATGGCTTATCTATATATGCTTGCAAATAACAGAAAATTCTTCACATTATCCAGTTTCTCATTAACTCATTTGTTCAAATAAATTACTGATATCCTCTATTAAATACTGTAGCTATTACACAAATAGCTTGTAACAGTGTTTTCATTTAATGAATTTATAATTTCATAAGAATGGGAAGTTGTTGGACAAGCCAAATTATTTTAGTTGTATAATTTCTTATGGGGCCATTGTAGGCATTAAACAAGAAAATATTGCAAACTGCTTTGCAGAATTCCTCAAAAATCACTATATGACATAAAACAGGTCATATGAGCATGGTAAATATATAGAGCTAATCCAGTGTCTTTGTAGCAAATTAAATTTCCGACTCTAAGCATCAGAATGATTTGAAAAATCTTCATTAACTGAAAGATGTAGTTTTACTTATGTTACTCACTTCTGCAGTGAGTGTGTAATGTACATGAGTAAAAAGGAAACCTCTGCTTTTTATTTTAAGCCACTGAGATATGAAGATTTTGGTTATCTTGCCATTAACATAGCCTATTCTAACAAACTGTTAGAATGGCTTTCCTTGGGCAAAATTGCTCTCCAAATGGATCATGCTAACTGTCCAAAGATTTGACCCAAAAGGTTCTTCAGTATAATTTCCCAGATGTATGTGGCTAACTAGTGAAATAGAATTCTCATCCAAGGCAAACTGATTCATAGAATAGATAGTTACCTATTGGACAAATGAAGACATATAGATGATTTTCTTAAGAACTTTCCTGTATAGACAGAAAATATAGAGTTAGCATTTGTTTATATATATTTGTGGTATTACCAATACTTAATCAGTCTCACTGTCAGCCACCAGGGCCATCTTCAGGATGGTTGTAATATAATGAATGAAGCAGACATCACATCAAAAACTCCTTGGTATTAACAAGCACTGTATCCCCACAACTGAACAAAGTTCCTGACTCATAGGTATGTACATTATGGTCAGGACATGTAACAAAAATAGAAATCCACAGCTGGGTTCACATGAATAGAGTTGATTAAGAGGTTGAAAAAAGTGAAGGAAGAGTGAGGAAGCCATGTTCATTTTATAACCATGTTGCTCTCCAATCAGACCTTGCTGAGCTCCCTGGATACTGAAGAAAGTTTTGGTTTCTTGTAGGAAAGCAAATTTCACCCTCAAGTTATGATCCCATTAAAGGCACAGCAGAAAAAATAGCCTTCTGTAGGCAATTTGCATTTTAAGCTCCTTTGTAAGTGTATTATTTCCCTGTACCTTATTCAACCCATGCATTACACATTTGCCAATCATCTCAATAGTGGAGTTCCAGGGAAACATCTCAAGAAAAATATTAAGAGTTTTGCAGGTAAGTGGTATTGAAAGCTGCACTGATGGAGATTTAATAATAAACATATATGTTACTCATATGTAAAAAAGAGTTGTGTAGGCAAAGCTGTTTGGAACTCATTTCTATCTTCATGTCTTTCTTGGCTTCTCTTAAAATCCCCCCCAAATTTTCTGCATTTGGGGGTCTTTATGACTCTAGTAACAAATAAGAAAACAATTTGGTGCAACTTAATTTCCTTAGACCTCTGCAATTAATTATGAATATTTTCTTTCTTACACCCTTGTTTCTTACACACTGTATTTTCATTTGACTTTATATACACCATAAATTATCTCTTTCTGGGACTCATTAATTCATTTCAGTCTATTTTGACCCACTATAATACGTGTAGAATGCATTGCTTTTGTAGTCATGTAAGACTCCATCATACTCCCAACTCGATGGGCTCAGCATGTTGGAGTCACCTTTAATGTCTCTCTGTCCCCTGCTCCATATTATCAGTTGATGAAATCCTGGTAATTTTGCTTCAACAATGGCCTGTACCAACATTACCTTCTCAATTCCATTACAGTCTTCTAATGTAGGCTCAGTTATTGCCTCTCAAGGGAATTTTTAGTCTTTTGTTTTGTCGGAGTGATCTTTTACAGCAATGTCACAGTAATGTATTTAGGGTTCAACTCTAATCAAATTACCTTACTTTTAGAAAATCTTTACTTATCTACTATTGCTTGTAAAGTCAAGTCCAGGTTGCAAAAGCCCCCTACCAATGAATTTCTCATCCTTGAGTTGCTATCCTGCTGTTATTTCAGTGTTCTACTTCTTTAATAATTATAACAAATCCATCTTATTTTTGGTCTCAAGTATGCATGCACATATCCATATTAACATCTTTGTTCATATTTAAATCCTCTTCCCAAATTAGTGACTTTTATTTCATCTTTACTTTAGGATTTACTTCAAACTCTACCTATCCTTTGAGTGACCCTACAAGATGAACAAGAAACTTGACTCGCTAGCACATTTGTGTTATAGCAAGCACAGATAATGAAAAGACAGCACTGCTCTTTTCTGAACTGCCTAATACTCTTCATAGACTGACTTTTATTAGAGTTTGTATTATATTTATTTCTATTGTTGGATTGTGAAGTGTTTGTGGGCAGCAATTATATCCCACTCTTGTTTTTAAACACACATTATCTAACAGTTTTAATTCATGCATTCTGCAGTAGACTTAATACATTTGAAAATGTTTTTAAAATGTACTTTTCATTTCTTTAAAGACTTATTATGCCTGTCTTTATTGGCTGAATCAGTGGGTTTCTACTGCTTCAAGGAAAGGAAGAAAAAATACTATCAATGTTTTAGTTGGCTTTTTTTTTCTTTCCTGCTGTTGATAAAAGATCTGACCAGAACAATTTTAGTGGAGGAAAAGTTTATTTGGGGGCTCACGGTTTCAGAGGTTTCAGTCCACTAACAGCAGGCTCCATTCCTTGGGGCTTGAGTTGAGGCTGAACATCATGGTAGAGTGTGTGGCACCAGGAAGCAGTCACATGATGGTTGGAGGAGGGGGAAAGGTGTAAAGGGGGAGAGGCAGAGGGGGGAGGGGAGGGGGAAGGGGAGAGGGAGAGAGAGAGAGAAACTCCACTCTACAAATACAAAATACCCCATAGCCACGCCCCCAATGAACCAATTCCTCCAGTCACACCCCACCTGCTTCCAGTTATCACTCAGTTAATCCCATCTGGGATCAATTCACTGATTAAGTTAAGGTTATAACCCAATCATTTCTCCTCCAAACCTTCTTGCCTTGTCTCACCTGTGAGCTTTTGGGGGATATCTCACTTCAAACCATAACAATGAAATAATCTCAAAATTAAAAATGTTAAGGCTAGTAGAAATGTAAAATTTCAAAAAGTATCTTTAAATGTTAAGAGCAAATTTCGGGTGTCTAAACATAAAGTTTTACTATAAGCCATGGCTACAGAGCTTAGACTACAATGAACTAAATGATGATGTTCAATCATGGAGAAGAAAGAACCTGAAATTAGAAAACAACAACAAAAACAACAAACTATGAAGTTCACAAAGGCAAGAAATACACGAGAGAACTGTTTAAATGCCCCTTCTCCCATCATCAAGCTCAGGAGTAAGTTAGGTGGCTGTGGTTCTTGGATGTGTTGGTGTTGGTCATATGTATATGTAGGGGTGTGTGTGAGCACACACACATTCTGTTCTCCTTGATATTCATGATGTAGAGTAGAAACATTTTAAGTTAGACAGGCTTCGCATTAGACCTGTATGGCAGCTGACCCATGGCTGAGAGATGACATGGAATGTTTTTATAATGCAGCATGGTGTGGAGAGGGAGCCAGCAATTCTGCCTCCCGCTTGAGTGGCACCAGTGATAAGAGGGTGAGGTGAGTAGAGCACACAGGATAAAAATGAGGCACCACTGGGATAGGGACCTTTTCTGACTCAGGGAGAGGCTGCTGATTTGGCAGCAGTTGACAGCATACCATCCCAAAGAACCTGGTGGAGTCCATTTTACCTCAATAGAGAAGAGTTTCCTGATGCCAAGAAAAAAAAAAAAAAGCCTTTCTACAACCAACTAGAGAGAGTGGATGGAATAGGTTAAGGAGTAAGGGATTTTTATTGGTCCCTCTAGATGTCACATTGTATTGGAGAACATAGAAAATAGGAGAAGCCCTGAAGAAAATGTTTACTCAAAAGAGACTAAGTTATTCTCAATTTGAAAATTATTATTTTTTTTTTGCTATTAAGACATAAGGACATTTGTAAGAAAGATTGCTTCCATTACATTTAACCATTACCTTGTTTTGCATGATTGCATTGTATTTACTTTCAACTTTACCATGTTCATCCATTTAATAGTCACTAAATATGTACTATGCTGAGAGCCACAGCCGAGTTGGAATGCCCCTGGCATTTTGCCAGTAGTATTGGTTGAGAGGCGAGCCATTAAGATGATGCTGGATTGATTCGGTTGTATATTAGACCTTTACTGTCCGCCTTGGCCTGCTACTTTGGAGTTCTTGTGGGGATTCCCAGAGAGTTCCTATTGGTTGGGGAAGTGTGGGAGGAGGGATTTCTGGAGAAGGGATTCCCAGTTGTTGGTTCCTGGAGAAGGCCATGTGGGTGGTGTTTGGGAGAGTTCCTGGGGAGCTTGTGTGGAGTGTGCTGGTGGAGTTCAGAAATAAAGTTTGTTCCTGCTTCAGTGGCTGGTGATTTGTGCCCAGCCAGACTGCGGCAGTACTAAGCACCTTTTATATGGGAAGCACTTTACTGGGTACTGCAGATCCTCAAAGAGCAAGAAATAGAGCTGATGCAGGGTGTGCAGAGGGTAGGAGGCAGCAGGAGCAGATGGAAAAACCCAAGAGGATAAGAGAAACTTACAATCATTGCTGATGATCTACCATCTTTTTCTCCCCTTGGAATACAAGTTCTGTTTGGGAGTGGCTAGCTTTTCAGAGAATTATGGCCCTTGGACAGTCTCAAGAATGAATTGTCACTAGTGTAAATAATGATGGAATACCTTGTCTTCAATTGTTTTGAAAGCGGGAAAATTGTATGTTATGACTCATGGAACTGTGGGGAAGTTTCCAAGAAAGATTTTCCTCCTTGATCAACAAAAGGAGATGGGTAGAAAGAACTGCAGATTGCCTCACCCCCACCCTTTCTTCTTTGTTCACAGTTAGAGGAATGGCTATAGTTATACATGTAATCATTTTTTTTTTAAATGCTGAATGAGTTGCAGAGAAACTACTTCAGAGTTTCAGGACCCTTGAACCACTAAACCAATTTTGGAATGACTACCTGCCTTTGAAATTAATATTATCCAAAACAATAAACTCTCATTTTAAGTAAATTTATTATTTTGTTTGATCTGGCTGATTGAGGAATTGCAATACAAGTATCCTTCAAAAAATAAAAAAAATACTAGTTTAAGGAGACTCTTCATGAACAGAGGAACAACAGAAAGATGATGGGGAAAAAATATACTAAATTTTTTCCTCCAACACAATCTAATATCTTAAAAAGCTCAACTAGACATGATGCTTCTCCAGATTATGTGTTTACTGAGCCTAGAATATTTTGTATGGAAATATTGATCATAAAAAAATACCACCCAATTTCATAGCATCTGAACTTTGGGGCCACACAAACTCTCCCATTTGAAAACATTGATGAAATTTCTTCACTTGGAAAAATTAGTTTTTCTAAAAGTATATGTTTGCAAAATTATGCCTGTATCAATGCACACATTTTCAAGTACACACACATACATATATAACTTAATATTCAGGGTTGGTTTAACTTCACATTTGAATACAATAATTGAGTTATTTAATTAGAAGTCTATTATAAGGACAAAATTATGTCATATGTTAATAGGTTCCAATTTATTTCTCTACACATAGAAATCACAGACTGAGTTGGTACATATTTTAAAAGGCTCCTTGCTAACATTTGGATTCAGATTGCATTAAATCTTAAGAGCAAATTGTATAGAACTAGTACCATAACAACATTGTCTTCCAATAGACTTAATAGACATTTCTCAAAAAAGATATACAAAAAGCCAACAAGTATATGAAAAAACACTCAATATCATTAATCGTCAGGCAAATGCAAATAAAAGCCACAATGAGATGTCATCTCACTGTAGTAAAAATGTCTGTTATTGAGAGGACAAAAGACAGCAAGTCCTGGTGAGGACATAGAGAAAAGGAAACCCTTGAATATTGGTTAGTAGGAATATGAATTAGTACAGCCACTATAGAAAATGGTATGGAGGTTTTTCAGAGTTAAAAATAGGACTACATATATAAGGTCCATTGAATTCATTCCTGGGTAGATATCTAAAAGAAATGAATCAGTATACTGTAGAGATATCTGCATTTTCATGTTCATTGCAATACTATTCACAATAGCCAAGAAAAAGAACTAACCAAATGTCTATCACTTGGTGAATGCATAAAGAATATACGGTACCTATACACAACGAAATACTAGATTGCCATAAAAGAGGACCGAATTCTGTCATTTGTGATAACATGGTTAGAACTGGAGAGAATTATATTAGGTGAAGTAAGCCAGGCACAGAAAGACAAGTAGTAGATTTTCTCATTTATGTGATATATAAAAAAATTGACCTCATAGGCTTGAGAGTAGAATAATGGTTACCAGAGACAAGAGAGTAGGGGCAGAGAAGGATGAGAATAGATGGATAAATGGGTACTAAATTATTATTAGATAGGAATAAGAAGTTTGGGCATGCTATAGAACAGAAGGGTAGTGATAGTTAATAATTATGCACTGTGTATTCAAAAGAACTTGGAAGAAAGCATGGATTTGGCTATCCATGATATTTTATAAGAATGAAATCACACATTATGATCTTTTGTAATTTTTTTCAACATGAAGTTTTTAATCAACATCTCTATTGCAGTGTATATTAATATCTACTCCTTTTTATTGTCAAATAGTATTTCATCATTATGTATATACTGTGCTTACCATCCATCAGTTGATGGACATTTGGTTTGTTTCTACTTTTTGTGTATTATAATCTGTGCTGCATGATCATTCGTATAAGGGCTTATGTGTTTTTTGTTGTTGAAGTTTATATTTTCTTTTTATCTTTATATATGAGAGGAGTGAAATTGTTGGGTCACATGGTAACTCTAGAGTTACCATTTGAGGAAGTAACGAACCATTGTTTTATGAAGGGTTTGTACTATTTTATTTCTTAGGAGGAGTATAGGAGGATTTCAAGTTCACCACACTTGGTATTAACCTCTAGTGTTTTTTGTTTTCTAGCCTCTCTGGCAAACTAGCTGACCTGTGGTTTGGCTGCGGCTGTCAGAGATGCCCTCCCTTCTTGTTTACTCTCAAAATTGCTTTTAGAGCATATTTAGGCTTAATTGTCTACATAGCTTGTCTCAAATAAAGTCCCTTCCTTTGTGGAGAGCGTCAGCTCTCTCTGCTTATTGGATTTCCCTCCTTACCAGAAAATATCTATGAACCACTGCTTTAAAAAAGCATCCTTATCTGACAAATATGTCCCTGGCTTGGGTGATAGTGTCTTGTGTTTTACTGACCTCTCTTGCATGGACCTGTAGCCCTTTGAGCAGACTAAGAGAAGACTCTCAGTCTGCATTAAGCTGAGGAGGGGAGAGGAGGGAGAAGGTCATGGCTCCTGTGTCACAAATTCTCCCTGTTGTTAGTGAAATTCAGTATAATTTCTTTAATAAATGTTTCCTAATTTTCTATATGCCCTTTCAGCAATTCCAGAAAATTTAGGTGTGGTTTTTTTTTTTTTTTTTTTTTTTTTTAGTTGTAGATAAATGCAATACCTTTATTTATTTTATGTGGTGCTGAGGATTGAACCCAGTGCCTCATATGTGCGAGGCAAGCACTCTACTACTGAGCTACAGCCTCAGCCCTAGGTGTGGTTTTTTTAAAAAATTATTTTTGTGGGTTATGGTTGCTTTTGTGGAGAATGATCTATGGAGTTTCTCGTGCCACCCGGGGTTGAGCCAAGTGTTATTTGTTCAAGATCCCAGAGGTCATGGATGTTTTGCTTTTCTGTTTGTTTCACTTTGCATTATTTCTTTGGGCCTATATTCCTGTCAACGAACTATTTTCTCATCTGTGTCTATTATACCATTGAGACCACTATAGAGCTATTTGTCTTTGTAAAAGTTTTTGTATTCTAGCATTTCTGTGTTTTCTTTCCTTTTTCTTTTTCTAGTAGGGATTGAACTTGGTCAGAGGCACTTTATCACTGAACTACATTCTTAGCCTTTTTTTTTCCATTTCCAGACAGGGTCTTGCTAATTACTGATTAGCAAGGTGCTGGCCTCAAATTTGCAAATCCTTCTGCCTCAGCCTTCTGAGTCACTGGGATTAAAGATGTGTGACAGTACCCAGCTAGCATTTCTGTCTTATTAGCATAGTACTCTGGATACATGGAAGATTTAATTTTCCCAACATCTTCTTAATAATATTTAAAATTATGGTACTTACCTGAAATTTATTCTGTTTTTATAATTATTAATAAATACGTTTTTGTTGTTATTTTTCAAGTCTAAGCATTTGCCAATTTCCAGTATAATTTATATCATATATATGTGATATGTGTGTGTGTGTGTGTGTGTGTGTGTATATAACAGAGAAAAGCTGCTCCGCTCATGGCAAGGTAGCAGGGAAAATGTACCCTTCCAAGGCATGTCCCCAGAGATCCCCCTTCTCCAACCATGCCCCACCTGTCTGCAGTTACCACCCAGTCAGTCCATTAAAACTAGGAGGAACTGATCAGGTTGCAGCTCTCATAATCCAATCATTTCACCTCTAAACATTCCTGCAGTAACACAGGAGCTTCTAAGGAACACTTCATATCCAAACTAAAACAGCAAGGATATCTGTGAATTACCAAAATGCAGATTTAAATGTTTTTTTTACTTTTTCTTATTGGTTATTTACTATATACTTTGTCATCAATACTAATTAATCTTTGTAACCTTGAAGCTTGTTTTATAGTATATGATGAAAGTAATCTTTTTGTAAATGTCCACATTTATGTTTAAGAAAAAAAGTTTTAAATTATTATTTGTTATTACATATATTTAAATTACATAAAAATTGGAATCATGTTGTTAAAATCTTATATATATTGCTCATTTTTTTCCTGCTTTATGTATCAAATGCAATGATAGATGTGTTAATATAGCTTAGGCTAATGTGTTTATTTAAATTACCTCTGTAATTCTATCAGATTCTTAAACATATATTGATGTTTTTAATATTCCATTCTGTATTGCTACTAAAATTTCTTTGTCCAGATTCTTATTGTGAGATTATTGCCTAGTTTTCCAGTTTTTTGATCTTTTTCAAAAAACCCTATCCCTGCAATAAATTAATAATTGTCATATTTTTTTCACTCCCTGGTGTAGATCACAATCTTTTCAGAACTGCGTGTTGTTTCTGGTTTTCCTTTAGTTTTGAAGAATTTTTACTTTAGTGTATTTACTTTGTAGTTATATTTTGTTTTTGTTAATGTATTTTGGTCTACTCAGGATCTTACCTTTGATGAATATCACAATGGTTGGGTTCTATGCAATTTGAATGCATACAATTAAAGGCTGAATTTATCTTCATCCTGAAGCCTGAGCAATTTCCTGTGAGGAATAGAGTTTATTCTGGTTAATCTGATGTAGGCTGATAATTAATATGTATCAGAACTGGTGAAACAGCCTAATGTACATAAATGACTCTGCCAGATCTGATAGATGCTGTGCCCTTCACTTTCTGAAATTCCTATCACTGTTTACGTATTTCCATCTTGAACCATACTTCACTTCACAGAAGTATGATTCCTCAGAGGTATTATTAGTAATACAGAAGAAACAATATGATAGTTCCTGTTATTCCAAAAATACATTCCTATCCAATATCAGTGATGAGGTGGGATTCTATGTACCTAGTAGGTTCAAGATGGTACTCATTAGACATTGTGGAGGAAAAGTGTTTTTACTCTGCTGATTTTGACAGATAGAAAATATATTTAATTTTTATAAAGTAGTTTCCATTAAGTTCATGATTTGAGATTCCTAGAAAGTGAATACACTACCTGGTAGAACTCAAAAATTCTAACTAGAGTTCAGCAATTTCAAGATATTTGGTAGAGCAACATTACTCATTTGGAAAAGTCGTTCTAGAATAATCACAGTTTTAGAAATCAGGGAAATGAAAAAAAATGTTAGGGATGTGATGTCCACCTTCCTGTCTCTTTTAACAAAAATGGTTGGATGTAGACAGATGCTATCATTTTCCACTTTTTCTTCTTTCAGAAAGTGATGGGAGGATTATCACAGTAAAGAAGTCACATTGGAGAAAGGCTTTTCTTGGAGTTCTTATGGAATAAAAGAATTCACCATTTATAGTATCTATGATTATATTGCTAGCATGTTTCATTTTATATTTATCATAACCATCATTTGATGGATTTATATAAAATAAAATAAAATATTTTTATTTATTTTATTTAATATAAATCCAGATTTAATTTAGTTAATATAAATTCACAAATAAAAATATTCTGTATTTCTTTCAGGTTCTTCATTCTAGTGCAGATACTTATAGGCAACTTTGTATGATGCATTCTTCATACAAGGTGATGGGATGCAGAGATGAAGGCATGATCCCTCTCCTATCCCAGTCATTTTCTAGTAAAGAGAATGTAAGTGAATGTAAGCAAATTTTTAATTTCATCTTCTTCATAGACTCTTAGGTTTGTTTACATTTGTATAATGCCTTTACCGTTGACACATTTAGTGACAAATTAATGGGACGCATTCTGATATTTCCACACATGCATGCATTATGTAGTGACCGTGTCTACCTTCCCTTCTTCTCTCCTCACCCCAAATCTACCCCTGCACCCGTTCCAGGCCCCAGTAATCACTCTTCCATTTTCAGATCAACATTTTTGTTTGTTTGTTTGTTTGTTTTTGTGGTATTTTCAAACACCCACAGGTATTTGTTTAGTGCTGTTTAAAGTGTAGCTTTAATGCCAAACTTAAGAAAGCCATACCTTCTATCTATTTTAATCTTGGAGATCTTGGTTTGAGTATTTGAGTAACTATTAGCTGTTACAATATCAAGATTTTACTGTGATGTATGTATTTGATTTATTGATTGTTTTCAATTTGTTGAAGCATGCCACTGGTCAAGTTCACATTGTGCAATTCAGTAGCTACAGACCCTAGATTACAAACATATGTGACTTAAGAAAAAGCATGTTTTATAGAAGTTGGGATATTCTGTTTTCTCATGGTTCAATAAAACCTCAGCTTATTGAATTTCAATTCCCAGTGCAAGGCACATCTCTTTAGTTAAGCCTTTTTCAATTTGGCTATGAGCATCCTATTGCTATGAGAACCTAAAAGCTCAGCAGTTCTTTTATTTGCTGATTTTATACCTAATGTGTTTCCAGTGGCAATCATAAATGCAACTATTATTATGAATTTTATATATAAATATATATCTTCTTAGACTACCAGAAGCAACAATAACACAACAATGAACTATTGTTTTAGATTCCTGGAGCAATAAACAAATAAGTATTCATTTATAGCTATAAATTTTAATAATGGATATATTAAATTAATAGTAGCCCAAAGTATTTCCTTATATATACCTAAGGATAATTTTACAGTGAAAACTGAAAGTATAGGCTGATATAAATATATTTGAAAACCAGGGTATGACTTTTCTATATATCTCTATGAAAGAGTAAAGCTGTGATTTATTATTAAAATTCTGTTCCATCTGAGAACTGTAGAAAGTTACAAATGTATTTTAAGGTTTTTCAGTTGTAAATTGTGTGTATGGTGTATGTGTATCCAATTAATTCGCTCTTAAATGCTGCATCATATTGTGGACAAAACTTGGCCCCAGTATCTCTTTGGGGTCTCCTGCTATTTACTCAGTTGATTTTCAGATACCTGTTAATGTCTCGAGGCAGCTTCAGTTCAACAAGGCTAATACTGAATTCCTCTACACACAGTTTTTGCTGGCTGTTTGACCCTTTTATGTCAAATGAATAAAAGCCTGAGATTCCCAAGAGACCCCACATTTCCCTGGTTGCATAAGCCAGAAAGCTCCATTCATATATCACCAACCCTATCAATTAAATAGATCACCACTGTCTGGTTTCTTCAGCCTTTACTCATCTGAATTTCTGAGATAGCCTCACACTAGTCCATTTGGTTTACAATGAATATTTCCACAAGCTTCTTACCAGAATTCTAGTTTGCCTTCAGGATAAAATATAAGCTTTTATGTAAAATACCAGGTCTTCATGAGATGCCTTCATTGTGTGGATTTTGATTAATGGCTAGCTACCTACTAAGTCACTTGCGATATAATCCACATCTTATTCTGCATCCTTGTTTTTGCCCCATTGCTTTTTTGGCCAGAAATGTCATTTTATGCTTCAACTGACTGCTTTCTGTACCATCTCCTGTGAGAGCTGGTTCTATAACTCTGTTGACCCTGATGGGCTGCATTTCCTCCACGCTCTCTTGATCTCACGTGATCACCAGAAGGGCCAGATTGAGGCTCACCATCCCTAGGAGAATGCGACATTGCCTTCAAGAGTCTTGTTTAGAATAAACGTCTTCAATGGCGCTCTCTGCCAATCCTTCTTTGATGCTTTAAGATCACTGTGTTTTTATTGTTCTTTAATCATTCACTTCCTGTCTACAATATTGCAATGGATGAATTTGGCTGTAGATGTAGAGCTGTGTGCAGTCTAAGTTGGTGATCTCTGTTTTCACCAGACCCATGCTTTACCATAGCATAGATAGGATATAGCTAGGAAGTCTTAAGGTACAAGCCCTATTATTCTTGTACTTGTCCACACTTGTTACTATGTTCAGTTTTGTTGTAGGCCCACTGTTCTCTGAATTCAAATGTGGGTAACATATTAACAATAATTGTTTATTTGATTTACCCATCATTGGATCATGGAGAACCTAGAAGTAAAGACTCTCTCATGCCACCCTGCAATCCTACTTAAGAAAAAGATAACAGCTATATAAAAAAAAATAGCAGCAAAATGAGAATGATTTCTACCTATAATTTAGAGCTTCATGAGTCTGTAGTAAATCGAGGTTTGGAAGGAAAATACCTAATCTTCTCAACTTCTAGACCCTTCCATTACAATAATAAGGGGCATACTTTTCTATCTATTATTCTGAGTCCAACTCCTACATTTTAGACAAGAGTTAGTGATACAGACTTTTACAATAAAACCATTTTTAAAGAATTATTCTTCAGATTGTCTCTCATTCATAGGATAATGAAAGAAAAAACAAATGTTTTTGATCCTTAGCTCTCCTCCAAACCCCCCAAAACTTATTATTTCATAATTACTACTAATAAAATTACTCATTTTGTATCTTCTGTGTTAAAAGAATCATAAACATTCATTCCAACCCCCAGGACAATACAATGAGGAAGCTTCTGTTTCCCACTATAATGTGTCCAGGGTCACTCAGCTAGCAAGTGTCAAACTAGAAGTCAAACCCAAGCCTCTCTGACTCTAAATTGTGCATGCTTAACTTTAGTAAAATATTTTGTTGAACCACCAAAATTGCACAAAACTTGCCCATGCTTTTCAAGGATATAGAGTTTTTAGACAGTTTAGGGCTAGGAGAAGTGATGAGGAAAACTTGTGAATATGAAAATAATTAAGTAAAAAATAGTCTGCATTTTTCTTTGCAAGGTAAGCTGAAATCACACAGAACATGTCTGAATACAATCAAATTAAGCAAATAATATCAATGAGCTAATTAGAAAATTTTCAACAGTTGGTAAATTAGACATATACTTCTAAATTACAGATGGTTCAAAGAAGAAAACACAATGGAGATTAGGAAATATTTTTAACTAAATTAAATGATCACAAAATACTGCATATCAAAGTTTTGGATTTCATCTAAAGCTATGCTTAAATATATATTTAGTTTCGAATGGTTAACAAAAGAAAATTTGAAAATAAATAAGCTAATTATTCATCTCAGGAAGTCAAAATTTTAGCAAATCAACCCACCAAAACTACTCAGAAGGAAGGAGTAAAGAATGCAGTAGAAATCCAAGGCATTGAGACTCATCTTTTAAAAGAGGTAAAAAATTTCAAAAATTGAAAAATTAATAAAATGTATGTGTTAAAATTGGTTTGAACACAAATATAAGTAATAAAAAATAGTGGGCATCCCAATGACCTTACTGATATTAGTGGGATTATAACAATAAATAATTAGTTGGAGAATGATTATAAATTTATATTTTTCATAAATAATTTATGTTCCCCAAAATTAGAAACAGAGAAAATATGTATACAATATTGCAAAAAAATTAACAACTGGTCACATGAGAAGAAATTAAAATTCTAAATATTAATTTCATTTAGAAATCTTTTACAATCATCTTTTAAGTGCTAAGTAAATTAAATCTTTAGTTAAAATCTTCTTCAGAAAGAAAATACAGATTCAGAGGATTCACTGGTAAACTTTAAAAAATTAAAATATTTAGCCATATAAAAATCCCAGTAATAAAAGTAAATATATTTGAATTTATTTTATAAGCTGACTAGCGAAAATGTTTTTGTTTGTTTGTTTGTTTGTTTAACTAACAGATGAAATTCTGAAGCATGCATTTAAGGAATAAAAGAGATAAATACTAGAAAGATTAAAATGAAAAAAAGATAAAAGAAACAACTGGTAAACTTTTAAGTAAATGCAAATTACAATTACTATGTGAAAAATTTGGAGAATAAAAATTGTTATACTTAACACAGTGGCTTAACACTGAAGACACAAGAAATTTGATTGTCCAGATGGCAAGAAAACAAATCCAGATAAATTTTATTTAAAAGAGTTGTATTAAAATAAGGATGCAGAAAAGTTAAATTTATAGGAATGAAATAGATATGTCAAGCTAATGACCAGAATACAGCAGGTAAATCTTTATATCTTTAGAAAATTTATACTTAAAGCAAAAATAATTGATAAACATAAATTCACCATGCAGTAAAAGCTACAACTAAGTAATCAAAGATATAAATGAATTTAAAACGATAATTTAGGTAATTATTGTAAGTTAAAGACAAAAAGTAAAACACTGATAGAATTATATGGAGAAATAAATAAACATGTCATAGTGATATCAGCATAATCATCTTAGCAATTGACAAAACAAACATATAACAGTTACAAGACTACAAAAGATTTGAACAGCACAGTAGTAAAATTGAACCTTACTCCTAGAAACAAAGAATATCAACTTTTCCCTTTAACCTCATATGAATTAAGTAATATTGATCATACAGAGATCATAAGCTAAGTGTCAGCAATCTTGTGATAATTCCAGTCATACAAAATTCACTGACCAAAACAATCATGTTTAAATCTAATAAAAAATTTAAAAAATAAAGACTTACATCTCAGAGATAGGGAAAAAAATCTTTTAAGTCATTTGTGTGTCCAAATATATTTCACAATTATGTTAGTGAATATTTAGAACTAAATAAATCAAAATATTTTCATGATTGACATTAGGATTTCTCTGTGTCTCTCTCTGCCTATCTTTCATACTAAAGTAAACATGAAAGAAAAACCTAGTAGAAAAAAATATAGAGTACATATCCAGGAAGTTAACAAGTGATGAAATAAGACTCACGAATAAGCCTGTAGAAAAGGTTTTCATCTTTTCTATTAATTGCTAATGTCCACATGTGGTTTTATCAGAATCTATTTAAAGCATACACAGATATAACCAGAAAAAAGATTAGACTCAAATGCTCTCATAATTAAATTAAAAGCCCATAAATTTAGTTCTATAAAATAACAGTTAAATATTATGCTTCTGATAGCCTATAGAGAAAAATACTCAATATTCAGAATGACAGGAATACATGACTACAGATAAGACATATTAAAAATAAAAGATCAATGAGTGCCACTCTATGATTATGCATTTGAAATCTAGTGGAAATGCTGTCTTAGCAAAACAAAAATTATTAAAATCATTGTAAGAAAAATAAAAATTTATAAACTTATGAGACTTCCATAAAGAAAACAGAAAAAAATGTCAAAATCTAGCAATTGAAAATTCCAAATGTAAATTTATAGAACTTTAAAGGAAAAGTTTTCCAAACAATGTGTATTGGCATAATGATGTCTAAAATGGCATTTCTAAAATTTGGGGGTCTTGAGAACATGTAGTATTCCTAAAAATGAATGTGGTTCCTCCCAAAGTGACATTGTTTGTGTGGATTATACATATCAATCATTATTTACTATTTCACAAATTAAAAGTGTGAAATTTAAAAAGCCTTTTATTTTATTTCTAAATAATAAAAATAATTTACATGCTATTATAAAATATATTTTCATAAAAAATAATTGTATGTTCCAAGGAAGACAAATCGTGGGAATAAATGTCACTGTTTTACATTTAAAAAATCTCTTTTTACTGCCTTTTATGTATGACAACTTTATTATGATATTACCTTCTCTATTCAGTCTGTTGCAATATGGCATTTAAATTGAAATGTAAAAAGAAAATTTGGTCTTTCAGATATATAGTTGGAAAAAAGGAAGTGTACTTAATTTTTTTTCTACATAAGTGCAAATAATTTTGGATACTGCACATCCAAATTTTGGATGCTACATCTTGATAGATGACAGTTTTCTAAAAAGTTAGTTTCAGTGTGAAATCCCAAACCTATATAAGATCTCTTCATGTTCAGGTAAATTAAACTACATTGGTCTGTATTGGATGTTGAACAGATATTTTGTGATATAATGCATGAGTTATGTGGAAAATATTGGCTTTCTGATTTATGTATATCTTCCAAATGTTATACTTTCCAGTATGCAATATAAAAATAACATTTGCTATTATTGTCATTGATCTCATCAAAAAAGTCTTTGAATTGTGGGATACTCTCCAACTGTAGAGGATAAAAGCAAAATTCTAATTTTCGCTTGTAAGTTTGAATTTCATCATTCATCATTGGCAATAAACACTATTTTTTTCTTAAAATAAAAAGCTCATCTTATTCATTTTTGAGCAAATGTCTGCCAAAAATCTTATCTGAACAACCAAAGTTTATCTTTCATTCTTTTTTTATAAAATTATGTTCAATGGGAGGGGGGGGGAACGTAATTCAGCTTGGAACAACAACAAAAAAAATCACACAAATACTGTTCTGTGAAATAATTGCTGTACTGTTTGTATGAAGTAGAAGTGTTTTACATATATGCCATATTTTGTCAAGCAAAATATTAAAAAGATACAATCAAGGGTAGATATTTAATAAAATAATATTTTTCTGCTTCATCAAGGACATTTGTAAGTGAAACTGGATTTCTTACTCTTTTCTCTATGTGAGACTGAAAAAATACAATTACTAGTAGAGTGAAGTGCCATTTCTTTGATTCATAAGATGCCACAGTTTTACCTGTTGCTGCTTTAGTGATATTAGTGCAAATATCAACGACAGTAAAGGAGGCAATTGACATTTTGTGATTTTTATGTAAATAGTTTTTCCTCTCCAGGGTCATCAGAATGCATTTTGAGACTTTTGGGTCTAGCAATATTGAATAACAGATAGATTGTTCAGTGTACAGAGTCATTGGTAGTTCAGCTTTTGCATTGATAAAGTAAACTTGTGAAAATTATGAAAAAGTAAAAGATATTTTGCTTTACCATATTGTAAATGTTCTATAAAACTTTAAATTAAAAGACATAAAGAAATAATACAGGAAAAATTATCAGACAACTGATCTAATTATATAGTCAAGGTCCAGAAAAAAATTACAGTATATTTGAGAATAAAATAAGTAAAAAAAAGGTGCTATTTCAATTATGTGAGGTAAAATATATTTCATTTAATTTATGATGCTTTCATAATTAGCCTTAGAGCTGGGTAGAAATGAAATATATAGGTGTGGGGACACATACATGTGTGCGTATGTATGCATACATACATGCATACACACAAAATATACAATATAGTATGCCAGATAAGTTCCAGATATTTTAAAAGGAAACAAAAATGAAAAATAATGAAATGAAAATTACAATTGTGAAAAGATGGTAGGGTGTGCACTATTCCTCAATAAGACTGAAAATTCAATTATATATAGAGAAGTGGATGGTAAATTACTACAAAGTAAAAAAGGAAACATAAATGCTAGGTTGGCATAAAAATAATTCTAGACATACACAATGATTTATTGATCCCAATATACACAAGCTTTCTACATTAATAAGAAAAAGAAGAATCAAGAAAAATTAGAGGAACCAATAATTAACAGAGAAAGAATTTCAAATGTTTAAAAACTTGAAAGCATTTTCAGTCTTATAATCAGGGCAATATAAATGAAGAAAACAGAAATATTATTTTTTACCATCAAATTGGAAGACAGAATGATAACTTCAAGCTATGACAAAAGAGACAATGATTACTCTTCTCCACTTCTGATGGGGGACTGTAATTGCTATCATGTATATAGAAATAATCTGGCAAACATTTGGCAAAATAAAAAATAATGATTTTTCTTTTAATTAAAAAGTTTATTTTGGGGGAACATTAACTTTAGGAATAAAATAACTAATAATAATCATGTGTATTTAAGTACATCTTGTTTATAATGTTCAATCTTGAAAAGTAAAACACTGAATGCCTTTGAACAGGAAATTATTGCAATATTTGCAAAACATAAGCCATGAAATATTCAACCATTAAATATGAGTTATTTTGATGTAGTTGACTTGGAGGAATGTCTTGTTGAATTAAATGAGAAAAATAAATAGCAGAAAAAAGTACATATGTGTATGTAAACACACACAAGGAAAAAAGTAGAAATTGAGAGGCCCATAAAGAAAGATTGAATATATATTTTTAAACTATTTTTGTGTTTGTGTCACATGACAATGAGCCTATAGTATACTGAAATGAAGATGTGTAGTGGATATTCTGAAGAAATATTAAGCACAGGAAATGTTGTATATTCATCTTTTTGCTCTCAGTGAAGGTATTGTTAAATTTAAGAAAAGGGAAAATCCAAATGTAGGTGAAATTATTATTTTTAGTACTATTAATTTGATGACTGACCCACCACATGCACCACAATTCTATTAGTTCTCCATATTTTATTTATCAGTTTTTCCAACTTTGTACCAAGAGCACAGTCTTCATTTGAGTAATAAACCCATATAGACAACAAAACAAGTACCCCTCTCTGCTTTTCAGTAGCTCTGCTTAATGCAGATCCTAAAATCTTCTATACACATTTATAATGCTTAATAAACAAGATACATTTCTTTGTTTGTTTAGGTATTATATAATAGCTCAATAAAATTTTGTAATGTTCTCAGAGATTTTGCATACTTTTGTTATACTTGTTTGTATTATTTAATATTCCTTCACGCTATTTAAAATGGTGTGTTGTGTGTAATTATTTTCTAGTTTGTTATCAATGTCAAAAGTAGATTATTTTATATAATGATTTTGCAATCATTTTTTTTGTGAATCTCTCCTATTGTTCCAATAATTCATAGTCTTTTCTCCCTTAAAATGTTGATTTATTCTTGTTTCACTGGGTTGATTTGGATCTACAATAATGTGTAATTTTGCTTTTTATTTCCTTTTTATTCCTGATTTGACATAATGGTTTTAACACTTAAGTGATGTTCACTGTATGCATGCGTATGTGTACACAAGCTGTGTGTGTATGTACATTGCACATCTTTTCATTTTTTAGTAAGAATTATTTTTTATATAAAATGATGTTGAGTGGTTTGAAATACTTTCACTACATTTGCCATAAAGATTGTGTTGTTGTTTTTTTTGTCTCTTTTAACTAGGTAATGAAGTAATTAAAATAAATTCCAATATCAACTTTTACCCTCTATTTTATAAAATGAAGAGAGATTATTGTTTTTCCAATGGACGGCTTAAATCCCTTGAGTCAATGAGAATATGTATTTTCTGCTTTCAGAAAAATCAATTCTTGTTTATTAAAATAATGATGTTAATTGTAACTTTTTGTTCATCCATATCCTTTTCTTTTTAGTATTGTGCTAGCATGGTAAAACAAATTTATAATAACTATTTTTATATTTGTAACTTCTCATATTTCCTGTAGTTTTGGATTTATTTATTTTGATACTATATTATTTTTATATAAAGATTCATTTTTATTATGGATCATTTTTGATTAATAAAAATATCTATCACATATATTTTGCTTGGACACAATACAGTCTACTTGGATGTTAATTTTATAATTCTTATAAATACTTTTAAATGAGCACATTATTTAATACTTTCCAAAAGAAAAGATTGGATGTGATATCACATAGGTAAAGTGAATACATGGTAGTAAAGAGATTATCAAATTTCATTAGTATCCCCATTCTTTAAGTTACTGGCAATCAGTTTTCATGTGACTATCTCATCTTTTACAAATCTCAATATCTTTATTTTAAAAAATAAAAATGTATGATTCATAGATTGATACAGGGATTGAACTTCAACTATCTCAATCACATTGTGCATAGAATTATTATAGTATTTTTGTTTTTAGTTTTAGCTTTTTCTTTCTCTCTCCTGAACTTTAGAAGACAGACAGAGCTATGGGAAACAGAGAAGAAAATACTCTAGAAGAGAAAATGGTTTGGGCAAGGATTTTAATTTTAAACAAACATTTTCAGTTAACTTTCAAGAAATTTTATATTCAGGAAAGGAGAAAATAAAAATACCTTTGAATTAGAAATCAGTGAATGTTATGCTGAGGTTTTTTTTTTTTTTTATATTTTCCTATAGTTATAAAAAAATGTTGACCTTAAAAATGGTTTACTTGATTTATAGGTCAGAAGCATGATGATGGAAAAATATTTGTATTTTTATATGCTTTTATGTCTTGACCATCATTCTTGCCAGACAATTTATAAATGTTTTATGACAAACTGCTTTTAGCTGTGTGTTTGTTTTATCTTTTCGATGTATTTGGCTGCAGAAAAGGCATAATCTGTGTCCTTAATGCCAAGTCATAGATTGACTTAAACCTTGCTTGCTGACCTGGAGCTAGAAAATGACCTTGTGGGATTAATTTCTAGTTCTCTGAAGAAGGAAGTATTTGACATAAGCTGCACAATGGATTGAAAGATTTTAAAATATTGACTAGGTGTTCCAATTTAAAAAAGCAGAAGAGGCAGATTCCAGAAAATATTTTTTAAATGAGAGATGAATTATTGTATGTAAATAAGTACTCATATATGTATTGAAAATATATGTGTGCATACACATATATGTATGTATACACATACACACACACACATACATACATACACAACTCAGTTAACTCAAATAACTCTTTCCCATAGTGAAATCTTTTTGCATCTTTATGTCTAATTTTTCAGTGGTGGATATTATGCTCATTCCATTATAATATTGGTAAGATTTTCTGTCATTGAAGTGCAATATTTTATGTAACGTTAATGCAATATTTAATTATGTAATGGAAAAATAAAGCTGATAACGACAATGTTTGTTGAAATACTATGTCACAATGTTAAGTGACATTTTGACAAGAGCTTATTCTGTGGTCATCTGCTATTGTCAGAATTGTAAACCCCAACCTCTGAGGTTCTACTAAAGTGCTCTTCTTGTCTTTCTTTTGGTTTGAAAGGAGTCAGATTTGTTATCTAGTATGTGACAGCATTTTAATTAGCTTTTACAATAACAAAAGTTGTCAAAGAGTTTAAATGTTTTAGATACATTCTGATCAGGAATAAATCCAGAAATTCTCATGTCTTTCTAGTATCATATCTTAGATAATTTAAATCTTTAACACTTGATGTTTTTAAGGAAGACATATATCTTAGAGACAGGCTTTTTTTTTTCAAAAAACATGCAGAATAAGATCAATAATATCATGAATTGACAGTCACACATTGAAGCAGAAACCCATCTGTCTGAATGGTGTAACTCTAAGAGAGCAAAATTTTTTTATATCATCCTTATTTTAAATTTGTTATTAGTTATACATGACAGTAGAACATATTTTGACAAATTACATGTATCTGAAGAATAACTTCCCATTATTCTGGTTGCACATGATGTGGAATTACATTGGTCCTGTATTCATATGTGCCTATAGGAAAGTAATGTCTGATTCATTCTACTATCTTTCCTATTCCCATTCCCCCTCCCTTCCCTTTATTCCTTTTTGTCTAATCCAAAGTACTTCTATTCTTCCCCTGCCCATGATTTCTTGTGTTGGATTAACATCCACTATCAGAGAGAACATTTGGCCTTTGGTTTTTGGGATTGGCTTATTTAACTTAGCATGATATTCTCCACTTTCATCCATTTACTGGAAAATGTCATAATTTCATTCTTCTTTATGACTTTGTAATATTCTATTGTGTATATGTACTACATTTTCTTTATCCATTCATCTGTTGAAGGGCACCTGAGGCTAGTTCCATAGTTCAGCTATTGTGAATTGAACTGCTATAAACATTATTTGTTTACATACTGTGTCACTGTAATATGCTGATTTTAAGTTCTTTGTGTATATACCAAGGAGTGAGATAACTGGGTCAAATTGTGGTTCCATTCCAAGTTTTATAAGGAATCAGCACACTGCTTTCCAGAATGGTTGCACCAATTTGCAGTCCCACCAGCAATGTATGAGTGTGCTTTCCCCCCTGCCCCATCCTCAACCAACATTTATTCTTGTATTCTTGATAGTTGCCATTCTGAGGGGACAGAGATAAAGTCTCAGTGTAGTTTTAATTTGTATTTCTCTATCTGCTACAGATGTTGAACATTTTTTCATATATTTGTTGACTGATAGTATTTCTTTTTCTATGAAGTACCTGTTCAGTTCCTTTGTCAATTTATTAATTGAGCTATTTGGGATTTTTTTGTGTTTTTGAGTTCTTTATATATCATGGAGATTAATGGTTTATCTGAGGTGCGGGTGGCAAAGATTTATTCCCATTCTGAAAGCTCTTTCTTCATGTACTTGATTGTTTCTTTTGCTGTGAGGAAGCTTCTTAGTTTGACATTTATTGATTCTTGATTTCTTGTGCTTTAGGAGTCTTATTAAAGATTTCTTGTGCTTTAGGATTCTTATTAAAGAAATTGGTTCCTAAACCAACATGTCAAAATGGCCATACTACCAAAAGCACTATTCAGATTTAATGCAAGTTCTATTAAAATATTAATGACATTCTCCATAGAAATACAAAAAGCAGTTTTGAAATTTATTTGGAAAAATAAGAGACCTAGAATAGCCAAAGCAATCCTTAGCAGGAAAAGTGAAGCAGGAGACATTACAATACCAGACCTCAAATTATACTACAGAGCTATAGTAACAAAAATGGCATGATATTGGCACTGACACAGACATGTAGACCAATGGTACAGAATAAAAGACCAGACAAAATCACATAAATATAATTATCTCATTCTAGAGAAAGGTGCCAAAAACATACATTGAGAAAAGATTGGCTCTTCAACAAATTGTGCTGGGAAAATGGAAATCCATGTGCAGTAAAAAGAAACTAAACCCCTATCTCTAACCCTGCACAAAAATCAACTCAAAGTGAACCAAAAGGACATATTTTTAAAGGGCCATTGCTCATAGAACAGAAAATGTTTATATTTTTAAACTTGAAAGTCCAATTTAGGAACTTCATCCTGCAGGCAACTTGCAGAACTCTTCATACATATAAATACAGACATATATGCTAATCGTTACCTTCCTATAGCAAAAAGTAGACATGATTGAATTGTACATGTTAGGATCTACACAATCTACATGTCTTTACACAAATACATATGGAGATATATGGACATAGGTATATTCATTGGCATTTATCTCCTACAGTGCATTTGTATTTCTGTTCCATTGATATTGTCTTATGATAGGTGTAGACCAGGTAGCTGTAACATAATATATGTTTTTCTGCCTGAACATATAGAAACATGAAAAGTATAGCAACAGATTCTGCAGAGAGGTGCCAGTGGTCTAGAATAAAGCAGGCAGGCCTTAATCCCTGAATGAGTAAAAGGGGTTGAAGGAGGTAGGAAATCCAGAGCTCTTTAGTAATATTTCTGATCCAGAAGTCAAAAGTACGCTATCTCACATGACTTCAATCCAGTTTAGGAGGCTAGAGCCAATGGTTTTGGGTTATTTGGAGGCTTCTTAAATACTTCATCACCAGTGTTCTTCATGACAATCACAATAGTATATGCAAAAATATGGACTTCACTTTTATTTATAAATGACTTCAGGTGAATTGAACTCTGAAGGTGAAATAGTTTTAGGAATACCTTAACAATTTTTTTCTCTTACATTTTTTTCATGAACCCAATAGCAAAGCATGTTGCAATTTCTCTATAAGTTATAAAGCTCATTGTGTAGAGGGGAGTGAAGGGAGGGGTGGGGTGGTGAGGATGGGAAGGGCAGTAGAATGAAATAGACACATTATCCTATATACATGTATGATTATACTACTGGTGTGACTCAGCACCATGTGCACTCAGAGGAATGAGAAGTTATGCTCCATTTGTGTACCATGTGTCAAAATGCACTCTACTGTCATGTATAAATAATTAGAACAAATTAAAAAGAGAAAGTAAGTCCAAAATCAAATTTATGGTTGAAAAGAAATTCATACATTACAGTTAAATAGGAGCTTTTTAATTTCTTGGTGATACATAAAATAATGCTGCATTTTATACTTAAACTCTGAGACTCAATAAAATACATGTATGTGGAGAGATTTGCATTTAGTATAAAAAGAACAATAATCTCTTGAGAATATTTTTATATCATCTTATTTTATATGTCTATTATATCATTCAATCTTCAATTCAATTTTATAATCTATAAAGCTCTGTTATTATATTCTTCATTATTTTTAAGAAGAAAGTACTGTTACTCTATAATAATGAGTGCTTATTTAAAGGAAAGAGAAATGAAACTCTGAGAAGTTCCTGAGGCCATAGAGTCAGAAAAAGAAGAGCTGGGATTTGTTCCTAGAGGCTCTGTTCATTGCATCTACACTCTTAAAACACTACTAATACTCGTTCCGGTATTACTTAAAATGATTTTAGTTCAATATTGAATACTGATAATTGCAGAACACTGTTCATACAAACCTATAAACACACACACACGCACACACACACACACACACCATATATATATATATATAATACCTTTGTGGATGGTTAACAGTGTTTCCTGTGAGAAGATACTTTAGAGAAGGTGCATTACAGACTTTGTCTGACCTCTTTGGTGTGACCAGAAGGTGTGTAAGGGAAATGACTTGTTTCCATACTAATGTTCTCTCTCATCAGTGAATAACCTCTTTCCAGGAAATTCAAGGTTAACTCATCCTGTTTTCATTTTGAAACCTTTGAGAAGTTATTTTATTTCTAAAAGTTATTTTCTTTCTATTGATTATTATTGGACATTTCTTTTAATTATTTTCAGATTTTATTTGGTGGAAAAATAGTTCCTTATTAATTTATGTACACAGAAGATTTAGAAGGATGTAGTTGAATGATGAAATACCACTTCCCATCTCTGCTCTTTGTTACTGGCATGAGTTTGACAAAAAGTATTAAACATTCCGATTTTGTAACCTATAAATCTCTGTTATTATATCCCTTCATCATTTTACTTAAAGAATTTATGTGATGAAAAACTCTAAAGTGGCTGCCAGTATGTGACCCTTTTCCAATAAGAGATGGAGCCTCCTTTTCTTCCTTTGAATTGAGCCTGGCCCTGTGAAAGGTATTTGGCCTGGAAGCATTGGTTTTATTCATTTGAAAGTCAGGCTTTATTCAGAAAGAGGTGACAGAGAGAGGACAAAGGCTCCTCCTTGAGAGCCAGCACCAGCGTCCTAGAGGTGAGTAGGGTGCCAACTTGGCCATTCCAGTTCTAGGTCAACCCCACCAGAATGTCCCCACATGAATTACTATGGCCAAATCATTGGCTCATGAAAAAAAATAATTGTTTTAAGTTACAAAGTTTTGTGATTATTTGCAATTTTGCAATAGATAATAGAAATACTTTTTAAAAGTCTTTCAGAGTTTGTGGAATTGGTTAGTTACTCATCAAAAAGTTGGCCAAACCCTTTCCTCTTACTCTGATAGTGAATCCCTATCTTTTTAAAAGTACTTTGACTTCCCCTAGAGTGGTTGGCATGTAATATGTGTCCAATGAATGGCAGTGAAAACAGCCCTTGACCTAATTTTACTATTGTTTTCTTGATGCAACAAAACTCATATTTTATAACAGAAATTCATAACCTCTGTGTCAGTCTACTTCAGCTACGCATGCACCCTAACTTTCTGTAATAAAGTTATGGATAAAAGTACTACTTAAAATCCATTTCTAGAGTGTAGTATAAGTATACATACATTTTTTAATCCATGTTTAAATTAATTAATTAATTAATTTTTAGTTGTAGATTGACTCAACACCTTTATTTTGTTTATTTACTTTTATGTGGTACTGAGGACCAAACCCAGTGCATCATACATGCTAGGCAAGTGCTCTATTGCTGAGCTATAACCCCAGCCCCAGTATAAATACTTGGTAACTTATGAAATGTTTGCAATAAAGTGGATGATAATATACTCAAAATCAATTTACTATGTTTTTCATATTTGTAATTCATGATGCTTTTAATATTTTCTCATTACTATTTGTAATCTGTTATATGATAATTATTATGTTATATATTACTTAACATTTCTTTCCTTTAATCAGTATTGTTGAGCAAAGTTTTAGAAGTTTCTCTTCTCTGTTTATTAAAAAAGTTTGAAATAACATATGCATGTATGAGATAGTTAAGATTCAGAATTAAAGTGGTACTTTGAAGAAATTTATTTTCACTTGTAATTTATTGTTTTTAACAATAACCATTGATTTTTTACATGCTTGGTTTAAAATTGTGCTGATTTATTATATACTGTATCACATTTGCCCTAATTTTTAGTTAATTAATTCATGTGCAGTTTTGTTAAAAAATTAAGGAAGAAAGGATTAAATACTATTTTAATTTCTGTCTTGATCATTTTTTTTTTCTGAAAACAGTACTCTATGTTTGGCTTCCATTTGCACTATTTAAATCTTGGTTGTGTGCAACAGGGACCCACAATAAAAACTTAATTTTTTACTTATGTAACAATTTAAAGGGAAGGTAGTGTTTGGTTTCTTTGGTGGTATTGATATGTAAGATTGTCTCAGGATTCAATGGCTACTATCCTTTTGCTATCACCTCCAGGGAGTGGACCAGTCTCTTGATCCAAGAAGACTAGTCATCATTCTATGCTCCTGGCAACAGGGTATGGAATTTTATTGAAGATATTATCTCATATTCCTCTTTCCTCATGTATCTAAAAAGAAGCTTGGAAATCTGGCCATTATATGAATTGCCATTGTGACCAGCTAACAAGTAGGAAATCTATTACTGTGAGAGAAAAAATAATGGCAAAATTGATATTCACAGGTAATAGCAGTCCTTGTCACAAGTTTGCAGTTTACTATGTCATGTACAACTTTAGATAACAATTTTTAAAGCATCATATATACCAGAAAGAGACTCTGACCCATAGTGTATGGATCCATCAGCTTCATAAACCTAACAGTAGCCATGGGCTATGGAAGATACCCATTGCACTAATAGGTGTACCCTCTTTCTTATACCCTTGAAAAACATCCCTGAGGTCATAGCACGCACATGTGTGTCTTTTATTGTTGTTTAATTGGGTTTTCAAATAGGTTGTTCAAGATCAAGCCAAAATATGGATCTTCTCTGGTTATTTTCCAATTCCGAAAGACATAATAGAAAAATTCATTGTTTGCTTATATTACCCTGATTACTGCAGTTGCATTTTTGATGAAAGATTGTTGTTCATTTGTTTGTTTATAGTGTTATTCCATTTGTACAAAATTAAAGGCAGGCAAATCCATTAAAAATAAGCAAAGGACCATTCATTGAACATTCAGGATAATGGGCAACGCTCTTGGGGAGAGTGGATATGATGGGGATGGGTATAGAACAAGGCTCTACGAGTTTAGCAATGTGTCTCTTTCTGATCTGAATTGTGACAATATGGGTGCTATAGTCTGCCATTGAGATCTATAGCTACAGACAGGGTTGCCAGTCTGCAGGGTATTGGAGATGGTTGAATCTTTATGAGGTAAGGTCTAGTGGAAGGAAGTTGGGCCATTGGGGACATGTCCTAGAAGGATATATTGAGTCCTTGTTCCCTCCCTTCTCTCTTTTTTTCCTGGCTGCCATAAAGCAAGCATCTTTGCTCCACCACATGCTTCCCAACATGCTATCCTGACTTCCCACTGGCCTAAAAGCAATGAGCTACCTGATCATGGATTGAAATACCTGAAACCATAAGTCAAAATAAACCTTTCCTCCTTTAGATATTTATCTTTTATTGCTGTTGTCTTAGGGATTGAATCTAGGGGCAACTTACCACTGAGTTACATCCCAGTCTGTTTTTTTTTTTTTCTTCTTCTTTTTTTAAATCTTTCATGACATAGTCTCACTAAGTTGCCCAGACTCACCTCTTGTGATCCCCTGACCTTGGCCTCCGAATTAACCAAGTTCGCAGCATTCAGTACCCTACTTGCCTCTTCCTTATTTTATTATCTCATATACTTTGCAGCTGCCATGGAAAGTTTCCAACATGATGTGAATTGCCTTTATGATCAATTGTCAATCGTTCTGTTCATACATGGTTTATGCATTTCTGCAGACTTTCATAACCTATTGTACATGGAATTTCTATCTTTATCCACCAGCAGAACTAGGGAACAACTACTTATTCATAGCCATAATACTACACAACTTTGATAATCCAGTTACCTACTGCAAAACGAGTCTATGGGATAATCCATTGTGTTAATTTCTTCTCTTCTCCATGGAGAAAAAGCTTGGGGTGTTCCTGAAAGAAGTGAAACATTTTCAAATACTCAGCGGAATGACCTAACCATACCTGAAAATTTCATCCCTAGAATAATATCCCCCAACTATCTCATACCTTACCATATAGTGTTATATGGATGTGTCTAGCCTGCTGAGATCTTCTGTCAGAAATGAATGAACAATTGCATCTTTTCAAGATCTCTGTGGATCATTGTGTAATTGATTTTTACTGAGGCAAATTTTGTCAATTGGAAAATGGCTGCAACGGACAGAGGCGTTTTAATATCTCATATTTTCCTGTTGCAAATATTTATGACCTTAATTTAGTATAGCACAATCATTTTACTGATTGAGAATTTATGTCATGTAGTGGTCAACCTGGGGAAATTTTCTTTGGAGCACACACTGGAGGCTAATCTTTCTCTTATGTAAATGGATAATTAAGCTCCTTTGTTTTATTGCCTGGTTGTAAACTAACCATTCAATATGTATGGATTTCTTACAGCAACACTTTAGAGAATGAGACCTTTTTCATTAGCAATATTTGTGTATTACTGTCCAGAGTTAAGTTTGTATATTGATGAACTATTACCCACTACAGTCTGATAACATGCTGATGTGTAATTCTCAGAAATGAATCATTGTTTTTCACTATCAGCTGTTCAACCTTGCAGTAGCTTCAGTTATACATTTTCTTTGTTCTGTCTAAACTAAATCTGCCCTACCTTCTTTCATTGATTCTAAGGAACTCATTTATATTTTCATATTTTAATATCTCTGAAATTGAGATGCATCTTATAGTTGATGACATTTTATTTATTTTTTATTTTTTATTTTTTTACCAAAATTTATTTATTTATTTTAAAATTTTTATTGTTGGTTGTTCAAAACATTACATAGTTCTTGATATATCATATTTCACACTTTGATTCAAGTGGGTTATGAACTCCCATTTTTACCCCGTATACATATTGCAGAATCACATCAGTTACACATCCATTGATTTACATATTGCCATACTAGTGTCTGATGACATTTTATAATTTCTGTCAGGTTGGAGGAAGTTGTGGTCAAAGTGCTGGGTATGGAAAAAGATGAACCCCAAAATAATGTGGCCCAGGGAGAAAGAATGAAGGAATCACTGTCTTTCCCAGTGACAAGACAGGCCCTGGGGAGTTAATTTTCATCAAGTCTGAAATACCAGTTTCTGAGAAGAGGCCAAAGCATTGGTCCTACCCTAAACTGACCCCACACCCTCCATCTGGCCTAGGAAAGATAAATCCCAGGCACTGACCACTGACCCCACACCCACTAGCCCCACACCCCTATCTGGCCCAGAGGATAGCCCAAACTGACCTGCTCATTAATTGAGTCACCTCTCAGTGTAATCCATATAAACCTAAACGTCCCTTTGGCCAGTGACTCACTTTCCAGCAGGAAAGTGGGTCCATCAGAGGTGTCCTTCATTACTGAATAAAAGTTGTGCTGAGTTGATTTGTAAAGTGTGTGTCCAGCCTGGTCCTTTTGAGCTAACATAAAATATATGAAAATTAAGCGCGAGCAAGCTTCAGACCACTTTAGATTGTATAAAATATAGTGCTTAAATTCTTTTTGCATTTTTATCAAATTAATATGTATACATGGTTTAAAAATCAAGTAGATTGACAGACTGTATCATGAAAAACATGCTTAGTTTGCTGTTTCTTGATTTATGAATTTATTAAGTTATCTGTACACTCCCTGCTATAAATGAGAATTTTTTTGTTTACATTGTGTTCTCATCCCAGTTTGGTTTCCCAGCTTTCCTCCCACCCTCACCTCCTAGTTTTTGCCATTTGTACTTCTATTTTTGCATTGTCAAGGTTGATTGCATTTACATTCTATTCTATAACCGTAATTAAGCCATCAAGCCTTCCACTCTAGATTTATTCTCCCCCACTCACAAAAGTATTCTGCAAAAGAGTTTTACATAATGATGATAGTCTCAATAGCATTTACTACAAATCCTAGAGGAAAACTATCATCATATTTTATTTAATTTTAACAAGTGATATATTTGTGCCAAAGGAGAATATTGATATCAATCATTTTTTTATACTTCACCACATTACTACAAATCATGCCAAATCACACTTTACTTTTCATGCGTGAAATAAACTCTCAATTTTTTTTATTAGAGTTTTAATTGCTGTCCTTTAAATTTCCTTAGGAGACATATATACTTCCCACATCTCTAATTCTTTCTGATTTCTTGCCCATTCAGATTCTACTTGTGCTCCATTCCTTCTTCTTGGTAGCTACTGTTCCAACTAAGGCCATTTGCTCTAAGAGCATGATTTTCTTGACTAAAATGTAAAAAAATTTCCTGAAATTTCTGGCCATCTTCTTTATTTATTATTAGTATTTACTCATATTATTTTTATGGCCATTTGTCTCCCTTTTATCAATTTTTGGTCCTTTTTTTTTTTATTCTTTGGGTTTAGACATTTCCCTACTGATATTTTTAAGTCACTTGATTTTCCTCTCACTTACTAATTACTACTTAGTGCATTTAATTTGGAGACTTATGTTTTCCCTTGCCTCAGGGTTATATTTTCCTATTATTATTTTAAGATGTTCACCTGCATTCCTCCTTTTAGAATTCCAATTATCAATTATTACATTCACCGTATTAAATTTTCTTTTTGTATATTTTTCTTCTGCATTCTGGGAGATTTTTCTTTGGATTGGTCATTGAACAATTCCTGTGAACCTTCTCTCTTATTTCTGTAATATAACTGGTTACTTGGAGTTGTTTATTGTTTTCTCGTTGTTCTTGCGCTATAACTTCATGTTGTTAATTTATATCTGCATTAACTACTCAATCTTTCTCAAAACATTAATATTTCTAAGCTACTTTCATCCAAATTATTGTTTATATATTTTCCTCTTTTATTTATTATCTGTCTAAATTTTATTGTAGGCTGGGGACAGGGGTGCATGTCCATAATCCCAGTGGGTTGGAGGGCAGAGGCACAAGGATCCCAAGTTCAAAGCCAGCCTCAGCAATTTGATGAGGCTGTAAGCATCTTTGTAAGATCCTGTCTCAAAAAAAAAAAAAAAAAAGAAAGAAAATTAAAATGGGTTGGGGATGTGGCTCAGTTGTTAAGTGCCCCTGGATTCAATCCCTGGTACCAAAAAAAAAAAAAAAGAGAGAACAAAAAAGGGCATGGGGTTATAAATGATGGTGGAATGTGATGATCATCATTACCCAAACTACATGTATGAAGACACAAATTGGTGTGAATATACTTTGTATACAACTAGAGATATGAAAAATTGTGCTCTATATGTGTAATAAGAATTGTAATGCATTCCACTGTCATATATAAATAAAAATTTTAAAAAGAAAAAGAAAATAAATTTTATAATGTATCTTTATTGGCTATAGCATGATGGTAAGAGATACAAATATATAGTAAAATAGTTACTGTAGTAAAGCAAGTTAACATATCCACTATCTCACATAGTTACCCTTTGTTTTTTGTGTGTGGCAAGGGCAGCTAAAAATGTACTTATTCAAATAGAGTACTCACAAATGGAGTACAGTGCTGCTAACTGTAGTCTCCATGTTGTACATTAGATCACTAGACTTATTCATCCTGTATATCTGCTACTTTGTATCCTTGGGTCTATATTTCCCCATTTACTCCCCTGCTCCAATCATTTCAGAAAACACTATTAACTTTATAAAAAATTCCACATTTAAGTGAAATCCTTCACATGTTTTCCTTCTGTATATGGTTTATTTCACTTGACATAATGTTCTCAAAGCTTGTGCATGTGTGGTAAATGGAATGATCTCAATTTTAGAAGCTGAATAATATTCCACTGTATGTAAATACCACATTTTCTTTTCAGATCCTTTGTCCATTTCATAATTTGCTTTTCTGCCTTTAGTTTTAAGCCCTTTTTGGTATTAATCTCTTATCAGATATGAAGATTGCAAATATCTTCCATCAATCCATAGGCTGCCTTCTCATTTTGTTGTTTGTTTGCTGTGCAAAGGGTTTCTGGTTTGATTCTCTCTCATTTATTTATTTTTGCCTTTGTAGCTTGAGCTTTGGTGTGATATTAAAAAAATATGTTTCTAATGCCTATGCCACTGAATTTTTCTCCTCTATTTTCTTCTTGAAGTTTTATGGTTTTAAGTCTTATGTTTACGTCTTTTTTTATTTTGAGTTGATTATTTGTAGGCTGATTCTTTTGCATGTAGAGATCCAATTTTTCCAGCACTATTTATTGAAGAGACTATCTTTTTCCAATGTGATCCTTTGGCTTCCTTGTCAAAAATCAATTTACCATATGTGTCTGGATTTATTTACAAGCTCCCTCTTCTGTTCCACTGGCTGATGTGTCTGTTCTATACCAGTACCATACTATTTTGATTATTCTAAATTTGACATACAAGTTTGATCAAGAAATGTGACACCTCCATTGTTTTTTTCTTTCTTAATATTGCTTTCGCTATGCAGGGTCTCTTATGTTTCATACTAATCTTAGAATTCTTTTCTTCTTTTTTTTTTTCTTTCTGAAATTGCTCTGCCATGTTCAGGATATAATAATATGCAGTTTACTTTTTCTATTCACACTTGACAATGTGTCAATAAATGAACAACTCTGAAATTTATGTATAGGAATTCTTTTTGACTGGAAGATCTCCTGAGGTTTGAAGCTGCTTGGATGTTCCTCAAGCATCTTGGGAACTGTTACTTTTACCTGTCTTAATTCTCACCCAGATAGTCTCTTTGATTTGCTGGGAGAAGATTTTTGTTTTGTTTTGTTTTTCTTTTAACCTGCAGTGGAAACACCAAGCTATAGTTTACTTTTTTCTCATGGTAGAAAAAAATAAAATGCTGCATGAAATACTGCCAATACGAATGACACTCCATTTTCAGTACCATCTTTCCCTCCTTCATTCCAAGTACATGGATTTCCAAGTTGCAAATATTCTCAAGGTGCAGCATAATCAGGAAGTCTGTGCTTTCTTTGGCAGCTATCTTCTCTCTGGATCTTTTCAGCAGTAGCTTTCCAACATGGCTTTTTCAATCAATATTTATCTACTTTTTAAGTCCTACGGGGAAAAATGAAATCTCTTGCCTCAGCTGGCCCTCTTCCATTTTCCTCATTATTCTGAACTTATGCCTTTTGATTCCTTCCCTATCACTGCACAAAGTCCTGAGAGAGAACAGAGTTAATGCCCTCTTGAATCAAAATATCAATCTTACCACTAATACTATCTGAATTTATAGGATAAAACATAAAATATGTTGTGTTAAGTGGACTTCATTTCCTTCAGTACACATAATGTCAGCAAGAGAAATAAAGCAAGAGACAGCTTAGAGTGTTTATTTAGTATAGGCATGCTTTTTATAAAGAGGACCTGGAAGTGAACCCAGGCTTAGCCAATTTAGTGATATGTAACCTGGAAACATATTTCACCTCTTAAAATCTTGTTCTGCCACCTGTCAATGACACATGAGGAATTTATCTCAGAAGGTTCTTATTTTCAGGTAAAATTATGAATGTCAAAGAGTTTTGTGCGGGATTGGGGTATATGACAAGCTTTCAGTGAATGACAGCTATTAGTCTTACCAGCATTATTAGTAAAAAGAAAACGTGTAAAAATGCTACTACTCTATTTAGTCTCACTTTTATTTTTGCATGCTTGCTTTTAGAACTTGTCAAAACTACTTTGTTTCAGACTTCATTCTCTATCATACGAGTGACAAAGCGAGAGAGGAAAAAATGTCAGTCATCAAAAGTTTGTGTACTAGTGAGAGGAAAAAAAATAGATAAGCCATGTTCCCAGTACTATGTGATTAGTATAGATGATAGATACATAGACAGCAAGCAGAATGTCATGAAAGGAGAGAAGGAAGGATGCCTACCACTCCTAGAGGAGAGCCTGGTGAAAAGGCTTCAGCTTAGCAATTAGCAAGTCACCAAACAATGTGGAAACTCCAACAGGGAGAAGAGTATGGCTAAAGACTTCAATTATTAAGAATTAATTAACAGACTTATTCAGAGCAGTTTGAGCATGACATAAAATGAACAAGATTAAAATGGAAAGAGCAGTGAGAGTTGAGGAATTAAAAATAGGATGTACAGATGACTATACTTCTAGGGATAGCTGAAATGATTCAAGGGAAAAATATATTGCCCTCTACGGGAAGAACTTAGTATGCTAGTTGCTGAAGTTAAGGCACTAGAGGGGCTGGGGAGATTAATTTATTAAGTTACAATCTGAAGCAGCAAATTTTCAAAGAGATGGGACTAAAAATTGGATTAATTTAGTATGCAAAGATTTTAGTTCTGAAGATTCAGAACGATACTTTCTTCTGGGAAAGAGTGAAACACAGGTGCTGGTGTAGCTGATTCTAAAGATGGAAGGCAGGAAAGCTAAAAGAAATTGCTCCCAAAGAAATTGTACGTATGTGAAGCCATTGCCATCTAGCATTAAAGGGTGAGCCAAGAGTAATTCCAAAAATTGCTGAAGACAGGGGTCCATTTCAACTTGAATTTGTGGTTATGAATACAGTCAAGAAACCATTTTTATTCCTAAGTGGTTATTAAATCATAAATGGTAACGTGGAACTTACAGTATTGATAATGTGCATCATTATGGTATTATGATATCCTATTGAGTAAATATTCCCCTATCTTTGAACATTCAGGAAATCATTGTTTTTTAACTTTTTTTTTTAAAGAAACTGATGTTTATTTTCTGTAACCTTATTTCCATTTTGCTTGTTAATAAGTGTCTGCAAGAGCAGCTTAAGACCACTCAGTGGTTGTTCCTACTCACTCAGTGGCCTGAACAGTAGGAGATTCGGACCAGTCTTGAGTGGCCGGCTGGGCACTCTGGTCTCCAGTAGGGAACTGCTGGCTAGGCACAGAGGGCACCTGCACACCTTCAGACCAGATTGCAACCTCAGGCTGACCAGCAGTGAACTCTGGACCTGAAGCAGTCCATCCACCCTGAAATTCCTCCCTGGTCACAGCTTTTTCACCGGCGCTTCCGGATCTCTATAAAAGTCCAGCTCAGGCAGGGACTCAGGTGTGGGCTCACCGGAAATGGTGCCACGCATGCGCAGAACTTGGGCCAGCCTCCACCACATCAGACCCACAGAATGAGCTCCCTTGTTGTTGCATGGAATGGCAATGTCCACATAGTGCGGAGGAGAGTCTGTTACACGATAAGCAGGTTGACATAAGATGGTTCTGTAAGAGGCTGGTGGTCAGTAACCACCAGAAGATGAGGCTCCTGGAAGGCTTCCTGAATCTGGCTAGTGAAGGTTCCAGGAGTGAGTTGGCTCTGGTGGCAGCAGCAAACTTCAGCACAGCCGACTGGCCAGTATTCCTAGAAGCTATGACCCAGACATCAGCAGGATTTTCAATGGCAACAAGGGCAGGAGCTGCTAGCAGAAGCTTCTTCCAGGTCCATTTCAAATTCATGAGGTAGATGCCATCGCTTTTCCTTTGGTAGATATCTTGTTCCATTTGGAAATCAAGGTTGGTGCCACCTAAGTGGCTTCTTGCTGCAGGGAATTTGAGGACATCCTCTCTTTCATTTGCAGGACATCAAGGGCTCTGGACATTGTGAGTTTCCCTTTTAGGATGGAAATCAAGAACGACGCTGTAGGGCTCCCTCCCTGGGTAGCATGGAAAGCATTGTTCTTTAGCTTTTATAAATGATGTGGCAGTAGTGCCATGGATATGGAATTTTCTCTAAATGTGAATGCATTTTAGGGACACATTCCTAACAGCAAGGCTACTAAATCAAATAAATGGAACTATATTATGCACTTTTATACATTAAAAAAATCATATTGAGGAAAGTAGAATCCATTTAGGTTGCCAAAATTGTCCATTATAGTATTAGTTTCACTAAAATCTCAACAGCATTGGGAAATATAATGATTTTGCTTGCTATTATGTCCTGTAATAATCTTTGTTCTGCTTGCATTTATTTGATTTTTTTTCATATATTCATTTTAAATTTGGTCATCTTTATATTATTGTTAATTATACCCTCTTATTATTAATAAATCATAAATTAACTAGCTTATATATTTTCTTCTATTTTAGTTATTATGAAATTCATATTTTGTCATCAATATTTATATTAGCTACAAAAATAGAGTAGCAATGTTATAAAGTAAATATCACCGAGTGAAAATCTATTAAAGTTTAAAATTTAGGAGAGAAAGGATCAGGAAACGTTTCCTTAAATGGTCAGATAGTAAATAATTTAGATTGAATTATATCCAGTATCTCTACTGCAATTACTCGGTTTTGCTCTTATATGTGGAAAGCAGCCCAAGGGGGTGGGACAAGCAAGGGGGAAAAGCTATTTTTTAATAAATTTTTATATACAAAGATTGATCACTGGCCCTAAATACCTAATTTCATGATATAGTAAAGAAACAGAGTAATTACAACAATGTATTATTAGAAGTAAGTGTACATACATAGATCAATGAAACAGAATAGAGAATGCAGATATAAACCCATGAACATGTTAAATAAATTTTTGACAAAATGACAAGGAAATTTAATGAGGGCATGAAAGTTCATTCTTCTTGTTTTGTTTTGTTTGGGTACCAGGAATTGAACCCAGGGGCACATAACCACTGAGATACAATCCCAGCCCTTTTTCTTATTTTATTTTGAGACAGGGTCTTGTTAAGTTGCTCAGGCTGGCTTTGAACTTGTCATCATCCTGCCTCAGCCTCCTGAGCTGCTGAGATTACTGGCATGGGCCACTGTGCCTGGCTTAAAAGTTTTTTCATCAAAAAGTGCTGGAGCTTCAGCAATCATATGGTGGGGGCAGGAAGCCTAGATTTTTAACTTTTGCCATATACAAAAATTAACTTGAAATGTATACAAAAGCTAGACAAAAATCTTCTAAATAAAAACATAGGTGAAATAGAAATACTTTGTGCAGGCAATTTTTTTTGATTATGAAACAAAAAGAAAAAGTAAAAGACTTGTTAAATATAAGAAGAAGCAAACCAGAGGCTGGAATAAAATATTTATATGTTTTACAAAAGACTTATATCTGGAATTTATAAAGAACTCAAGAGGCTCAATTATAGGTGGGCAAAAAATCCAATAAGCATAGTAAAAAATGTTCATCTATGGTGCATGTACATACTTGTATATTTATATAAATTTATATTTTTAAAAAAATTTCAAAAGGAAGATATTACTGATGTACTCACAGAGGCTAGTCACAGAGGGCACCTGCACACCTTCAGACCAGACTGTAAGGAATGAACCTGTAAAAGGCTGTTAAAAAGTCAGACACAAGTCCATCAGCGTCCTCATCCATGTCATTGAGTACAGAAGTAGTTTACATATTTTTAAAATTGTCTTCCCTGTGTATTTCCACTACAGTCCATTTTAATCTAATAGGTGTGTAGTAACTTCTGACCTTGGTTTTGATTTGCACTTCCCTAATTGCTAATGATACTGGACGGTATCACACATGCCTACTCTGAAAACTGTCTTGTGAAGTCTGTTGCTTGCCCAGTTTTAATTAGATTGTTTGTTTTCCTACTGTTGAGTTTTGAAGAGTTCAGTATGCGCTGCATCAAATGTGATACAGAATTATATTTGTTTTTCATTATTATCTAAACATACAAATATTTGAATGCACAAATTCAGACACAGACTTTGCCACAGACTTGCCACTGTACCTTACTCCTTGTAAAGTTTTTAAAACTGTTCACTCAAACTAGATTCTTACCCTGTAGACCACTGAGAATGGCTGACCCCTTCTAATCTTCTCATTTAGTCATAGTCTGTTGACAATCACACATAAGCAATTAAGCCCAAAATTTAAAATTCCAGACATACTATCTATGTAGAACTATTATTTAATAAAGTTAGACTTTACCCATAGCATTGGAGGAAAGCAAAACTGCTTGTTTTCACAGATGCTGTTTGAAATTGTACATGGGGTCTAGCTATGAAATAGGGAAAGAAAAATATACAGATGGGTAATTAACACACACACACATTGCTATATTTGTAGATGACAGGATCATGAATGGAGAAAATCCTTATGAATCTCCAAACAGCTATTAGAATTAATGAATTAAGTGAGGTTGCAGAATATGTTGACTTACAAAAGTTAATCAGTTAGGCTTCCCATGTAAGAAATATTTGTTTAGCCAAGGTCATAAAGATTTCCTCATTTCCACTTCTTTAGAAAACTCTTTTCACATTAGATGTCATTGAACTAAATAGCTGTTATTTATTGAGTGTGTGTTACAAACACCTCTGAGTGTTAGTTGTTCGGCTCAGCTGTTTTATAGACCAGTAACCAAGTAAACTGAGGTATATGGAGATTAACTAAATTGCTCACAGCTAGTAACTGGCAAAATATGAATCCAACACTGTTTTCAGATTTAAAATTCTATGTTCTTTCAGTTCTAAACACTGTCTTAGTTCACGATCTGGGTACTGGCAAGTAAATATTTTATGACAACATTCTTTTAAACTCCAGAGGATTTTCTGAGGTAGCCAATGGATAGGTCTACAGCATATGACAGAATAGCCCAGCTCTAAGTTTCAATAATATCTAACAGGCTATGGATAGCCTCTATTCAGAAGCAACTTGAGTGTGTCTGTAGTTGGAACAACCAACCCAGGAAACCCTGCTGCAATTTTTGGAGAGCATTATTGTTTGCCAACAGTTACACCTTCCTCTAATATCTCTCATTTCCTACTCTCTGATCTTATTCTCTTTCTTTCCCCTATTATCTCTTGGACATGACTGCATGTTCCTGCTCAGCCATATCCTCAGGAACTATATACCACTGATCCCTATGTTAGATCAGCTGCCTAGCAGTAAAGTCCAGCATCTCATTCTCTTCACATTCTTCAAACACAGCAATTCTGCACCCTGACAGGCAAATGGTCTGGCAGAAAGTCAGATCCTGACATGAACCACCATAGATGACATCTGTATGTACAGAAAATCCCAACTGGCTACTGGGCACCCGTATACCTGGCAACAAATTATGGTCATGTTGGAGCTATTAATATGCCTAAACCTGTCATATCACTGGAGAATTGGCAGCATTGATCCTCTTTGAAATTTTTGCTTCAAACAACAACAACAAATTAGAGCCAGTAATCCCTGTCTTAGGGCAGTCTGAAACTACAACGAGGATAAGTGGACTTCAAAGGAAATAACCAACTGTCTATCCAGAAAAGAGATAGAAGAGAGTGGTCATGGGACAGATATAAGAATGAGGATGTGAGTAAAAAAGTGTTCACATCAGTTCCCCTCACTTAATCAGCCATGGGTAAAAAAGGGATTATTCAATTTAGTTAACTGGAAAAAAAAAGTCAGATCCTGACATTTAACCACATTAGATGACATCAATTAACTAATTAATAATAACAATATTTTTTCCAGTTAACTAGAATAATTTGTCTCAAACACTGATAATGGCCAAACAGATCTTTTAAATTAGAGTGCTCCTGAGCAATTGATCACTGATCTCAACATCAAAATCAAATTTTTTCCAAGGTGCAAAATATTTTAGTCTGTAAAAGAAGAAATGATCTCACTATTGAGCAGGTGAGACCTGGAGAAAATCTGCTACTCTCCTAGTTCAGCAAATGCTGAACTGAAGAAGAACCATATTCCTGCACAACATCCTTCTCTCTTTAGCACATTTTCTTGTCTCTGTACCCCTCCTGGCAGAGAGTGTCTGTTTCCCTCTGCCTTCAGTTGGCCCAAATATTTAAATTAATAAACAGAAATGAAAAAGGCTCATCAGCAACCCATGCTGACTGAACTGTGGGCACCAATGGAAGTTTTTAGGATGCTAAAGGCTTTATATCAAGATGAATCTAATGTCTTTAATCAGCAGCAAAAGAGGAAAAATGTTATAAAATTCTCAGTGTTACTAAATTGTGTGGCGTTACATAGGAAGGCAAAAGTAGAATTAAAGTAGGTAGTGACAAATGATAAGAGGAAGACAAATTTAATAATGAAGAAAATCTCACAAAATTCTGGCACAGTAAACTTCTGACTTCAAAATGCTGTGACGTTTTGATTCTTGTTTTATGAAACGATGGAGCGACAACCAAAGTTAATAATTAAGATTTTAAGGGAGAACTTTGGGTAATTTAGAGAGGTCAGTATTGAACTACGTTATTTTCATTTCTGTCATTCTAAAATATGTTGCTTCATGTCACCATTTAAGTATCTTTAATATCTTGATGATGAATTAATTCGTTATTTCAATGATATTTTATACTCTACAGTTCTGAAGCAGTTCAAATTGTTTTCCAAAGTAGGCTGCAAGTTTAAATATAATTCAGGCACAGTGAAGAAGTTTAATATATTTTTTAAAAAATAATTTCATTTTTTGCTGTGAAAATAATTTCTTTGGAAAATAATTTTATATTTTTAAATGAGGCAAATTCAAAATAGAAAGCTTTTGGCAAACTAAACATTTCATTACATTGAACACCCAAATAAGTGGAAAGACAGCCAGCATGTTAGCTTCCTATATTGAGGTGGGGGGGCTTTTATACTGAGATTGATGACATTTGCATGCAGGAACACTGGGAAGTAGAGAGGGTAAAAATTTGGTTTTCCAATCTTTTAATGCAAACTTGGGAACTGAAAAGCTTGCAGAGAACCTCTGGAAGAGGAATTGAAAGTTACCTTGATAACACTGTCTAAAAGCGAAAAACAAGAAGATAGTTTCTTAGAAAGCATGAGATGATGGGAAGGCTTTGGCGGAGTACAGGAAAAGAAATGGATAAGAGTCCTAGCCAGAGTAAATGTCAACTGTCATCATCAATTGCCATCAATTGTTGGTCCTTTGAGCAATAGTTTGTTTGTGACAGTGGTAACAGGACAAAGAGGAAAAGCATTTAATGAAAGAAGAAAAGAAAGAGTAGGTAGTAAATAAAGATATTGTGAGATTGGTAAAATAAGACTTTTTATAAGAAAAAAAACATCTGTGTTGAAAAATGTAGTTGATTTGGAAATAGTAATCTTACAATGAAACATTTTACAATGACATGTTGAAACAAATGGGATCCTCAAAATACATGCAAAGGTCAAATAAACTCGCACAAGAAATGATCTGAATGCCTATCTCTTTTTAAAAAAAAAAATTTTAGTTGTAGATGGATACAATATTTGTATTTTGTTTATATCTTGTTTTATTTTTATGTGGTGCTGGGGATTGAATCCAGTGCCTCACCCATGTGACTCTGGATTTATGTACCACTGAGCTACAACCCCAGCCCTGAATGCTTATCTCTTTTAACAATTACAATAAAAAGGCACATTCATAGAGCCTTAGAACCAGGCAGATCCATGGTTTTATCATGGTCACAAGGTATTTAAATTAAATTACAATGGTAAACTTCTTTTAAAATAAATGTCAATCTGTTTATACCTCTGTTTTTAGGATGGGAAAATTAAGAGCCAGTAATGTAATGGCATATGATGAATTAAAAGTGAAATAGTTACTTTTTAAAATATAGTTGAGGTTCAGGTAATTTTCACAAATGGTGGAATATAGAATGGTATAAGAATGATCTGTTTCAGAGCTTTTTGGAGGGAAAATATATGCCCTGAGCTAAATATAAACAAAAAGTGAGTTTGGTTATCAAGTTGATTAGATTGGTGTTTTCCCCCAACAAATAACCAGAAACTATACAGCAGTTACCACATGTTTTCTTCTCCATCCCCCTCAATCATGATGTACTAGGATTAATTTATATCCAAATTAATTTTGCCAACATATTTCGGCATATGGCACTTGAATGTATCATCTTGACTATTAAAAATTGAAACCATTACTTCTCTCCTATATATCATCAGCCTGAAGCTGTCTTTTAAAATTTTACCTATTTAACTTTAAATATATGCCCTTCATTCTTCAGTAAATATTTAATGAGCTACTACACTTTACAAGGCTCTCTTTTAAGCAAAATCAAGGAGACTTGGCAAATACGCATGCTCATACATTATTTACTGCAGATTTCTTGTAACATTCTCCGACAAGTCATTGAATAATTTTCCTGGTGCATATTTACTCAAAATGCATTTATTCAATACATTTTTTTCATCAAATAAATATCAAAACATGACATAATATATTCATGAATCTCTACACTTAGTTTTGTGTTGTGTGGCTTTGTTATTTTAAGTTTACTTCAGTGGTTTTTCTGGGTGGTTATGGATTCTGATATCTAAACCTATAAGTTATCCATACAGGAAATGTCCTCTTCATAAATAATAACTGTGACTCATCAGAAATACCCTCCCCCTCCTTTTTTTTATTATGACTATTGCCTTTCCTAAGAAACCATGACCATTGACTATGGCTATTTCTTTTTTCTAGTTTCAAATGCATGGAATGGCAGAGATCTCAGAGGTCTCTCATTGTGAAAATCTTCAGATGTCTTTAAGAAGGGTAAAGGAAAAATATCCAAAACAGTCAACGGAAGGACAATTCCCACATGAAAAAAAAAAATAAGCAATGTGGTTTGTCTTCCTGAGAATTACTTTCAAAAAAATTCCTTGTTCATTTCACTTGTTATCAGCAACTGCAAGAAAATTTATCTTGTGACATACGATGGCCAAAGGTTAGCAATGGGTAAAGAAACCGGAGGTTGCAGCTTTCCCTGCAATGTTTTGGCAATGTTTGAAAATCAAAGTTAATTTTTACTGATCATTCAATGTATTTCCTCATCAATTCATCTTTTATTGGAAGCAGAGTACCTAGATTTAGGAAGCAGTGGAATGATCGACATTGAGACTAGAACAAGGAATCAAATCAGATAATCTCTGTCCTTGGGCATTGTCAGGTTTTTAAATTTTAGTCATTTTAGTGGGTGTGTAGTGGTGTAGTGGTACCTTTTTTTTTTTTTTTTAACTTCATTCCCCTGATGACTACCGATGAGCATGTACTGCTATTGGCTGTTTGTATTTCTTCTTTGTGAAGTACCTGTTCAAGTCTTTTGCAAAAATTTTCAATTGAATCTCCTGTCTGTTGATGGATTTTAAGAATCATTTATATATTTTGGATTAATGTCCTTTGTCTGACATATGCATTGAGAACGTATTCTTTAAATCTGTGTCTTACCTTTTCATTTTATTGACAATATCTTGCAGAAGCCAGAAATTATAATTTTGTTGGAGGCCAATTTATAAATTTTTATGGTTACTGTATTATTATTTATTAGATAATAAAATTTTGCCTAATATAATATCATACATGTATATTTTCTCCTAAATTTTTTTTCAGAGGGTTTTATGATATTTAGCTTGTACATTTAGAATTATGATCTCACTTCAGAAGCTGTGAAGGTTGTGAAAATATTCCTTTCAATATGTTGTTCCTCAATCTTACTGATCAGTAATGCAGTACACTAATTTTTACTATGATTGTTTCTTTTTAATAGTTATTTTCAAGAAAATTAGAAGATAAATTTTCATAGCATGTTAATTATGGCACTTTATATATGATGTCTGATGGTTTTCTGAAAGTTATATTTATTTTTAGAAATACAGCTTCCAGATTTTTATTAGTCTAATTGTGATATTTTTATTTCTTCAGAAATAATGTAGAAAAATACCTTTATTTTTAACTGAAGTATCACTTTCATGTTGAAAAGGGTGCCATTTAATCTCAAGGAAAAAGAATTGGATCATTCTTTCAATTCAGGTGTTACTATTCAAATACAGCTCACTAAGTAAATAGAGTGAAATTGGCATAATTAAACATGATGTAGAGTAAACAGAAGTCAAGAATCAATAATTGGCTCAGTTTGAGATCTCATCACTAAGTGATTTGTGATACACTTATCTTCTATCTGCATCAAACTCTATTAACAGGTAATGAGATTTTATAGATTCTTGAGAAAATGATAAGAGTATCTTAAGAGATTTGAATGTATTTATTGCCAATGCAGTTTTTAGAAATTAGCTTAGTCTGGACAAAATTATTTCTTAAAAGTAGAACATGGTTTCCTGGTTGGCAAATGGTTGGTTATTTCAAATTTTATAGACTGAATCTTACTACTGAAAAAAAAAAGCACTTAAATTTTTTATGATGAATTTTAGTAAGACAAAATAACATGACTACACAAAAATAGCAGGGAACCCCAATAGTTTACTATTTACTTTTAATCCATAACTTTTATCTATTGCTTTATTTAATATTTCTTAGAAGTTCAGTGAGAAACTTTCAAATTGATTATGGGAATTAGAAAATGATGAGATTTCATAAAGTATGAAATAAAATCATGCATTGCTTCACATGTGGGACTAGATGGAATGAAAAGAAAGTCAAAGATTCTAATTTCTAGCTAATTTCAATATTTCTTACTGTATAAAACCAAGAGGAATAATGGGAAAAAAGAGAACATTAATGATATTATAGTAAAAATGTTGCAAGAAAGCTATTAGAACAAAAGTAAGAGTTTTATAAAATATATATTTTAAATGACTGAGTAATTTATTTAAATAAAATATTTGCCAGAAATCAAGTAGTAAAAAGACTTTATCGGTGTTTCATACATATATAGTACAACTGTGATTACATATATCAATCATATAAATAAATATAGAAAAGCTTAGCTATATAATCTATGAAAAGATAAACCTAGAATTTTTAGTTTACTGATTAAATATATAAAAATCTATAATGTATGTGAGACACATATTAAAATAAGGGGTTTGGAAAGATTATGCTGAGAGAAAGGGTGTTGGAAAGATTAAAAGTAAAAAAATGGTTTTAGGCAAATTCAAATTCAAATAAATTAGAGGTCATGAACTTGATGTCCATTGTCATGGAATTCCAAACAAGAAGTACAAAAAGAGAACTTTATTGTGGTGAGCCGCTTCTGCCGGTTCTGCAGACTATGGTCGCCATTACAAGATGGCGCTGGCTCTGCTGTGGTCTGTGACAAATAACTCCTAATTTGGGAGAGTTGGCGCATGACTTTTCATCACCCTATGAGAAAGCTCCACGTGGCAGCTTTGCATTGGGGCTTGAGATGCTTTATTAAGGCTGGGAGGGGCATCCGGGAGGGAGAAGAAGAAGAAGAAGATACATGAATCAAGGCCTGAATAAACTGCTGAAAGAAGATTCCTGAGTTGCGTCTTCATTGTGGGCAAGGGGTTGCGACAAGTGGTGCCGAAACCCGGGAATCAGAACTTTCAGCAGTCAGGGGTGGTGCACCGGATTAGTCCCAGGTAAGTGGGATCCGCGACCAAAGCGGGGTTAGTCCCAAGTAAGTGGGATCCGCGACCAAAGCGGGGCAGCAGCTGCATTGTGTACTTTTG
>NW_025999977.1:33034331-33058043 GCF_001458135.2 Marmota marmota marmota
AGCAACTAAGAACAGAGCAGGGAGGAAGAGCAGGAGGAAAAGATTAACATTAAACAGAGACATGAGGTGGGAGTGAAAGGTAGAGAAAAGGGAAATTGCATGGAAATGGAAGGAGACCCTCATTGTTATACAAAATTACATATAAGAGGTTATGAGGGGAATGGGAAAAAAAAAACAAGGAGAGAAATGAATTACAGTGGGAGGGGAGGGGAGGGGTGGATAGTAGAGGATAGGAAAGGTAGCAGAATACAACAGTTACTAATATGGCATTATGTAAAAACGTGGATGTGTAACCGATGTGATTCTGCAATCTGTATTTGGGGTAAAAATGGGAGTTCATAACCCACTTGAATCTAATGTATGAAATATGATATGTCAAGAGTTTTGTAATGTTTTGAACAACCAATAAAAAAATAATAAAAAAATAAAAAAAAATATTTTCAATTAAAAAAAAATAAAATGTTGACAAGAATCAACAAATGGGACGAATTCAAACTAAAAAGTTTTTTCTCAGCAAGAGAAATAATATGTGAGGTGAATAGGGAACCTACATGCTGGGAACAAATTTTTACCCCTCACACATCAGATAGAGCTCTAATCTCTAGGGTATACAAAGAACTCAAAAAGTTAAACAACAAAAAAATAAATAACCCAATCAACAAATGGGCCAAGGACCTGAACAGACACTTCTCAGAGGAGGACATACAATCAATCAACAAGTACATGAAAAAATGCTCACCATCTCTAGCAGTCAGAGAAATGCAACTTAAAACCACTCTAAGATACTACCTCACTCCAATAAGAATGGCAGCCATTATGAAGTCAAACAACAACAAATACAGGCGAGGATGTGGGGAAAAGGGTACACTTGTACATTGCTGGTGGGAATGAAAATTGGTGCAGCCAATTTGGAAAGCAGTATGGAGATTCCTGGGAAAGCTGGGAATGGAACCACCATTTGACCCAGCTATTCCTCTTCTCGGACTATACCCAAAAGACCTAAAAATAGCATACTACAGGGACACAGCCACATTAATGTTTATAGCAGCATAATTCACAATAGCTAGACTGTGGAACCAACCTAGATGCCCTTCAATAGATGCATGGATAAAAAAATGTGGCATTTATATACAATGGAATATTACTCAGCACTAAAAAATAACAAGAACATGGCATTTGCAGGGAAATGGACAGCATTAGAGAAGATTATGCTAAGTGAAGTTAGCCAATCCCTTAAACAAAAATGCCAAATGTCTTCTCTGATATAAGGGGGGGGTGACTCAAAATGGGGTAGGGAGGAAGAGCATGAGAAGAAGATTAACACTAAATAAGGAAGAGAAGTGGAAGGGAAAAAGAGGGAGAAGAGGAACTGCATGGAAGATGGAAGGAGACCCTCATCGTTATACAGAATACATGTATGATGTTGTGAGGAGAAAAAAAAATGAAGTGTGTCACATTAGATTGGGTAGAGAGAAGTGATGGGAGGGGAGGGGCGGAGAAGGGGGTTTAGGAAGAACAGCAGAATAAAATAGACATTATGATTGCTGTATGTCTATAGGTGACTATATGACCAACGTGATTCTGCAACCTGTACAATCAGAAAAATGAGAAACTATACCCCATTTGATTCAAATGTATGAATTGTCAAGATCATTGTACTGTCATGTGTAACTAATAAAAAAATTAAAATGTTGAAATAAATTCCTTAGCATGAATCCAAAAAGCAAAATAGCAAAATAATAAGGTAATAAAATAAAAAGAATGGAGACTTAATAAATATAAAAACATGATTTATTAAAAAGATAAAGAACATCATTAAAGCTCACTAGAACTTTAAATATATCCAGATTATGGTTCTTTGACAAAATTAATGAACTACATCAAACACTAATCAAATAAGCAAGAGAAAATATATGGCACAAATATAAAGGTCTTTTTAAAATACAAGACTATGTTGTACAATACATACAATACTATTCCAAATTTTTGACTAATCTCGATAAAGGGTATAATTTTCTGGGACAAAAATGCCCAAAGTGATTCAAGTAGAAATTGAAATTCTAAGAAGATATCTGGCTTAAAGGTTATAAAAGTTAGAGTTTTTTGCATCAGACTTATTTTTCCAGGTAATTTTGAAAGGAATTTCTACTAATAAATGATGCCAGTACTAGTAAAAAATAATCACAAAAAAATAGAAAAAGAAAAAAAAGTAACTTTGTAGTTCTTTCTATGATATGAATAGAACTATTTCCAAAACTGCCTGCAGATAAATTTCATTCAGTATGGATACTGATGAAAAAATTAATGCACAGATTGGAAGACAGAATCCAATGATCCATTAAAAATAAGACATTATGAGTTAGTGGGTTAATTACAATAACCAAGGGCAGTTCAAAATTAGTAAACCCATTGAGATTATTTGTCAGTATATGAAGAGGAAAATTTTAAAGTAATTCCATTACAAGTAGGAAAATATAAGGTAATTCACTGTTCATTGACTCATTTGTAATTTATTGATAATAACATAACAAAATACATAAAATATAAAAGTTTTGATCCTAAAGTCAGCATTTTACTTAATGGGGATACACTAGAAAATTTAACAAGTTGGAATATGATGAAATAACCTATTTTTTCTTCTTTTTAATACTGTGTAATGAATATTAATATTTGTTGGAAGTACTTGATTAAAAATAGGAAACAATTGTAAGTATTAGAAGGAAAGAAGTCAAGCCAAATTTATTTATGATTACATATCTACAAACCTAGGAGAACCAATGGGATTAACTTCGAACAATAAAAGAATTAGGGAAATTATCAAGTTAAAGAGTTGATGGAGGAAAATCAAAAACTCTCAAATAAAAGGCAACTAGAAAACACATGGAAATGGAGACCTTATATAAGATAACAAAACAAGGAAAACAAGCTTTTGATCAAACAAAAATCTTAGTATAAACTTGACAGGAAGTAATTTATAGAAGAGAAACCCTAAAATATTTCAGGAAGACACAGAAGTAGACTTAAAAAATGAAAAGACATGATATTTTTTGATAGGAATAATCAACCTTATAAAAAAGATAATACTCCTCAGTTAATTAGCACCTTACATGTTATCATCACAACAGGAATATCTTCAGGATAAATTTTTCTGGAATCTGGCAAGTTGATTAAAATTATACTTGGAAGAAAAAGCAAATATGATTAAATCTTGAAACCCCAGAAAAAGAAGATCAGAGATAGAGCCTAGTTCTACATCATTCGAATATATATTTAAAACTTTTCTAAATTTGATTGTGTCATATTAAGATAGGCACACACCAAAAAATGGCATAGAAATTCCATACGTAGACCCAATTGCAAAGACTCATGTATATACTCACAAGGCTGCTACAGAAATCAGCAGGAAAAAGATGAGTTTTTATGCAAGTTGTTAGAATAGATAAATGAAACAATAGGGCAAATTCCATATGAATTAGATTAAAACAAATAACATGAAAAAATACCATTCATATTATCTGGAGATGCAGAAATTTATCTAACTATGACTCTAAATTCAGTTGCAATAATGGAAATATTGATTCTTTAACTATATATTAGCATGCATAATGAAAGACAAAGATATAATTTTTTAAAAAAGACATAGAAAATGTTTTCCTAGAGAATTGACAAAACTTTAATTTAGGTCTAGGTCAGGATAAATAAATCATGGTGCTCAGGTCAAATCTAGCTTGCTTTTAGTTTTTATATAGTTAATAAATTTAGACTGGTTTTTGAATTGTTAAATTGTCAGGAAAAATAAAGGAAAGAAAAAAAATTATGACATGTGAAATTTAATTGTAAATCTATTTTAGTATCAATAAATTTTGTGTTTTGGGAACACAGCCATGCTCATTTTGTAAGGTATTATCTTTGGCTGCAAAACACAGTTCAGTGGTGTGATAGAGATGATATTGTCCGCAAAACCTAAAATATTTGCTAGTTAGCTCTTTACAGAAAAAAAGTTTGTCAATCTATGTTTATACAAAAAGATATATCCCTAATATACAAAGAGCTTTTAAAAATAAAAAATACCCCCAAAACTTTATAAAAATGGGGAAATGGTATAGAATTTATGGAAAAGGAAATATAAATGACTCTTAAAATATGAAAAGATGGTCAACCTCACTTACAACAAGAGCAATGCAAATTAAACTTAAATCCAGGTCACTATTATGTGGGCAATAATCCAAGTATTGATAATATATTCTATTTGTGCAGAAATAGGAAAGCCTGTACTTAGATACATTGTTTAATTGTAAGCAAAATGTATTTCTTGTCTCTAAAAAAGTTGAATTTGAAAACAAAATACTTTAAAAATCATGCATACATTTATCTTGACCTTTCAATTCAATTTATTGCAATGAATTCCAGTCACATCAATAAAATAGATAAAAGCATAAGAACCTTTAATATATCTATTTGTATTATCTAAGGAATAGAAAACACCTTCATTTCATTTATATGGTACTTCCAGAGCAAAGTATGCTATATCATCAAATGAGACACAAAACAGTTGAAAATGTAATGAAAGATATTTCTGAATAGTTCTGAGTGGGATGTTCAGACTATGTTAAATAAAAACACCAAGATGGAGAAAAAGGCATATAGTATGCTAGCATATATCCACCTATCTAACAATAGTGAATGGATATATGTGTGCATTTTATTCTTTTAAAAAATTGTGAAAGTGTGGCATCTGATAGAGAAGAGAGCAATAGAAGATGGATTTTCCAGAAGGCAGCTGGTTTTGTGGATTTATTTTTTAAAAAATTATATATATTTCACATTTATAAAATTTAATTGTAGTAATTTCTGTGTATTAAGAGAAAAAAGTAGCAGGTGAAAATAACTATATACCAAGGTATTATTTTGAGTTATCACATTAGTGATGTTAATGTAAGAACAAAAAAAAATTAAAGTAAAAATCTTAAGCTTGTTTCATTAATGATTGTGTCTATGTAATATTGATATTATTTTGTGATTATTATGTTTCTCATGTGTGGTGAAACAAGTAAGAAATGAGGTTGATGCCATTGAGATTTGGGTCTTTCAGTAGAAAAAAATAAACCCCAAAAGAAATACACATACAATTAAAGAGGCTGAGTTAAAAATCCCAGAAGTCCTAATTTTAAATCTTAGTGTGAACCTACTACAGTATTTTATCAAAACTATTGATTTATTGGTCCCCTCCCCACTGAAAAGATCTAGAGATAATGACCAACTGTATGTTTGAATGGTAATCTCTACATATCATATTTTGCTAAGAGGAACCAGCATTATTTGAAGCAATAGATGATCCATGATCTAGAAAAAACCAAATTGTGCCTAGAGAATTTTATTATTGATAGGAAAAAGAAAGCTATCCCAGAGTTCTGAATACAGGTCAAAGGACCCAGAAGACAATTTATTTAAGCTTTACTCACCAAATGTGGATCTATTTGCACATGAATAAACAATAGAAATTGATTAAAATATTTCAACTGTATTTATCATTAGTTGAGTTCCTAATGATAATTTAAACTTTTTCTAAAAATAAAACTTACTAAAGACCTGTGAAGGATAAGATGAACCAATTTATTATTTTTGGAAACTGGATTCAAGAATTAAGAATTTGTCAGGCCTTTACTGTACAAACCATATAGCTCAGGATAACCAAAATAGCTAAATGTGGAAATTTATCTTTGCAGAAGCAATTCAGATAATTGGGAGCTTCAGAAGAACATGTTGAACAATGCCATGGGATGCAGTTTGCAAAACCTAGATTGTATGAAATCTGTTCAGAAAATGGCCCAAGTTCTTTAAAGGAAAAAGAGAAAAGAAACACATAGTTGGTATTGGGACATGGAAGCAGATGGATGGTATTTGGAATTTTCTGTTTTCACTATGTGCATTTCACTAAATAGTTAACCTGGTTTTTCTTGCCATTCTCAATTTGGGAATAAATACTGAAGGATTTGACCCAAATTATAGAACATGTAGGGAGATGGCACTTCCTTGACCTTGCCCTGATATAACGAGAATAGTAACACAGACTGACATTTGTTTTAAGGATACCTTGGGTGTACTGGCAACCCACTTTAGATGAACAGCTTATCAAGAATGAAAAGTGTGGCTAAGACTCTTTGTAAACAAAATATGCTGATAAGAAGTAAGAGTCACGGAACAAAGATTTATTTATTTTTAAAGTTTGTTTCTTTGCTGAAGTATCTTGTTGAGTAGCTGGCATCATCTTAAAAATAATAAGAAAAATTGGTTGAGCAGTACACAAAAGCCATTTACAAGTATATTGCACCTACTGCATTTCTCTCTTAAATTTTATTTATTTTTAAACACATGAATAGATAATTTCATAGGAACTTTAGAATATGTGGCTATATCAGAGCCTATACTGTATAGTAGTAGGTAGCACAGATGGTCTGGGAGGGAGAGAAGTGATGCACAGTCTGGTTCCTGTGGAGTCTGAATTCATCATAATGTTGTGGTATCCTATTCTAGCCTCTTGCCAAATCTAGAATGCATTAATGGACCCATGACAGGAAAATTATATGAGAAAAGTGAATTGATTAACTGGAAGATAATTAGGGGTGTAAGATAAAGACAAAACTCTATCTACATATTTAAAAACTGTGCAACTACTAAACCAGGTAAAGGTTAAAAAAAGAAAAGAAAAAAGGAAAACCCAGATCTTTATAATTTTTTTTTAAATTTTGGAATAATATTTGATTTTTAGAGAGGTATCATAAATAGTGCAGTACAACTCTCATTCAGTATCCATATTGTTAACATGAGCAAACTGATGTTGGTATATAACTATGAATTAAATTGCAGGCTTTGGCTTTCGGCAGTGTTTTTAATAATACCCTCTCTTAATATGCTTTTTTTCTTGTTTTACATTGCCCATTAATATATTACATTTAGCTATATGTCTTACCAGTTACTTACATCTGTGATAATTTCTCAATCTTTGCTGTTTCAACTTGAGAGTTTTTGGAAGTGTCCAGGTATTCTGTAGTATTTTCCCATATATAGATTTTTACATTTCATTTTCTCATAATTAGATGGGGATTGTGAGAGTTTACAACATAGGACAAATGTCCTTCTTGCGACATGAAATGAGAAGAATGGGATATTCACATGACATCTCTGGTGATGTTAACATTTATTACCTGGCTAACATAACGTTAGTCAGAATATGCAGTGTAGAGTTTCTTATTCCCTACTCTTTGGAAGTGACTTAGGTTAGTCCACCCTCAAGATAGTAGATGGTAAACATTAAGATTTTCCAAGCATCTCTTTTACCTATTAAGTATATATTCATTTAACTCAATAGTTGTTCAGTTATTATTGAGTGGCTTTCAATATATGATTTCTAGTTCTTTCTATAATATTTTCTAATTCATATCCTGGTAAAAAGCAGAAAGAATTTGTTCATCCATGATTGTTATTTACTTTCTTTGAATTTACATCTCTATACTAAATTGACAATACAGTCTCCACTTAAATATATGCATCAGTATTTTGATGTCATTACCATTATATTAACAACATACTTATTTGCAAATTATTGTCTTATCCTTCTGATTTTGGGTACAGGAAATCTTAGGTTCTACTGTGAAACTGACAAAAAACCATATTTTAGTACAATATGATCAAGGGCTTTAAAAATAACAATTTTGAAAAACATTAAAACTTTTAGAAGAATTATAAGGATGCAGCTAAGATAAGGATGCAGCTAGCATTACTCTTATTTAACATAGCATTGCAAACCATAGCCAATGCAATAAGAGAAGAAAAGTAAATAAGATAAAAGGTTAATGTAAATGGCATCATTTGCAGACATTGTTGTATTCATACAAAAATCAAAAGACACGATGTCCAGACAAATTAAGAAAACAGCTAAGTTATTGGGGACAGTGTGGGAGAAATAGACAAACTTTAGATAAGGAAAATGGGAGGGAGGGGAAAGGAGTGGTCATGGGTGTAGGAAAGAGGGTGGAATGAGACAGACATAATTACCCTAAGTACATGTATGAAAACATAAATGGTGTGACTCTGTTTTGTGTAAAACCAGAGACATGACAAATTGTGCTATTCTATTTTTGTAAGATGAATTGAATTGTATTCTGCTACCATATATAACAAATTAAAATAAATAAAATAAAATAAATAGTAGAGATTAAAAAAGAAAAAAAGAAAATTGCTGTTAGTTGATTTCAGGACCAAAATTTTAAAAATGCTGGTTTTATTCTATATGTGCATTAACTCTTTAGAAAGTGTCAAACTAAAAATTCATTTGTCATAGAATTGATAGAGTATAAATGAAAAATAGTGACAAAAATGTACAAATAGTTTATGCAGCAGACTTTGAAACTTTATGAACAGACATTTTAAATGACCTGAATAGATACAGAACTATAAAATATTCATAAGTAGAATGAATCATCAGCATGAAATCACTAGTTTTTTTTACAATTTCAATAATAATTTAATATAATTATATTCAAAATAGGATTCTCATTACTATTTTTGAGAATTGATGAATTTTATGATGCATATGAAAGATAACAATACACAAAATTTAAAAGAATTTTTAAAAGAAGGCCAAAATAAGAATGCTAATATTATAAGAAGGGGTCAAGAGACCTTGACTAATTTTGCCACACAAATCAGTTGAACATGCTATGGTCATCAATGTAGAAAAAATTAGTCTCATATTTCATTACTTAAAAAATATATTTTAATTATATTAAATACCTAATAATGCATGGAAAACTTATTCTAATATGAAAAGTAAAGAATAAACTTTAAAATGTATTTGATTATACTTTGATTCTTATACCCCAAATAAAGTACTAAAATATAATAGTCCAAGAAAGCACTGGAAGGAGCTATCCTTAAGGTCTCTGAAAGATAAGATCTTTTTATTCAAATAAAATAATTTTGTGTCTCTGATTATTTTAAGATCAAGTGTTGAATTTCATTGAATTCCCTCAGTCACCCACCTCACTGAGAAGCAATATTCTAGCTGCTTGAATGTCCAGCCACAAAGCAGCTGCGACATGCACCCTTCCTCTAATCTGCCATCTCCCAGCACTGTACCTTTATATTACATTCTTGGCTCCATTTTCTCAGCTGCAGACTGATGAAACCTTGGAGTTCTTTATAGCATGGTGCAGGAACGTTCATAATTTGTGCTATAAGAATTCAGATTTTCACATCAAAGTTCCTTTTCAGTGTTCAGTGCATTGTTACAAGTGAATCCTTGGAAGCGCCAGGGCAGAAGTTGAAAAGCAATGTAATGTATAGAGTAACATGGAACCTTTGGTTGGACTGCCTAGATTGAAATTTCAGCTCTGCTACCCATTAGCCATACCAGTGTAGGCAAGTTTCTTAAAATACCTGTGGCTCAGTTTCCTCATCTAAAGATAGGTGTGTGTCAGGAGATTCCTCATGTGGTGATGATTAGAATATCAATAAATTTATATTATTTAGAAGACTGCTTGGCACACAGTAAACACCATGTTTACCAATATTAATATGTTTAATTTATATTTTTTCTAATTATAGGGCACTTGAGAAACTAAGTAATTGAATTATGAGTTTGAGTCTCTTTAGGACTGAGATCATCTAACATGTCACGTGGTCCTTGTCAGGTAATATAAGTTTAATGAACAGATACTGGATAGTAGAACATAACCAGATAGTTATAGCAGCTGCAGGTAATGTAACTACATATAATTGCCATCATATATCCCCATGTGAAAGAAAAGAGAATACTTGAACAATCTGTACTCCAAACAAGGGTGATTACTTATATTTCCTAGATCAATGATTCTCCAATCATGCATAGTGTCCATTAGAATGATTCGAGGAATTTTTTTTTAAATATAGATACTTGTCTATACTTAAATTATAAACTCCCAAATTGGTTGTTTTGTTACACACAGTAAATCAACATTGCTACTATTGATGAGATGAAGCCTAAAGGGAAAACAATGATCTCATAACTCTGGTAAAATTAATTTAGAGACAACAGTAAATGCATTTCAGTATTGCTTAAACTCAGTTGTCTCTTACATCCTTTTTCTCTTTTCTGTCCCTCTCTATTTCCATCTCTCTCTCCAAGCTCTTTAGAGTTGAATCTCTATGATCCTGCCTTATTTACCAGCACAGCATACCTCTCACCAGCATCCTGTATTGTGATTTTCTTTGTGTTTATTTAAAAATATAATTTATCTTCTTAGAGCTCTGAATCTTGATTTCCATTTTTTTCATCCTCATTTAGTAACATCATCCTTTTATTTGATGACTTGGCTTGTTATTTTTGGCTCTTCCTCTAACTAGCTTCACCATAGCTTACTAACACATTCATACACACATGCACATACATGCACATATATATATATATATATATGCACACACACACACACACCTGCTTCTAGCTTTTGTTGGAACAATGTCACAGAAATCCACTTATATACTTTATGAAATAGTTTATTATGTCAATATGTGTAGAATCAAGCAATCATTGGAATTGAAGTGGACAATTTAAGGACTCAGGAAGACCTTAGATAGAAGGTGGTCCTGGATTCTTGGTGTCCCTTGGAATCTTGGCAGTGGGATTTAGGTGTGAATATATTGTAACTCATAACTGGCAATAGGATTATTACTTCATTCCTTTTGACTGGCGAAGAACTTCCTCCTTGGTAAATTAAACATCTCTCCTGTTCTGTATGTGGCTCTGACTTACTCCAACCCTGATTTTTCCTCACAATGCTTTCCTAGCTTGTGCCTCACTACCAAGTGCCAAAAACTCTTCATCATTTTCACAGTTCAAAGGTAGGAGGCTGGTGATGGCGCAGGTAAGCTGAGCTAGTTCATACCACTCACAGCCTGCAGCAATTCCAAAGGACTGACACCCCTTAGTTTCAGGCTTCCAACTTGTCTCCCAGCTGTCCTCATGCCCAGGAAGCAGGACATGGAATATTCCTCCTCAGCAGTAGCCTGAGGATAAAGATGTAAACCTTACAAGGAGCGGTAAGCTGGGCCATAGTGATAGATATCATGTTCATACAGGCATTGACACCTTCTGACAAGCATCAAAACTTCAGGATATAAGTTTTGAAAAGTCTTCCATATTATCTATAAAATATCGAGTTGCTGAGCATGTCCAAATGCAAGAACTTTTTCAAAGCTATTGAGGACATTCATATCTTGAGGGAGTAGATAAAATATTACACTGCATGTGGTATGATTTTAGAACCTCAAGAATGCTTTCTACCCCCAAAATCTCCCTTTGTTTTTAACCGGACTGTTATTTCCTTAAACCCTTGGGCTATGGAATTTGTCTCCGAGAGTTTACCTGTCAAAATGGTACTAAAAGCTTTCTGATGGAGGGAACTCTGTACTCTTTCTTCTTTGCAGCTATACTTTTCAGGGCTTTCCGGGAAAGTGTTCAGTATATGGCACATTGTTTACCAAGAGCTTTCTGGTCTAAGAACCACAGACTTCATTTTGCTCAGGATTTTGGCACAGTGTGTGACACAGGAAATTCACAATAAATATGTATGAAATCAACTGCAATAAAATAATGACTGAAAAATCTCTATGCACTCACTAATGGTTTTTGATAAGAATTAGAGTTATACATCCATGTATGCATGGAGAATGAGACAAGAGACAAGAGCAGGTAGGTCTTAAAAATTATGAAGCTTTTGTTTCGCTAGAAATTTGCAAGTCTAAAGGTAAAAATACCAAAATAGTTTTCCATTCATGAAATTTCTTCATCTAGTTCAGAAAATAAGGATTAATAACCTATCCAGACAGAATAAACAGAAGCAGTAATTCCAGAGTTTTAGGCCATTAGGAAAATTAAAATAGAGCACAGATAGAAAAGAAAGAAATACAGAACCACAAATGCATAATTTTCCTAAATACAGAGAAGTTTATATTGGATTTCTTTTGGCTTATTTTGGTCTTAGTTATGTGGATGTGGTTTGTTCAAAGAAGGGGACATCATGCAATGCACCATTGTTGTATAATATCCAACCTTTCCAAATTCTGAGCCCAATCAAGGGATTACTAGCATGTTGTATAATTATTCCCACCAAGTTGTTTAAAACGTTCAAATACCTTTTCTGTGCCAGGTGTTGTAAGTGTTGTTGCTATGAATAATCTCTAATTATTTAACTGTGTATATGCTTGATTAATATATTATTAACAAAATTTGTTAATGTTCTGGGTGAGAGAAGTCTGCTCTTAAACTTGTGTGAGCTAAAATATAAAATGAAAGATGCTCATTTCTGTGAAACTAAATGCACTCTTATAATTTTGTTTTGTTTATTCCAACGTGACAATGTCATTTCAATGTTAGAGATTTGCACTTTTGATAATTACCCATTTATTCTCTGTAAAAAGTAATCTCCGGCAAGAAAATACATGCATATGCTTTTAAAGTTCTTTGGAAAAGGCCACATTTATGGGTGAAAATTAAAAAAAGTCTTTAATCTCCAAATATATCTTTTACATTGGAGACCTCAAAAAGTGCATGATATTCTGTTAGAAAGGAGATGACACTAGATGTCAAAAAAATATTTTTCCCCCTGGAGGCATCCTTACTTTTTTTAAACATAAAAGAAATGTGTAGATATTGTAGGAAAATTTCTATAAATTATAAAATGCAGAATAAACTCTTATAGATTTTAGTTATCCATCTTTGGCAGTATCTTATAATGCTTAGAAAAATGCAAATCTAAATCAACTTCCTGTTAGATAGTTTATCTTTTATCTTTGAAAGTTTCATACTTTTTGACCCAGTTGTAAATATGCCTCTCCTTTAGGTTAAAAAAAAACCCAAACAAATAAAAATAACTTTTTAAATACATTTGTTAGTAAGTTCAAAGTAGTTCAAATAAATTTCAAGGAGTCAATACTATCATTAAAGACACAGTCTCTTTTTCATTATCTGCCTTTTGAAGAGTGCCCAGTGTTTCCTACTTGTGTTTCTGCTTCATCCTAACACTATCTTCTGTGTCTCCATGACAACATGAATGCTTCTCACCAAAAGTCTCTATCATGTAGACTAGAGACCCATTCATCTTCTTGATTGTTCTTAATATTTTTGTGATTTGGCAATGTAAATCCTTTATTCTCTTCTGGAAAATATCTTGTCTTAGTCCCTAGGATAGTATGTGGCTTTTTCCTGTCTCCCTGGCCTTACACACCCAAGTCAGTATAGTGCATTTCCTTTTCCTTTTTCTCTTCTAAGGCTTTCCCCCTGGACATTAGTTGCACTATCTCACTTAATTCTTGTCACACTCTATAGGGAATTCTCCAGCTCATTTTTCTTCCTAGTAAGGCGACATTGCTAAAAACTCTGTTTAGAGTTTTGTTTCTTAGAAAAAGAAGTTTTCTTGCTCTCTCAACCAACACATAAGTAGGTCTATAGGAGCACATGGTAAATGTAGATCTCACGTTATTGTGTTCCTTTCACTTAAGGATCTTGGACCCTCAAGTTATAATAGCATTTGGTTGTACCCTGATGCATGCAAAGTTATTTAAAAACATAAGTTTGTTTTGTTTTTAGTGCTTCTCAGCAAGGTATTTGATCTTATCCAAGTTGTTTCATCAAGACCAGAAATAAAACACTGCCAAGACAGTGTCACTCAAATGGCTTATCTGACCGCTCTAGCACTGGTCCATAATGAGATCAGAAATCTGTGCCAGAACATATATCAGTACTGTTTCCTTCTTCTAGAGTCTTATATGTCCCCCATCCTCAAATGTCCACAGAACAGAACTTTTATTTTTTTTGCATTCTTATGCCTTAGTTAATTTACATTTTAGTACAAACTCCTTATTTCATTACAGTTGTAAAGAAACAATTCATTGCTAGGTACAGTAGCTCTCACCTGTAATCTCAGCAATGCAGAAGGTAGGAGAATCACAAGTTCAAAGTCAGCCTCAGAATCTTAGTAAGAACCTGTTTCAAATTTTAAAACTAAAATAAAAAGTTAAAAGGGCTGGTAGAGTACCTCTGGGCTCAATCCCCAATATTGAAAAAAGAAGGAGGAGGAGGAGAAAGAAAAGGAGAAGGAAAGAAAAAGAAACATTTCATTGACCAGCTCTCTAAAGCCCTTACTAAATACAGAACCAGAAAATGAGGCATGATAAAGCCAAGAGCAAACCTGGGCTTGTGCTGGTAACTCACAGCCTATTGCTGAGCATCCCTTGTATGGGATGCCTGTCCTGCTCGGCAAAGCTTTCATTGCTGCCAGTAATTGTTCTGAAAAATGCTGGGGTATTACTTCAGAATAATTATACTAAAAGAGCTTTCTCTTCTGCTGCCACAGTCTAGGTCTTATTTCTTCACTCTGAACCTCACCCCCATCCTGAAATGTGGATCTTTCTCAGGATTTACTTCTCTCTGTGCAGCCTGAAGAATTTTCATGGTACAAATTGTCCATACTCTGGTAGTACCTATTGTCACTAGCCCATCCATATTTAATAAAGAAAAAATAGAACAGAATCTGCTCAACTTAGTTAAGATGTACACAGACACCCAGAGGGAACATCAGACTCAATGGTGAAAGACTTTTTACCTAAGGTCAGGAACAAAAGATACCTGTTTTTGCCAATTCTGACCCACACTGTAATAGAGATTATGGCCAGGGAAATTCAGCAAGGAAATAAACAAAACTATCTGATTGAGAAAGGAAGAAATGAAACTGTTACTCTTTACAGATTAAAAAAAAAAAAACTTGAATATGGAAATTCCTAAGGAACCCATTTGAAACAAACAGATTTAATTGGAAATAATAGTTTTAATGAGAAGTAGTAGGTTTAATTTACATGCTATGTATGAAATTGCTAAACCCATAAAATAATTTTGATGTCATTCATTTCAGTGGCTTTCATTTTTAAGGTTAACCTGTGAAATTCAGACTTGAACCAAAGGTCCTTTCCTCAAACAGTATTTAAATATGAAAGAGATACGTAAGTTGCTGACCTCATCCATTTCCCCTAGTTAAAGCCTGAAGAGCTAAAATACTCAGACTTCTTAGGAAAATATGAACTGAAAATAGTACATTCCAATAGTTAACCAAATGTGTGACTCCAAGAGATTGAATCCATGTGCCAAATGCAAAATTTACATGAAATATCAACAAAAACAAAAAAATCTATTAAATCATAATAGGTTTGAGGTTCCCCCACAAAGCCAAATGTGTGACTACTTGTGTACACTTAATTTGACTTTTCTTCCATGTCTTTAAATCATCTGAATGTAACACTGTGTACTACTCCATTATACATTTTAAGGAAAAGTACATTGAATTTACCATAGTTTAAAAGTATAACATTAAAAATGTCACCAAATACCTTGTCTAAGTTTCAAATGATTAACAATATGATTTTTTATAAATTAATAGAAACTGGACATGCAGATATGTTTTGAAATTGTTAAGAGAGTTTCTTGATACATGCAAGATAAAAACATTAATCTGGATTATTCCACTTGGCTTTAGAAGTGTTCTTTTTAATTTTATGGAGTCTTCTTTTGTTTACTTCTTTTTTTTTTGAGAAAACAAAGGAATTATTGCCTTTTGAAGCTTTATACCGAAGTACATTGTAAAAGAACATTTTTGTTTTATTCTAGATGTATATGTGTTTGTATCTGATCTACCCATAAAAGACAAAATATAATGTTTCATTTTATCATTTGAGCTACCAATTTCTCATGCCTTCCTGCTTTTTAGAAAAACTTTTCTTCTCATTCTTAGGGCAGCCTTATGGAGTAGGCAGTATTTCCATTTTATAGATGAGGGAAGTACACACACACATACTAGGTAAGTTCTCAAGGCATGCCAAAGTTAATCACAAGGGAGGGTAAGAGATTAATAACCAACATCCCCAAATGGGTTTAGGAGCTGAACAGACACTTCACAGAAGAAGAAATACTATCGATCAACAAACACATGAAAAAAATGTTCAACATCTCTAACAATTAGAGAAATGCAAATCAAAACTGCTCAAAGATTTCATCTCACTCCAGTCAGAAAGGCAATCATCAAGAATATGAGCAACAATAAATGTTGGCGAGGATGGAGGGGAAAAGGTACACTCAGACATTGCTGGGGGACTGCAAATTATTGCAACCATTATGAAAAGCCGTATGGCAATTCCTCAGGAAACTTGGAATGGAACCACCATTTGACCCGGCTATCCCACTCCTTAGTTTATACTCAAAGGACATAATAACAGCATACTACAGTGATGCAGCCACATCAATGTTTATAGCAGCTCAATTCAAAAGAGCTAAACTATGGAACCAAACTAGATGCCCTTCAACAGATGAATGGATAAAGGAAAGCTGGTATATATACAAAATGGAATGTTTCACCACCTTAAATAAGAATGAAATGATGGCATTTGCAGGTAAATGGATGGGGCTGGAGAGAATATCTTGCTGAGGGAAATAAGCCAATCCCCCAACCAAAGGCTGAATGTTTTCTCTGATATGCAGACGTAATTCACAATAAGAAGGTGGGGGTTAAGGAAGAATAGAGAGAAGTACTTTGAATTAAGCAGAGGAGACTGAAGGGAGGGGAGGGGGTATAAGGGTGGGAACCAGATATTATTACCTTTTGTGCATATATGATTATATGACTGGTCTGATTCTACATATTGTACAACAGAAGAATGAGAAGTTATATTCCATTTATCAATGATGTGTCAAAATGCATTGTACTGTCATATACAACTAATTAGAAGAAATAAAGAAAAAAAAAAGAAACAAACAAACAAAAAATAACCAGAATCCCAACAGATCTGTGCAACTTCAGAAGGCAAACTGTGTTGTTAAGATTGCGTGTCTGTTAGGCCCATAGGTTCATTCTAAGTCACTGTCTTGAGTCTTGTCCTACCACATGTATAGGGGCAAAGCTTCAGGAGCAAATTGGCTGGACAGCAGAACTACACTCAGAGAGATCAGTTTTCTATTGGATATTTTGGTTCTGCTGCTTCAACAGCACAGGCCTGTGGTCAGGGCTGATGTTGGGGCAGGATTCAGAAAAAAATGAAAAGAGAAAGAAAGGAAACAGGGAATTTCCCTATACTCTCGAGCTCAGAGTCCTATTTTCTGATAATCTGGATAGAAATGAGGGTTTCTTTCCGTTATTTCACTGGTCATTCTATAATGAGGCTGCCCTTAGGTCAGAGCCAAGAGATGAATGAAGGAAAAGAAATCTTAGGCTGTTTTCCAAAGTGATGACTTCCTTCCTCAATCCAACCATGCTACTGTTTGTGTTCTGGAGTCCTTGGAAGTTTCTCTTTATGTTATAATTATACTAAATGAATGAAGCAGACTGTAGTGGGTTTAATTTGTGTTGGATGGTACTGGGAACTCTTTGACAGGTTTTAAGCAGTAGCTTTTAATCATCTGCTATTTCTGATAGAGAAGATATTAAGGAGAGACAGAAATTAGGTGTTGTAGCCAAGAAGAGAAGACACATTTGGGATAAAATAATTGGCCACCAGCTTTTGAATCCTCTTCCTTTCAAAAAAGCAAGGCAAAATATATCTGGTCCATCTAATTTTGGGGAATATATATATATGAAATATGAAGAATAGCTTAGAAATAATGAAAGCTAAACTTGAAGGAAAATTAAATTAACCCAAATGTACTTCATTCATTTAAATATTTCATTAAGGTTTCTATTCACAAAATGGGAAACTAGGGAAATAATTAGGAAGAAGTCCTTTTAAAGTTAGAAGATTCATCTAATGGTTGAGCCACACCAGCAATTTAATGAAAAAGCTATGTGTGGGCACTTTAGGAATAGCTCCCCTAATATATTATATTACACAGATGTTAATAAAACATTGAGTTTTATCACTTTGCCTTAAGAAAGGCAACATAAATGGCTAAGTCAAGTTACTTACCATAATGTGCCTGCCCTGCCATCAATATTCCAAAGTATGACCATGATGACGGGTTTACTGTCAATGACCATGGCCACTAATCTTCTCTTCCAGTCTCTGAACTCCAGATTCCTCCACTAAAGTGTGTGTTTCATTTCCAACTTGACAAAGGTAAATACACCAGTCTGAGGAATACAGTGTACTGTTAAAAATATGTCATGGTGTAATTGAAACTGAGTGTCCCTATTTTCTGTAATGTAGCTCTTGTCTTTTTCATCACTGAATGAGAAAAATGATAAAATTCTATTTGAACAAAGGCGATTAAAATCAATATAACTATTGGTGACAACCACAAAATAATAGATAACCATTCAGAGAGACAATTACCATTCTCAGCATTAGTTTGTGTGTATTTTTTTAAAAAAATCATATATATATGATGGGAGGCTATTAGAAGCTTCATTTCATTGAATATTGAGATGACAAATCTTCATAAGGTTAACTTTCATTATTCTCATATTTTCTTTCATGTATGTGTAGTACATCTTGTTTGGTGGAGTTAATCAGCTCCTTGCTCGTAAGAATGCCATCATTTGTTTTTCGCACAACCCAGAGTACATGGTACTGTACACGATACCTAGAAGGTATTAAGCAATAGTCAATAAGTGCAAATTTAACTGAAAGTAAACACTTTACACCCCAAAAATATAAAAATAAAACCACCTCTGTTGCATGATCAAATCTCCTCCCAGTATTTTTTTTTCCTGAAATTAACTTTAGATTTATTCTCAGTTTGAAAAAAATCAATAATTAGAATTTTGAGGTCTACTAAAAATCACTACAAAGGTAGATTTCAATAGCAATGGTAATAACAGATGTTATGTATCCTTACTCTATGACAAGTTGTCTTGAAATTAAAAGACAGGACTATAAAGGATTTAACTATAAAGTGACATCTAAATATCAAATATTGTGATTAGTGTACCCACCTTCTGTCAAGTGGTATGTCACTCCATGGTCTGTCCTCAAACTGGAGCTATAAAAGGAGAGATTAAGGTATTGCATTCCATGTGTGTGTGCAGCATGTTATTTCTTAATTCTTACAATTTGCAGTGTGGATCAGTAGCACACTAAGAAGCAGTAGAATGAGATTATTTTTCTCAATTACCATTCACTGCCCTTTAAAACAAAGGCACATCATTGATTTTCTTCTAGTTTCTCAGTGGTAGCTGGCAGAAGTAGACATGACATTCTTCACCTTCATGATGTTATACAACCTATGAAATTAAATCATGATGACAGAAAAAGAGAAGAAAACAAATTGCTGGCATTGTTCTGTAGAAATTAGGTAAATTGAGCAAATATTTGACAGTGTGGTGAGACATGGCAGAAAAGAGGAAATATTCGATTTTACCATGTTCCAGTCAATTCTCTCTCTGCATCACTGAAGAAATATAATCCTAGATATATGGGTTAAAATAAGAGGAGTTCACTTCCTGTTGGATAACTGTATGTTTATAATCACAAACTCAAGGAAAACACCTTCAGGAGCAGCAGAATCCTGTTCAACCTAGAGACCTATTTGTCATTTGGGATGGAGTCAGACACATACTGACATATATTGCATCAAAATTAAAGCAACTTCATGACCATGAATGCTTGTAAATGCATATACCCCCAGAAGTGCTCATTGTTAGTATTGAATAATAATTAGAACTCTCAGTAATCTCTTCAGAGATTTGAAAGTGGTAACTGGCAAAGATGGTCATCTTTAGTAAAACAATTTTCCAACATATCCTTCCTAAGAGAAAATTGCAAAAAAAAAAAAAAATGAACTTGTGAAATATCACTATCTAAAATGTTCTCATGAGGGATTCATGATTGACTAAGTCTATATGAAGACTATTAGTTCTTTCTTTTATTAATTTCAAATTTAGTTTAAGCCTTATTTCTTTCATTTAGCCTATTTTCTTTCATATCATAGATATGTCATACTCTCCTTCTCTGATCAGTGTTATTTCTAGATTTATCTGATGATTTTCCTAATAATTCAGGGTCTCCACCCATTTCCCCCTATCTGTAAAGCAGCTGTTGTCCAGCAGTTCAGAGGAAGCTAACAACATTCTGTTAATATGACAGCAGAAACAGGCCTGTTGTACCCTGTATGAAGCAGAGAAAATGGCAATACAGAGGGTCAATTAGAGTGTCTCATCTTAAGAAGGCACTGGAGAGGCTCGCTAAGGTTAGAACAGGCTTCTAATTATCAAGGTCAGTTTTTTTTAATTACAAAAGATACGAAGAATATGAAAGGACTTTAGTCATCAGAGAATGTTACAAGTTGATGATTTATTTATAGGTAGCATCAAGCTATTTAAATTTTAAAATTATTTTACCAAATGAGTGCCAGAATTTTGAAAAAAAATTTTATTTGAAGATAACAACTATTAGATTAGATTTGCTCATTGTCCCGATCTGTGAACATAAAAGTGAAGGAGAAAAATATGTGTGTGTGAGATTGGAAAATTGAAAAGCCAACCAACAAATGACTAATCAGGATTTAATATTTATTCTAATAAAACTTCAGTCTGCAGTTGTTACTTTCTCTGAATTTCTTAGTAGGTTTCGAAGAGATGAGGGCAGATCCACTTATTTCTTATTTATTTGTCTGCAAAACTTAGTGCAGAGCCAGTATATACTGAAGAGAAAATAAATGTTTAAGGATTAAGTAAATAAATGCACCAATGAAGTTTTAATTTCATGAGGACTTCTCAGAAGCTTGATGGTATCTATAGCAATAATAATTGGGGTTGGCTTTTATTACTATTATTATTTTATTATTTTGTCCCAAAGCATATTTTTAGACATAGGCTCATGTGGGTTTAGAAATATTACGTTTATTAGCTACTCATGGTTATTAATGATCAAGAGAGTGGATGGTATATGAAAATGCATTAATGTATTTTTATGCTTTCTATCTTAAAATGTCAATATTCAATTTCACATTTCCTTACAGTTTACAATTTAGTATGCACCACATTTAATTCTCACTGAAGAACTTGATTTTTTTCACATAACTTGGTACAGCTCATTGTTTCCCCATGACTAATATAATGAAGTACCTAAATGAGAAAATAGAAGAATATTGCCAAAAAGTTAAATTAACTTATCTTTTTGCTGCTGGGAAAACTGCCATTAATTTACACATGGACTTCCATATGCAGTAAGCCATTGCAGAGAGCAGATTGACTTTGATTTTGGTTTGAGAGAGGTATGGGAGCATGCTTATTTAATTTAGACCCAAATGATTTCACACTTTCTCTTTTAATCTAAATTTTAGTTTTGAGGCCAAATTATGAAAATAGTGGGAAATAGTGGAAAAATAGCGTGTTAAATAATTACATGCTATAACTCTTAATTTATCACAAGGCTTGCCATTTAATCTAATGAGCCTATTTTAGGAAGCTTTTTGCATAAAACAAACAAAAAGTCTATTAAGACAATTTCTGGCCTTTTCTTAAAAATTAGTAAATTATTGAATACCTAGTATCTGAACATTATCTGCAATATTTGATATCCTAGGAGAAAAAGATGGAGGAATATGATTGAGAGGAATCCTTTGACTACCTCTTTCCTATAGGAGTGAGTGGTCAGGCCATGCTGAGGTTTGCTGTAAATATTTGGTTGGAACAAAGGTGATGGGGGACTTTGTCCCTAAACACAGAGCACACTCTATTGGGGTTTTAGAAAAGGCAGTCATAGGGAAAGAGCTGCACCTTCAGCTTGTCCATAAAGCATAGTTCTTAGAATGGAGACACTCTGAGTCTGGACTTTTTTATATAATAATAATTGTATACATGTTACTAATGTGTAATGAAAGACACTGACTTGAAAGCACAAAATGTACCACTATATCAGAGTGAAATCTATGTTTCCAGTTTCTGGTAAGAATGACAATGTGTACTCTTGAAATACGTTCCTTAATGAGCATATGGTCTGTATGTGTCCTCCAAAACTCCTACCTTGAAAACTGAATGCCAACTGCAACAGTGTTGGGAGGTAAGGTCCTAGGGGAGGTGTTTGGGTGATGAGGGCTCCACCCTAATGCTATTACAAAAGGACTTGATGGAGGGATGTCATCCCTTCTGCCCTCCTACCTTGGGAGCACACAGAAATCCTCCCCTCCAATGAGAGGGACCCAAGTAGCTCAGCTGTATCTATACAAAACATTCACTTACTCTTCAAAGCTAGTTTTTCTGGGGACAGAGTTCAAGGATAATGCTTATGTTCTCTCAGCACTTCCGCCAGTCTAATTGTTATTTCTTCATCAGTGAACTCCCCTTTTCATTTGGACTGACTTAATCTTAGTTCATTACTTCCTGCAATTTTGTTAGAATGTCTTTAAGGGTGGGTTTCTAATTACTTATTAAGATGATTTATATTTCTAAATTTTAGTACATCTTTTAGTATATCTTTTCCCATCTTCTGAGTCACATCCATAATCACAATCTTTCTTTTCTTATGTTTAAAAATTGGATTTTTTTGGTATTTCATTCATAATTCCTTTATTGGTTTTCTTTCTGGTAATTCTAGTATTAAGATTTTTAAAACTTCTCCTTTGTTTTAATTTTCATTAAAAAATTTCACCCATTGAATTTTCTAATAGTGTCTCTTTTCCAGCTTCTTTTTTTCCCCCTTTTTGTTGAACTGTGGTTAGGTTTCTCAGACCTTCTCATTCAGTACTTCAAGTCATTTAGGCTTTGCTCTCCTGTGTTAATTTTCTTTATCTATGTGCTTGGTACAGTTTGGATATGAGGTGTCTTAGTAAGCTCATGTGATAGAAAATGCAGGAATGTTTAGAGGTGATTAGATTGCAAGAGCTGTATCCTCATCATTGGATAACCATTTGATGAGGTAATGGTTTGAATGGATATCCATTAATCCATTCAAATGTTAATGGTAACTGTAGATAGTAGCTGTAGTGGTGACTATAGGTAGGTAGGATGTGGCTGGAGGAAATAGGTCACTGAGGGTCCCAGCTCCTTTATCTCTGCTTCTGTGTAGCCACAAACAGCTTTTCTCTGACACACCCTTCCAACATGATGCTCCACCTTACTCAGGCCCAGAGCAAGGGAATTGGCCTATCATGAACTGAACCTCTGAACCTGGGAGCCCAAAATAAACTTTTTTCCTCTAAATTATTCTTGTCAGGTGTTTGGTCCACAGTGTCTGAGAGCTGTGTCCTTATTACTTTTGTTAGTGCTCACTTTCAGTTCAATAATTCACTCTGTAGCTGTACTAATCTAATATCTATTTATTTATTGTATTTAATTATACTTATCTTCATAGTTTACTTCTTTTCCCATCTTCTGAGTCATAATCACGATCTTTCTTTTCTTGTGTTTACAAATTGGATTTTTTTTTGGTCTTTCATTCATAATTCCTTTTTTTTTTCCTGGTAATTCTAGTATTAAGGTTTTTAAAACTTTTCCTTTATTTTAACTTTCATCAATGATGGCTTTTGTTTGTGTGATTGGGGATCAGGATTTATTTCATTTTGATACTGAGTTAACGTTCTTGGATCTGAATCTTGTAGGTTTAAATTGAACATGCTTTCCCCCCCAAAAATTTGACTATGTGTATTCTTGAAGTTAGGTGGTGATTGAGCCTGTTATAGGTTGAGATCTTCAGGAAACAGACTCGTGGAGATTTTCAAAAGAGAGTTTTTTTTTTTTTTTTTTTTTTTTTTGTGTGTGT
>NW_025999977.1:33058059-33082248 GCF_001458135.2 Marmota marmota marmota
ATATATATATATATATATATATATATATATAATATTACATCCTGGAAGGATGATTTCCCATCCTTGTACCATAGTCTTTCTGAGCATTATCTTCAAAAGGCATTCCATTCTTCACAATGCTGGCGATGAATACCATGAACATATACCAACTGCTGCTTCTGCTTTGTTATGAATTCCCTTATTCTATGTCATTGTTGTGTAGCATGCCATATCAGTGTAGTGCTAGCCAAGGCCTTGTGGACAAGTTAGGCAAACATGTCCTTGAATATGTACTGATCTCAGCCATGATAAATAATCATACCTTCCAGCACAGAAGAGGCCCCAAATAATCAACTTGCTGTAAAGTGGATGCTTGAATACCTCAAGACAGAGTGCTAGTCTCTGGTTTGGTTTGCTTTTGTGTCACTATCAGACACACATACACACACACAAAAAAAAAAAACGCTTAAAGCATAACTTAGAGGAGGAAAATTTTATTTGGGGCTCACAGTTTCAGAGGTTTCAGTCCACAGATGGCCAGCTGCATTGCTTTTGGCTCAAAGTGAGGCAAGGGTTGGCTGAAGGATAGGCTCAGGGGGGGAAAACTGCTCAGCTCGTGGTATGGTCAAGGAGCAGAGAGGGAGGGGGAAGGGGATGCAGGGAAGAGTCACCCTTCCATGGCATGCCCCAGTGACTCATCTCCTCTAGCCATGACCCACCTGCCTATAGTTACCACTTAGCCCATTCAAACTAGGATGGACTGATTAGGTCATAGCTCCCACAATTAATCATTTTATCTCTGAATATTCCTGCATTAACAGGAGCTTTTGGGTGATACCTCATATCCAAACCTTAAGAATTTTGATGCTGGGAGGTTAGATAATGTTAGAGGAAGAAAATAAATCAATGTAGGTCAATGGGGATTCACGTTTTGGGGCTCATGCATAGCTTCTGTCTCCGCCTCCAAGGCTACTCTGTCCAAGAGCCCATTATACCAGCATATGGGTGGCCAATGATGAAGCCAAACTGATTTCAACCAATTAGATTCTTCTACATGTTTTGTGGTTTGATGGCTCTTTCATAGTGGATTGTCCCTTATATGCATGAATATTTGGTACAAGTATTTTCACACTTTGCGCCGATTCCAGTAAATAACAGTGATGCTCATCTTCAGAAGATATTGTGTCCATTCTTATGGATAAGAAAGGAGTGATAATGCAGCATTAGTGGGTCAAAAGGTTCTTAAATGTCTGCATATAGAGATTGTCTGTGTCCCCTCACCATGCTTATGCCCAATCCTGGGTATGTCTTACATTCCACTGTGGTGCAGGGTCTAGTCAAACCTGTGTTCATAATGGATAATTCTGGCCTCACCGTCACTTGGGGTGCCTCTCCCCCTTTTTTGTGACTTAGTTTTCACATATCAGTGAAAATATTTGACTTTCGGCTTTTTGGGACTGCTTATTTCACTTAGCATTATAGTCTTCTAGATCATTCATTTACTTGCAAATGTCATGAAATTGTTCTTCTTTATGATTGAGTAGTACTCCATCAGGTATTTATACCACGTTTTCTTTATCCATTCTTCTTCTGATGAGTTCTTAAATTATTGTATTCCTTATCTTTCACATAACAAGTCATCCCAAATACTTGCCACTTTTTGTTCCTCTGGTTCAATTTACATCTTGTGTTCTATATAAACTAAGTTTACATTTGCAGAATGTCTAGATGGTCCAGGTTCCTTTAGACTATAGCATGACAGAAGTGGGAGGGAGAATTAATAGCACTGGAATGGATAATATATGGTATATATATAGTATCATTCACCATATGCATAAGTGAAGTGACTCTGATCTTAATTCTCAGGAGACATAGTAGAAAGTGCTTACCTCAAACCACATAACATGTACCTAAGGCTATATGAATGTTTTCACAAGTTACTGTGTCATGTAAATTAGCTGCAATTTGGCTGGGTTTTTTTGGCTTATTGTAAAGCCACAGCCTTGTTTGCAAGAGCCAGCTGTCAAATACCAGAATTCATATGGCAGGGGGAATATTGCAGAGAACCCCAAATGAATAAATCAAATTGAAAAATTGAGAACATTCATTGGTGATGGTTGAGTCTTTAATGATTGCAGCAATCTCTGCCATTCCAGATGAGATGTTGGATTTTTTCACCTTTTAAAAATATTTATTTTTATTAAGGCCCTATTTAAATATAATGGTTTCTTCTGGTTACAGTGCATAGTTGTATGAACTTTATAATTGTATTTATGGTTGTAGTAACAATACAATTAGTGTTTGTATATATTGATTAATTTCTTTACCTGAGATACTTCCTTGTGCTTCTTTGCTGTTGATCCCTCCCCTCTTCCAAGTCTGGTAAACTATTGCTATGGTTTCTGTCACTATAGTTTTGCCCTTTCTAGAATTTCATGGGAATGAATTCATATGATGTATATTTTTTATGTGTTTGATTTTTAATTATTACAATGATTGTGAGACTAACCTAGGGCGTTGCATGTATTCACAATTCATTTATTTTGGTCACTAAATTGTCAGGTAGTAAATATTAGATGATATTTAAGTTGTGTCTAAGTTTTGGCAATTATGGTTATTGCTGACATGAATACTTATGTATACATCTTTTGGTAGGATTTGTTTTTAGTTCTCTTACACGTGGAGGAGTATTGCTGGGGATAATGGTTATTGTTTAACTTTAAATGATGCTGCCATATTATTTTCCCAAATGGCTGTACAATTTTTATATTCATATCAGCAAAATATGAAAATTATAGTTTCTCTGTGTTCTTACCAACATTTAGAATAGTCTCTCTGTTTAATGTTAGTCAATCTGGTGGATGGTTAATTGTATTTTATTGTAGGTTTAATTTGCATGCCTCTGAAGTCTAATGATGTTGAATATCTTTCTCTGTGCTTATTAGTCACTGATATATATTCTCTTATAACATAGATGTATACATCTTTGACATTTTTAAAATTTGGTTTGTTTGTTTTCTTATTTTTGAATGGTAACAATTCTTTAAACATTCTTGATATGAACTTTTTGTTTTTACAAAACTTTGGCTTATCTGTTTGTGGCATGTCTTTTTGCTTTCTTAACTATGTCTCTGAAAAATTGAACATTTTTAATCATGATGAAATCTATTCTATTAATTTATCATTTGTTATGTTTTTTTATCCTGTTTTAGAAATCATTGCCCAACCTTATGTTTTATTATGGAGCTGTAAAATTTTACCACTTACATGAAGATTTATGATCTAGTTCAGGTTAATTTTTGTGTGTCATCTAGGGTGAGGATTGAAATTAATTTTTTTTCCTTGTAGACATCCATTTGTTTGAGTACCCTTTGTTGAAAAGACTATCTTTCCTTAATGAATTACTTTGCCATTGAATTACCTTTGTAGAAAATCAATAAGCCATGTAAATGTGGGTCTATTTCTGTACTCTATTTTGTCCATTAGTTTATGTGTATAAACTTTTTACAATCATCTTGATTACTGTTGTTTCATGGTAAGTTTGGAAAAAAAGGTAATGTGCCATGTGATAACTTTTTTTTCAATTATTAAATTCTTATAGATATTCTAAGTCCTTTGATTTTGCATATAAATTTAAAGTCAGCTTGTCAATCTATTTATACCTGTTGAGATTAAGATAAAATTTACATTGAACCTATTCATTAATATGAGAAATGTATTAATCAGCATTCTCCAGAAAAATATAGAATAATCATGTGTATATATACATATGTATGTGTACGCGTATGTATGTGTACACATACATAGGCATATATATATATATACATATATACATAAATTGAACATATATACAAAGAAGCATATGTGTATTTATATGTGTGTGTGTGTGATGTGTGTGTGTGTGTGTGTGTGTGTGTGTGTGTGTGTATGAGAGAGAGAGAGAGAGAGAGAGAGAGAGAGAGAGAGAGAGAGATTATGAGAATTTAAGAATTGGTTCATGGTTCATGCTATTTTGGAGCTTCGTTGAGGATATTATAATAGATCTTCAAAATCTGAAAAGTGAGCCAAGAAAGTCAATGGTATTATTCATGTAATTAAGTACAAGTCTGAAGTCTTGAGAACCAGAAGTTTCAGTATCCAGAGGCAGGAGAAGACTGATGTCCTAGCTCAAGCAGAGAAAGCAGTATGTTCTTCCTCTGAATCTTCAGTTGATTGGATGAAGCCCACACACATTGGTGAGGGCATGCTTATTTAGTCAGTCTATTGATCCAAATGTTAGTGTCTTCAGAATCACCCCTTGGACACAAGCAGAATACATTACTACTTATCTGGGTATTGTTCTCTTTCTGCTTTCAGTGTCATTGACAGTTTGATTATAATATACCATAGTATAAAAGGGTGTGTGTGTGTGGGGGGGGGTGATGTTCATTTAGTCTTTTACATTTGCAAATCTCTATCTTTGGTTAAATTTGGGAACTACTTACAATTATTTTTTTCAATATTTGCTTTTCTGCCTGATTTCTTTTCTGTACTTCTGTTATTTCAGTTACATATAGGTTTTAGAGTTTAATAATATCTACCAGGGATCTGAGGTTCTCTTTAAATTTTTTTTTCTTCTTGATGATTTTCATCTAGGATAATTCCTATTTCTTTATGTTTAAGCTCATTTACCCCTTTCTCTGCTATAATCATTTATGTGTCAATTGTATCCAGTGAACTTTATTTCAGAAATTTTATTTTTCAGTTGAAAAATTTCTATTTGTTTTGTTGCTCCTTTGATGACTCTTCCCATTCCTTTGCTGAGATTTTTGTCTATTTGAAACAGGTTTTGTTTTTCTTCATTGAGGATATCATAATAGATGCTTAAAAATCCTGTTCATTTAGTTCCACATCTGTTCATTTGGAGCCAGATTTGATTGCTTGTCTTTTATCTTGATACTTTTGTTAAATTTTCTTGGTTCTCATATGTCAGGTAGTTTGGGATCACATTGTAGACACAGAGTGTTAGGTTATATTGAATCCGAATTTTGTTTGTTTTGTAAGATTTTGTTTCTTTGCTTTAGCCGAGATTTTGCTGCAAGAGTTTTTTCTTTTGCACAAGTGAAGTCTCGGTCCCCCCACCCTCTCCTTTTTCTTCTCTTAAGTTGTTTTGAGTCTGTACAAAAGAAATTTGTTAAGGAGTCAGCCGGAGATGTTGGATGGTCAGAGTTTAACTCTCTGGGCTTCTCCTTTCTGGGATTTATCTATTTCACCACTTCTAGTTTTCTCGTTTCTGTTTTCTGACCCTACAGGTAGAAATACTGTGAAGTTTTCATTTGAGAACTACTGCTGCTGTGTATGCAGTGTGGATTACATTTGTCCCTAGGCTGAAATCAGGTGGTAAGGAGCTCACTGATAGAAGCTCCTGTTATCTCCTCCTTCCAGTAGACATGCACAGTTTGTATCTTGTATTGAATTATATCAAGGCTTTTGATTGTTTCTTGAAGGAATTTAACTCATTCTCTTCTAAGCAAGTCAAGAATTGTATCCAAATATATTTTAGTGTCCTCTAATATATCCCCAAAGTGGAAATATACATTTTAAAATTTACTTTCTTTTTTTTTTTTTGTATTATAGACTATTATCACTATGATAGCTCTTATCCAGTAGGTTGAGGAACCACTATGAGATTTCTGACAACCATCCAGGGTCCCACTGATGAAGGAGTGGAAGAACCATTACGGCATACACAAGCCGTGGTGCTGCCAGATCCTTTCTAGTCAATGTGTTCCAAATCTGGAAACTGACTCAAGTGTGGGAATCGATTTGTTTATTTTTAATCATCTTCTTCTGTCTCTTGGAGATTTATCTTGATTTCTTTGGCTTTCTGCGTCAGAAAAATGATGTGGTCGGGAGTAGTCTTGTGAACTGTAGGTTGTTTTGCATCAACCCTGACTTCAGCCTACTAGATGTGAGAGTACTCCTTAAGTTTTGATAGCCAAACATGTTTCCAGAAATTTCCAAACGTCACTTTGTTGGGGGTAGAGTATCAAAATTGCTTCCAAATGAGAAATACCTGTATAGATTAATCAATAATGCCCTTGCTGACTATATATCTATCTTGATCCTAGAAGTTCAATTCCTATTAGACGTCTCCGTAATTTCTTGCAAGTCAAGTACCTTGGCTGCAACTTTTTCTTTATCTATTCACTGAAATACTTATGTCTCCTTTGCTTTTGATGATAAAATACCATCATTTTCCCTTTCTTACATTGGGCAAACTATCTATCATCACCATTTCTGCTAGTGAGCTGGTATTATAAAAGTGTTCCCTATCATTACATGTTGCCTACAGAACACAGGTAAGATGTACTCACAAATGCCGGTTCACCTTCTACCTGCACATTTCCTATTGCTTTGGTAAAGAGAGTATGTTCTTGGCAACACTCAGACACACTCAGCTTTGGGGTTTTCTGACTTTACACAGTGTATCCATTCTAGGATGGCCATTTCTTTGAGCTTTTTTGCTTCTTTCCTCCTCCATCTGCTACAGAGTTCTAGCATTTCTACTCACTGATTGTAGCCCATCACTACCTCTCCCCCAATTTTTCAAGAGCCATACCAGGGGCATCCTGAATCATCACCATGATGCGATATAAAGCATTTTGTCCAATTGGTAAACTCTCTCTTATCCAACTTATATCCCACCTTTCTTGCTTCACATCATAAAAATCCAGCCCATACATAGACTTGTAGCTCTTGCCAGTGTGTGATGACTAGGTTCTTCTTTAGCATATAGTTCCTTTCTTCCTGGTACCAGTCTAGTATTTCCCTAGATAGGTTATGCTGAAATTTTATTTTATTATGGTTCTAGCTGCTAGAAAGGGTAGATCCTGATGTGAGGTGGACAGGTTGACTTACAAGCCAGTGGCTCCTGGATCGGTAATGAAGAGAGAACTCACTTTTAACACAGAGGAATGGCCCACTTCTGCAGGCTTAGATGGTTCAGAAGGATTTTCCCTTTTGTTGCTAAATATACGAGTTTCTTTGTACTCTGTCAAGATAAATCTGTGATTATTATTCCTTCATATTGTTCATTAGTTACTCTGAGCTTTTTACTGTCTATCTTCTATGTATCAGAATCTCTCAGTGTCTGATATCAATTTTATAATTCTATTGTTCCAACAGATATCATCCCAGCCAGTTTTTTCTCTTCCACTGATTCCCATCACAGAGGAAGGTTAGCAATTGCATCCTCTCAGTGTGCTCGGTCTATTACAATTATGTCTACCACTAGGATTGTGATTCCTGTTACCAACCCATGAACTAATTATCCAACTCAAAAAATCCATTGTAGGATCTCCTTCCTGGGACCACTCCTAGTACCAAAATATTTTCTGATGGGTCTTCAGGAAATAGATTCTGAGATGGAAATTTCTAGGCAGAAAGTTTGATGTGGAGGATGCTTGGGAACAGTAACAGTAAAGGAATGATGGATAAAACATTGAGCAGATGGAGAAGCTGAAGGACAATTATAGCTCAGGCATCAGCTGATCCCGTAATGCATTCTGGAGCTGGAATATATCTTAGTGTTTTCCTGCATAGTGAAGGAAGAGTCCTGGGCATTCATGTTAGCACCTCCATCATCAACTCATTTTTGTCCCTTCTTTCCCCAGGAGGGATTATAAGTTTGGATCCCTGAGCATCCTTCCACCAAAAACAGTTTGCCATACTTTGGGGAAATGAATGTTGAATCCTATAGGAGGAATAAAGTTTGCATACAGTATTAGCCACCATATCTTTTTTAGAACTTCTGCTTCATATGACAGCATGGGCTTCAGCACATTCACATTGCCCTGAGTCCAAGGCATGGTCTTCCATTCACAACTAGTACTGATATTTACATTTTCCTTAGGTTTTTTTTTTTCTTTTAATCATCATTCTGTACTCTTGACATCTAATTCCAAGCTCAAGTTTGTGTTCTATTTTCTTTCGTAAATTAAAGCAGTGCTCTTGAAATTTTCTCTTAGTTTTTCTGAATCTGGAAGAGAAAGCATAAATTATCTAGGGTCCAGTCCATCGTTTCTTAATTTTTTGCACTAAAGTCTTCATAATATACATTAAACTATAGAGTTGTAAGTAGATGTCCTTTTAGACTTAGAAATATACTAGTTTTAGTGAGCATCACTAAAATTCTCATTCTAAGAAGGAAGATCATGTTGCTCCCAGTAATATGAGTGCTACTAACAACCAGCCTTCAACTCTCAGTGTCCCCAGGATTGCCTTGGATATAGAGCTATTTTTTTTTCCATTTTGTGCTTTCCCCATAGTAACACAGGGCATATCCAGCTGACGATGTAGGTACATAAGGGCCCAGCTATTTGGGCCTTGACTGGATAACTCTGGACAAATCCACAGAACTCCCTGTGCAGTCATCTGAGGCTGTCATTAAGCCTCCAATACAGACATCCTCTGTCCAATTATATTTCCTTCCTCTCTGTTTGTCCCATAAGGGTTGATAGTAAGTATACTTCCTAAGAAATATCCTGCATACTAGACTTCTCCAGTATGCTTTCTATAGTACCCCAACTATTATCTGAGGAATATATATATATATATATATATATATATATATATATATATATTGCTGCATATATTTCTTTTGTTTCTGAGCATATTATTAATCTTAGACTCAATGTGTTCGAGGTATTTACTGTATACTTATATATTATATAACTTGGTTTACTTGTAAGTTTCTGTGGAAATGGTTACTCTACTTTTTCCATTATCATCCTTAGGTATCCTGGGGAAAATATGAAAAAAGCAAGGTAAAATAAAACAGGCTGTATCATGTAATCTTACTACTTTAATAAAAATTGAATAGTCAATCATCCCATGTAAAAAAAATGAACATTTCACTAAAATTCAACACATTTATTCATTTGTAAATTATTTTGTGGTTCTTTTATATGTATAAGATAATGAATAATGCTGGTTGTACAAATCCATGTGGGTTTTTTTTATCTTTCTTCAAATATTCCTATAAGCACCTAGCTGAGTATTAAAATTAGAATAACCAGATTCCCTTTGGGATGATTATTGGGGCCAAACTGGAAATGTGGATGAGTCCCTCACTTTATTCTCTAGGACCAAAGACAGCTCACTTTCATCTTTTGATGTCTCACTTTTTAACTCCAACATGCTGTGAGACTGCCTTCTTATAAATAAGATATGAAGAGTAATCTAACTCTGCATCACCTTGTTTTACTAAAATGTCTTTGCTTTGGACATGTTCATTTTGATATAGGGAAGCCCCCTCAGGAATGCGTACTTTGGAAAAACAAGAATTTTCATATGTAGTTATGAATAGAATCCAATGCATGATTCTCTAAACCTCAATGCTTTAGCTTTCTGTGGCCACATTCTAACTGAAAATTGAGCTGATTTCTAATTGTCCTGTAGCAATACTAGCTTCAGAGGAACATCATGTACGAATATGGCCTTTGTCTCCTTATCCTGGCATTTGCAAACTGCACAATATTATCTACTGAGAAATGTGGCTCTATGGAAATTAGTGCTCATCTCTTTGGACAAATCCTTTACTGTGAATTATTATAGTTGCTACCATATGTTTAGTACTTTACCAGGTATCATTCACCCCATTCACTTGTCTCACATAGACAACAATCATTAAAGCTAGGTATTTTAAATCTTCCCCACTACATGTTACAGCTAAAGAAGGTAGTTTTTATTTAATTAATAATAAATAATTAATATTTATTAATTAGTAATTAATAATAAAACTGCCAGAATCTGAACCTAAGTCTGCCTGCAATTAATTCCCTAGCTTTGTATTCGGCATTGTACTCCTCCATTTCTATTCTTTCATTTAATCATTAAGTTAACTCATTTGTGCAGTAGCTGTTTACTGACTATGATTTGGCACTGTTTTAGCCACTGTCAATCCAGCAGTGAACAAAGACCCTATCAGGAATGTAGATATATGATATATAAGTTTGAAGAGACAGACAACAGTTAATGAACTAATTATGTACCATGGTAATTGATGATAAATGTTATGAACCAAGATGAAGAAAGGAATTGAAGAGTCCTCACAACTGCCAAACAAAGCAAAAACAAACAAACAAAAATCTTTATTTTTCATTAGTAAGATATGAAGAAGTTAAGTATTTTGTCCAGTGTTAGAGCTGATGAGCAACCAGTAGCATTGGATCCTTTAACTGTGTAATTCCACAGTCAATGAACTGTTCAGTCCCATGCCTATTGACTGTTTTTCATTTATATCCCACTTATTCCTTTTTGATTCTTTAGTCTTCTCCAAAACTGTCACTCTAACATAGACTTGTTCCCTTTGCTGCCTGGCAATAAGAAAGCATGACAATAGCCAATAGGTATATGAGAAATTGGTGCTTAGCATCATTAATTATCAGGGAAATGCCAGTCAAAACCACAATGAGGTATTGCCTCACTTCAGTAAGAAGGACTTACAAAGAAGCAAGTACTGGTGAGGATGTGGAGAAAAGGTAGGACTTGCACACCATTGGTGGGGATGTAAGTGGGTATAGCCCTGGTGGAAAAGAGTAGGGAGATATTTCCAAAAGTGAAAAATAGAGCTACATATATAAGATCTAGCAATCCCACCCTTGGGATATATACAAAGAATATGAAATTAGTATGCCAAAGACATAGCTGCAATCCCAGGTTTATTAAGGCACTATTTACAATAATAAAAAAATGGAAAAAAACCTAACTGCTAAAAAAATGGAAAAACCTATATGTCCTTGAACTGAACTGATGAATGGATAAAGAAAATGGGACACATGTGCAGAGTGAAACATGATTCAGCCATAAAAAAAAAAAATCCTGTTATGCAACAACATGGATAGAACTAGAGATCATTTATGTAAGTGAAATAAGCCAGGAACAGAAAGACAAATCATCTCACTTCCATATTGAAACTAAAAAATTGATCTCACAGTAGTTGAGAATTGATTGTGACTTTCTGTTCCTGGTTATTGCACTTAACATAAATGATCTCCAGTTCTATCCATGTTGAGAGTAGGGAGAGGGAGGGATAGGGATTGAGGAGAATAGGGGGAGGAAGGGATAGGGAAAGCTTGACCAATGCGTACTAAGTTATAGTTAGATAAATAGAAGAAATTCTAGTGTGCTATTGCACAGTAGGTTGACTAGACAGAACAATTATGTGTTCTGTATTTCAAAAAACTAGAAGAGTTTTGAATATGATTACCATAAAGAAATGTTAAGAATTTGAGGCGATACATACGTTTATCCTAATTTAAACATTCTACAATATATCCTGTAATCAAAATATCACATGGTACCCCTTTAATGTGTACAATTTTTTTATGTATCAAATATAAATTTAAATAATGATAAACAAAACAAAAAAACAACAAAGAAAGCATGAGTGTAAAGTATTTCCCATGGAGAAATGCAAAAGAGAAAACAAGAAAAGGAGCCAGCTGAAAACGAAAGCCAGCCTGAGCAACGGTTTTGCTGCACGGCAAGCTTATTTTCCAAGGTACTCCCACACCACGCCGAGACCCTGCTCTCCTTTGAGTTCTTGTGATCTGTGTGTCTGCTGAGGGAACTATCTACTCGTCTCTTCTGGTTTTAGTCAGCTTTATGTTGCTGTGACCAATATATTGGATAAGAACAACTTAGAGGAAGAAAAGTTTATTTTGGCTCCTCGTTCCAGGGTGCAGTCCATGGTCAGCCAATTCCATAGGTCTAAGCTTAAGAGGAGATGGAATTTCATGGTGGAAGGATGTGGTGAAGGAAAACTGCTCAGTTCATGACAATCAGGAGGGAGGTGGCAGGCACCAGAGACAAAATATAAACACCAAAGTGCTCCCCCAGTGTCCTACTTTCTCCAGTCTCACCCTACCTGCCTACAGCTACCACCCAGTTAATCCATCCAAGTGGATTAACCCACTGATTAGTTTTGAACTCTCATAATCTCATAGTTTCATCTCTGACAATTCTTGCATTGTCTCACACATGAGCTTTGGGGGTCCATCATATATCCCAATCATAACACTTCTCTCATCTCTTTTCTCTTCCTGTGCCCCTATTTATGCTATTTTACCAAAAATAAAAAGTTAATCAACTTAAGGTATTACAGCATGAAATGGCTTAGTTCAATAGGATGATAAAGGAGATCTTACTTTGTACTGTTGACTTTAGGGATGATCATCTGAGTTGACACTAAGATTCCATTAGACATATAGAAAAGCCATGTTTTTCTCAGTAAATATTTATTGATCTTGTGAACGCACAACAAGGAAACCATTGTAGTTGGCTGAGTGAGAAGTATTGTAACAATTTAATGACATCAGTTTGTTAGTTCATATCCTGATACAATTGTAGCTGTGATTTTCTTGACTGACACCCTTCAGTTCTTCAAACAGTACATTCTTCTAGGTTTTTAAATCTAGAATAGATTACATAATCCTTTTCTGTACATCTAAAGATTATGAACTTGCCAGATTGCAATATCAGAGTTCCTATATTAAGTTTATCTATCTATCTATCTATCTATTGCTTAGGTATAATCAACAACTTTAAAACTTTGAAAAAATATTTTTGAAATATTTCACATTTAATTATTTTCCCATAGGTTTCACAAACATAGGAGATATTTAACCACATGGGTAACAGCATAAAGACATATTTAATCATTAATCATCTGAATAAAACGATTTCCTTTATGGCAAAGTAGATCTTAGTAACCTTGATACACTTAGCACATAGTAAATACTTGTTCAATAAAGGAACAGTAGAACTCACCCTTGACTATCCCATGGAGAAATGCAAAAGAGAAAACAAGAAAAGGAGCCAGCTGAAAACGAAGGAAAGACTAGAGTTATAGTTGGAATGACAGCTTAGATGATGGTAATAGCCCAGAGAAGACTCTAGAACACGGAGTCATTTCTCAGTCATTTTAGTCTAGCAAGAATAAATGTGCAGACTAGATATTTACAGACTTAAAAAAAATTCACAACTGGAGTTATTAGCTTTGCCTCAGACTTTCTAAATGAAAGACATGGATTAAATATTTATATGGCTTGTCATAGATTGTATCACTTCTGTCATGGCTCCCTTGTGTTCCACGGCCTTCACTGCAGGGTCTCTACCTATAGGAAGGTTGTATGTTCCTGTCCTATTTCATGCAGGCATGACTTGTTGACATGGTTTGGCCAATGAAATATGAGAAGAAGTTAGATGTGTTACTTTCTGGCAGAAGCCTTAAGAGTCAGGACATACAGTTTGCTTATTCTTTTTTCTCTCTGCATGATAATCAGCAAATTTCCATAAAAGAGAGTGGAGAAGCTAAGTTATAGCTGACTTGTGGTATTGATAGCAATGTGTATGGGAAACTCACCTTTGTGATAGTCATTGGAATTTTGGGGACTATTACTTCTTCAAGACATAACTTATCCTAACACATGTAAACTATCTTCATTCTACATTAACTATAGAACCAGGTGTTAATTAGGTGTCGGAGCTTTGGGATGAACTAAGCTCTCATCTTCCCGCTACCATATGTAGAAACCTACTTGATTTCACCTGTATCTAAATACTTTCCTCTTTAGTGGATAGAGCAAGTAATGGTCAAGCCTCTGCTTGTGCTGTGGATCCCATCCCCTCTCAAATAGTTACAGTTATTTTTCTCCTGCAGTGTCAATCTTTTCCTTGCTAAAGGACCATTAATGACTTACTTGCTCTAAACAATTCTCTCTTACCTCCATATTCCTTTCAGCTGACCCCTTCCCATTTCTCTCTCCTCTTTCTCAAACATTTCAACTATTTAACACTGTGTGTGCTGTCTCTTTTTTATTTAATTGATTTTATTCTTTTAAATTCCTGACAGTGGAATGCATTACAATTCTTATTACACATATAGAGCACAATTTTTCATATCGTTTTATATAAAGCATGTTCACGCCAATTCATGTCTTTATACACGTACTTTTTTGCATTACAATTCTTATTACACATATATACCACAATTTCTCATATCTCTGTTTGTATATAAAGTAGTTAAGTTATTCCTTTATTAATATTTTCTGGCAGTTTTAAATTTTTATTTTAATTCTTATTTTTAATAAAATTTAAATTTTTATTTTTAATTTTTAAATAGCATTGTCGTCTATATTCATATTGTTTATTCTACAGTACATTTCTTATGTGGATATAATAGTCAAATTGTTAATAATAGTGAAAATACTTTGAAATTAAAATACTGTTTATAGAGAAGGTGTAGGTATCATTTCCAACTTTTAATATGGTATTAATGTATCCAGCAAACTGAAAACACTCATTACCCTAAAGAAAATAAGTGTTTACTATTGTCAGTGATGTCATCTGCTTTCAGATTCATTCTGAGCAAGAAATTATGCTTTAATTAAAGCCATTATTAATCATGTGCAAATAAAAAGATTATAAATTTCTAAAATTTGTTGGTATTTTGCTTTATTTACCACTTAAACTCCTATAAGAGGTTATAAGAAGTAGTTAGAGATTGATCCTGAGTGATTTTGAAGATTATTTTCTGTTACAGAAGCCAAATGAGAATCATAGACCCATCTATTATCTATACAAACTAATATCATCTGGGACAAAATGATATTTTACAAATGTAAACATATGGTTCTTTGGGTTTTCTTATGGTGTTTCAATACATTTATAGTCAAGTTGACAATTGTTATTATTTTCTGTGACCTATGGAAAATTTCTGAGTGATATGCCTTTAAAATAATAATGCTGCTCCTAGATGGACATCATTACCCTAGGTACATGTATGACTGCACATATGGTGTGATGCTACATTGTGTACAACCATGGAAATGTAAAGTTGTGCTGCAATTGTGTACAATGAATCAGAATGCATTCTTCTGTCATATATACCTAATTAAAATCAATAAATTAATTAAAATAATAATAATAATAATATTGCTCCTTGCAAATAGTGATGAATTAATGTCATTACTCCATGTGAGTATTTTAGGGAGGATGAAAATAAATGACTGATTTAACTCCCTACTGACCTCAAGGTTCCTCAGCATTACCTTGGTGTAATTGGCAGCTGAATTTCAACTCAAAATATTTATCACTTGGCTTCCAGTTCTGCTGGAAATACATAAACCTGGGAAAAACTCTAAAAGCATCTTTGAATTTCAGTTTCATTATCTATAAAGAGGTAATAATGTTATTTATTATTTCAGAGTGCTATGAGAATTAAATATGATAATACCTTGTACTTTCTGAACTATAAAGTACAATACAGGATAGAAGAAAACACATGTCCTGTTTATTAATCAAATTAAATTAAACACATTCTGATGAACTCTCTCTAGCCAGTAATGGAATATGATATATAGCCTAGTAAATTATATTTTTTATTTTTCTCACACTCTCCTGGAGCTAATCATGTTTCATCCATACAGTGATTCAAAAACTACTTGACAGATTCTTAGACTAAATGTAGTTGTTAAGATTTTTTTTTCTGTTTAAAATTCTACTTTTATCACTTCAAGAAATGTCACCCTAAAAACACATGCTGACAGATGATTGAGGATTCTACTTAGAAGCAGTGTAGAAAGCAAATGAATTCTTGAGGGAAAAGTAAATTAGAAATATTGGATTCATTAGAAGGCACATAAGCTTTTGTGATCTGTCTGTTAGCAACGTGTGTCTTACCTAGAGAGACTTGATTTATCCAAACTATCACATCAATGAATTCAGAAGCAGGAAATATTAAAATGTGCATTGCAGTTGAAAAGGAAAACAATCCAGAAAACTCTGATATACTGGGATTGAGATTACTGACATTATCTTGATGAATAGAAACAAATGGAAATGGTTTGGAAAACCTTGGACAATATCAGTGCTCCTTTGTATAGTACTCTTAAAGAAAAAGTATTCTTTTAATAAGAAATATGAAATAGCATATATTTCATATATAACTTGACTGAGGTCAAAGCAAACAAAGGAACATAACTCATGTAAATCATATCATACACACACACACACACACACACATATACATCTGAAAAACAAATCCAACATTATCTTAATTATCTTTGGACTCTGCTGTATCACAGGTGTATTAAAATAAAGATAATAGCATGAAATCTATAACCTACAGCTGGGCTTAATTATATTAGGTTGCATTTGCTTTGATAACCATCCAAATTTGGGGGAATTCCTCTTAATGGGTGGTGTAGTCCCTTGAATGACCACAGATAAGTAGCTAAATTTTAAAAATTATGTCACCAATTCAAATCATCCTACTAGATTCAGAAGATTGAAAGAAGTAGACAGAAATATAGATTATTTAAGTAGATAAACACCATCAACCTCATGATTAAAAAACTCTTTTCTCACATGGTTATTTTTCTCTTGATATATGCACACAGTAACATCACAATGCACAGGAACAAAGTTATTTAACTTATATGTGTGATTGATATGGGTGCTCATAGTCATGAACAAAATAGACTGGAATGACTGGAGTCTATCTTCTTTGTCTTTAGTATGGGGAAAAAACAACCTGATGAAGTCAAATTCACAAAATATGTTCTTAGGTGAAAGACTGGATCATATTTATAAATAAGTTTTGACCTTGTGCAACAAAAAGTTATTCACAAAGTCCAAGGACAGTTAAAATCATTATCAGTTTAACACAACATTGTATCTTTAACATAGCACATTCCTCTTTGGATGGTTTGGAATGTAAGGCATAATATGGTGTTATATGGCAAGAACACCAAGGAAGCATTATCTAAGATTCAATAGGTGCAGAAAATACAAAAACATGAAAATTCAAGAAGCGACATTCCAAGTTTTAATTGGATACAGAAGGGCCCGTCTAGAAGGCTGGTCAATCTTTTCTTGAGGGACTATTGTGTAGAAAACTGTGATATAAAAAGGAGAGGAAAAAAGTGATAGTTTAGGTAGAAGGCTGACCACAAAACAGCTTTATTTTGTTAGTATATATATGCTCATTAGAAAATTTCTGAAGCTTATAAACCCATGTTTTTCATGCTTACTCTGATAAGGTCAGCTAAGTTCATAAATGGTGTGGTGATATATCCGTATTACCTTGCTGACTCTATTCAGCTCTTAGAAATATTTTATTAAAGAAAGTGTGATCTGGCCAACTGAGATTATTGCTGTCTCTCAACGTCCTGTGTGCCTTAGGGTGGCGGGCAGTTGCAGTCCAGAAGAGAGTTAGAATCTTGGAACAACACTTTATATCCTTATTCCTTAATGTAATATTGGTACCAGGATGACAATTTATTCTCATGAAGTGTTCAATTTAATAAATGGCTGAACAAAAGGAGCTTTTGCTAAACATGCAGAAAAAGAGATGGGTGTGGGTGTGATAATGTAGATTTGGAGCACAAACTATGACATACATAGACTGTAATATGAAGTATCACTACTGGATTCCTTAGGGATAATAATGAGGATACTGAATTATACTGAAGTAATTCCATTTTCTCTGAACAAATATTAAATACATATGATAGTAGTAGCTAAGTCTAGTTTTAAGTTGTATGCATTTTATAGAAAATTTGCTAGAATGAATAATGATTACATCTTTACAAACAAGTTATTAAATATTAATCTAAAATGAGAAGCTATTTGGAATTATATAGACAGATTGCTGAAATAATTCATACTCTAAAATTGTGGGGAATCATTATCATAGCTTTATAAACTTGGTTTGAAGTTTTCATATATCCATATTCTACAAAGCCCTGAGTACTATTTATTGAGCTACCAAACTACTTACTATATGGTTTGACTGAAAAGAATCTTACTGGATAATCATATTGAAATTGTTCTGGTCAAAGCATCTTAGGTTATTTGTTCTTGTTCTGCACATGAAAAAGATGATCTGAAAAAGATTGAGTAATGTGCACAATGATGTAAATTGGGTGAAGTGTAGGACTATGTTTTTGTTATTTTCTTTCTTTCTTTCATCATTGCAATCTTTTTCTTAGGGAGCACATGATGTATTTTCTTCATATACTAAGCTTAAACGCAGAAGACTTCTAAGAGGTGCCTGCTGTAAAATTTTCATCTGTCAGCACACTTAGAGAAAATGTTTTCCCTTACTGCTTTGTGGCAATATTTTAATGGGCATATGTACAGCATTTTCATACCCTGTCACCTAATTCTCAATTTGCATGGTAACAACATAATAGCATAAAAAAGATATTAAGAAAAAATAACCTCAACTGCTTATGACACCAAAATTGAAGATATGCCATAAAAGCATTCATTGTAGACTGGAAAACAGCACTTTTATCCCCTGCAGGCAAGGTTGTGATGAAGACTTAAGGGTTTATGAATACTAAAATTTGTTTCATCCAGTGATATCAGGATGTGCTTTTTTTGTTTTTTTTTCTTACCAAATCCCCTGTGACTAGTGATTCAATCTTTAGAAGGTGGTAGGAAGCTTTCAGTCCTGTAGAAAGACTACAAAAAAATGCTGTTTGCTGTGGAGCACTTGACCTTGTTTGTAGCAGGATATACCAGAAAGATCTCCTATATTAATTGATTATACCATGCTCTAGAATTCCTATATACTAAACACATATTCTCTAAGCACATTTTGTGTACATAAATTTCTGCCCTTGCACTTCACCAGCTGAGCCATGATATTGACTAGTTTGTGAAGTTTTCACTTTACCATTGTAGAACTCTCAACCAGTGCTGGTTGTCCACTTTTTCAGATCCAACTTTATAGTGCTTTAAGGGCATTGGCTGTGTTTATGAAGAGGAATAGGAGGAAGACATTGTTCCTGATTCTCTTTGAACTTTGCAGTTGAAATCTTTATTAACTGCCAGGACACTGGTGGAATAAAGATCATAGTCATCTTTTCCACTTAATTGAATACAATTAAGTGTTCAATTAGTGTGGAACCCTATAAGATAATCTTGAACTTCTTTATATTCACAGAAATGATCATAGAAGGTCTTGAGGATGTGATAAAATTAAATATTATGCACAATTTTGTTTTGAAAGCCACTTAATGCCCCCATCTCATCAAGATTGGGGGTTTGCAAATGCAAATTTCTTAGAATTAATGGGAATTTCTGTTGCTGGGGCCCTGATATGGGGTGCCCTAGGTAATTTGTTAAGCACAAAAATGTATGTGAAAAAATTTACTTGAAACATTTTATCTTGTGTCAGATTGTAGTACTCTCAGAATCTTCAGAGTCAATTATGGGAACCTAGGTATCTGGGTAGAACTGTAAAGCAGATAGGTAACATCTGCATCTCTCATTATGCTTGGTGACCTGCTTGAGAGTAATCTTAATTATAGTCAAGCATGGGGATTTTATATTTTTATTATAAAGCCCAATCAGAGATTTTATACTTTGATGCCCATCAGCATAATTTAGCTGTTTTTATTCTTCACCACATTTATTTATTTATAACATGTTCACCTGTATAGAAAAACAGTAACAAACAATGGTGAGTTTAAAATCAATTCTTCTGTGTTTCTTATAGGATCTGTCTGTGAGAAGCAATCTGAGCAACGAGAGTTTTCCAACTACATAATGTGAGATGTAATATTTATATGTATTTGTGCCACAAAATATTTGTCTACCAGGAATTTGAGGTTAATATTGATTTCTTAGAAATAGTGCTTCTCCAGGGAGACACTAAAATTCTTCCTGTAGATTTTCAAAACACTCTGCTGATTACTATGGAATGCACATTTTACCAAGTAACATACGGAGTTGTCTTCAGTATTTAAACAGTTCTTTTCATGCTAAGTCTGTGTGTCATATTTTATGATATGCTGAGTTCAAGATTTCTTTGTTTCATTTCAAGTAACATTGAATGTTGTTTAATAACACATATCACTTAAATATACATTCTTATCATAGACAGTGAATTTTTGATGGACTTCTATATTTTTAAAAATATAGTTGTTTTGTAGATGAATAAATTCTTTGTAATTATATAGTATCTGAAGTATGCTTTATAAACGTTCAGTTTTTCAGCTTTATTTCACGAATTATTAAATTTAAATGTTGTTTGTTTTTAGAGGTCAGTGTTGGATCATTTGCATTATATGATACAAAGGTATTTATTTATTTCATTCATTTATTTATTTTTCAATGCCTACCTGTTGAATATATAAAATTAAAAGACAGTAACACTGCTGCAATTTTTCAACATCTGTAACAATTATGGTAAATTATATATCCTTTGAAATAAGGGGTGGTGGTGGTGTATTTCTTCTCTTTTTAGTAGTTTTCTTATATATTAAATGAAGGGGTGGGCTAGATAATTTTGTAAATTGCTTTCCAGAACCAACATGCTCATATGTTGGGTTTTGTCAAAAAGAGAAACAAATCGATGACATTAGAACATCTATTCATTCAAAAATACCACATCAAGAGCAGTTGTTTGTTCAAGGCTGTGATCATCAAAATTGTGTTAACCTCTGTCCTGGCTGCTGTAGTCTAGAATCAGCACCCTCACTGTCACTCATACAATTTTTAGCAACCGCCTGCAACTGCCACAAGGTTGGAAACTTAATCGTGAAACTTGTCTCCTCCTTTCTCTTTAGATTTTATAGCCCCATCTCCTATTGTCAGAATCTAATGGGAAATTGTCTTTCAAAGAAGCCTGGGAAACATAGTTCTAGACACCCAGATTTAGCAGTCCAGAACACGTGTGGGGCTAAGAGATAACCATTAAATAAGTGTCATATAGGTGTAGAAATTATGTATGTTACAACAATTGTTTATTAGGCTGAGGAATTGAAATAAGAATAAAACTTTTCAACACTAAGAAAACAAATTGTTTATGATCACCCACAGCAAAAAATTTAGTACCTAATAACTTAAAATCATAGATCAAAATAAATTGCATTGACTAGAGAAAATATAGTTACAAGTTACAATCAGGGTGCAAAGCAAGGTTCTGAGATACATGTTCAGGTACAACTTTAGTTACCTCTCTTCATAACCTGCAATGTATTATTTTAAGGTTTTGACTGAAACTATCTGTGCATAGAAGGAAAATGAGTAAGCTATGTTTTATACTTTTATTAGTTTTTCAGCATTTTCAGTAACCCGAATGTGTTTCACGTAGGAAAACCATTTCACAAATTGCATTCGGGTAACCCCCTCTGTGACACTATGCCAAGTGTGCCACATGGAATTACTTTGGCCTCCCTCTGTGAGCCTGAATGAGTTATTCCAACTTTTACTTAACCATACTTGTTTATTCCTCTATTTTAAAACTAATGTTACTTTACAGTAAACACCTGGGAGGGGATTGTAAGCAGTAGTCCAAGAAGAGGAAATTAACCATGAGGAATTTATCTTACTACTGAGAAAATGCTATTTTCAAAAAGTGAGCAATCAGGCAAAGGGGAGCAAAAATCCAAAGCAAGTTTTTAGGACAATCTGACTACCTAATTGGTATTCCAAAATTGAGGAGATTATTGATATAATTTGATCAGTAGATGTAAAGGTTGACTAACAAATTATTCAAGAAAAAAAAAAGGAAAAAGCTATCAGAAGTTTGAGTGTGAAAAATTTAAGTAGGAATACAGAAACATATGGATAAAACCTACTGTGGTCAACAGATGCCAAAATTTTATTAGTTTCTGGGATTTTCTGTAGTGATGATGTATTATATTCAGAATTAGAAAAAAAAAACTTTTCTTTTCTATAGGTCCATACATTATTTTAGAAAGAAAATGTTTATCTCTTAAACACAGAATATTAGAAAGCAGACTTTTTGGTATAGCTTACATATACTCTAAGAAGTTCTGGAAGAATAGTGCTTTCAGTCAGAGAACTCAGAACAAGTTTTATGAAAGAAGATAGCAAATACATAGTGGGAAGAATATAGAAAGTTTTAGTTCTTGTGGTAATTAAAAATAACATATTATTACATATAATGTAGTATATACTAATGATAAATCCTTAGCATCCTACATGTTGTTCTAAGTATTTTAGTTATCCCCCAACCTTAGAAGGCTGGTATTGTTATTTCTCCCTTATTTAGTGAAGACATATGCAAAGCCAGATGAGATAAATTGCCCCAGACCATACAGCTAGTAAGTAGCAGATCCAAGATGGAAACTTGTACACTTGAACTGTGAAGATTGGTCTGATTCCCACACTGCTTTACAGTTAAATGGATAGGTTTGCAGGAGATTGGGAGGCATTGACTATTGTAGAGCATACAATGTGAGTTATGTCTTAACTGAGCCACATTTTACCAACCAAATCATTTTGTCACTTGTTATCAAATTAGTCAATATACATGGCATTCTTAATGGCAGACTGACTGATTTTAATCAAGTAAGCTTTCCTCATTGATGTCACGACTGACACAGTTTACTTTCTGTGGCATGTTGCCATTTCACATGGATCCAGTGAAGAGGATTTCTTTCCTACATTCCGCCTGCCACACCCCTGTGATCTTCCATTTAAATATTCTTTCTCCACAATCTTGCCTTATTTCAGGGAGAAAATATTCATTAGAACTGTGTTTCAATTACAGGAACGAACAATGTCCTGACTCCCAGTGTTGTGAACGTACCTGCTTTTTTTTTTTTAATTAAAACTTGTTATTTCCCAAAGAGGTAAGTCAAAGAACTGCAAACTATCAGTTTTAATTAATGTTTATGGTGTGCTTTAAATGTATTCACATTTGAAGCTAAAGATTTTAAGTTAACATTCTAAGATTTATTTTGAACTAAAAACTTCTAACCATTTACCCATTTTTAAAAAGATGTTTGCTCTAGGGTTGCCTTTCTTTCTTTCTTTTTACCGGGGATTGAACTTGGGGGCACTCAACCGCCAAGCCACATCCCTAGTCCTATTTTGTATTTTATTATGAATGGTCTTCCTGAGTTGCTTAGTGCCTCGCCATTGGTGAGGCTGGCTTTGAACTTGCAATCATTCTGTCTCAGCCTTAAGCCACAAGGATTTCCTTTCCATTAATTTTAATTGTATGTACTTTCCGGGAGCAAATATTCTGGGGATTTACTCAGTCTTTTCTAAGGTGCTGCTGCTAACATGATATATTGCTAACTGCTAAGCTGTTGGTCTCTACAGATTATTAATTTGGTATGGTAAAACTTTTCCATTTTGGCATGAATATAATTACACAATCCTAATTTTCTCAATAGTGTTATCCAATATCTAGGGCCATTATCATTAAATATTTACTGGGTTTCTTTGTGCCTGGTTTTAGGATTCAAACAGATATAAATAAAACTGTTCATCTGTAAGGAACTAAATTGCAAGCAAATTGTTAGAAAAATATTTTGGGTGAAATTTGTAGGTTAGATTCCATTACAAAAACTTAAGAAGTACTCCAAATTCTTTGTCTTCTTATTAATATCACTGAAGTTAAAGGGGCAGGTTAGATTTCTACAATCTCTTTCATTCTTTCTACCTGCTGAGGTATTTGATAAGTGATTAATGTTCATTGTCCTGTGTAACCTTTACAAAATTCTGAAAATGTGATTAGTTTTATTCTTGGTTTTAGGAGAGGGTTCAGAAAGGTCTGATAGAGGTGAAATGACTGAACTGGAGTCACACATCTATTAAAAAGCAGAGGTGAGACTTGAGCAAAAGTGTTTTAATTCCAAAACGACTGTTCTTCCTGCTACATTCTCTAAATAAATTGGACACACTGGTGGGACTGAAATCCTTTTCACAGTGTAGAGAGAAGAGATTCTTGAGACCTGATAGGAATAACTAAAAGCTTTTCTCATCAGCTTGGAAGAGACCTGGACCCAGAAATCTGAATGAATGAAAATGAATTATAATATATTTAATTAATGATAAATTAACATTACTTAACACATGATCAGGAACCCCTTAGAAAACAAGATAGACTGGGGCTTGCTCATTGGAGAAATGGCCAGTTACCAGAGAGAGTGAATCCTTAATTTGTTTCCATAGGAATACGATCAGAAAAATATAGGTGGCTCCTACTGAGGAATCACAGGTTACATGTGTTGTTCTTCCTTGGAAGCAAGTTACTTCTCTACAAAAATTACACTGAGGTCTCCTCAATTTGTCGTCGAGCCAGAGGGGAGGAGCCGGGCCGCCGCCAGCGCCCGGAGAAGGCCCAGCGGCTCGCCAGCGTGGTGACGGCGTGACCCCAATTGGAGAGGGGGC
>NW_025999977.1:33085571-33090873 GCF_001458135.2 Marmota marmota marmota
TGTAAATCAATGGATGTGTAACTGATGTGATTCTGCAATCTGTGTATGGGGTGAAGGTGGGAGTTCATAACCCACTTGAATCAAAGTGTGGAATATGATATGTCAAGAAATTTGTAATGTTTTGAACAACCCACAATAAAAAATTAAAAAAAAAAATTACACTGAGAATTTGGTCTTACTGTGATTTCTGGTACTCATTTCTGACCTGGACTATGTGCTGATTCTGAAAGTTCCTTTTTTCTCTCTCTGTGTTCTTTTTGATTTCTGACCATCTCTGATTCCCTCACTACAGAAATGGCATTCCAGACTGTGAGATTAATTTCATATTTGTGACTGTTCTCCCTTAGGAGCAGGTGTTCCTCCCCACCTGCTCCTAACTCAGTACAAGCTCCACGACCCCTCTCGTGTTGCTAAGTTGAGGGCTCCCCACTTCCAGCCCAGGTCAGCCATGCTTTCCCTGTCTTGACACTCTACCTCTCTGTGAGGCTGTCACTCACTCATTAGAAAGATGTATTTTACTACACATCCAGATCTCCACAGAGAGATTCTCCTTGCATGTGGAATCTGCAACGTACCACTACATTTCAAAAATAAACTCATTGGTGGGTCACTGATAAATTTTTTGGCTTACAGCTTCTAAAAAACTAAATAAGTATGTGTCATTTCCCAAGCTGCCTCATACTTATCTCCATAGATTTAATTTCTAATGCGGTTCAATGTGCAATGAATTGTAATTATAGAAACCAATACAGCAAATTTAATTTAAAGGAAGCAGCATAATAACAAATAGTATTGTTTTGTTTTGTATTTGTCACAGGTAGGCTGCTTAAGGAAAAGGGATTAAATGGAAGGTATATAGGAGCTTCACAAATCTTAGGTGATTTTAAACTTTTAAGAACTATGTAGATTGGTATCACAGAGTGGTGATTAATTCTCTAGAATATTGCTTGAAAGTTTATAATGTACCTTTTCCTGTTGTTATGAACCAAAACCACTAACTTAAAAATAACTGGTGAGTTTGGAAGCATTAAATATAATGAATAGGATGTGATAGGAAAAGGAGGTGGGTCAGAAGGGAAAGACAGTTAACAATGAAGGGTAGAGAATTGTGCTGAAAAAATAAAGTGATGATTAGAAGATAGTTGAGAGGTTAAGAATATTTTTCAAATAAATTTGTGGGCAAATTTGAAAACCACTAACATTTTAGGCAGAACCAACTGAATCAAGATTAACATTGATCAGAGAAAAGGTGGAGCCCATGCTACCAACAGAATGCTTAGAAAAAAATAAAATATGGGGAATTTGAATTATTGACTAATTACTATAGCTATTGGCCAAACATTTTACTGAGTTGGGGACCAAAATGAGGGTTGGAATTGTTTGTGCTGTTTGAAAGAGTTAGAGAATATTTACCTCTGACATGTTAAGCACTTATGACAAGAAAAATATCTATATCAAAATTCTGTGACAATCATCTTCTTACTAACAGGCTGTTAGTGCCTGCACATGGCTTATCTCAAATTTTCTGTAAAATTACAGTTCTTCTTTAAGTACATGATCTTTACATGTCTTTACACGGGAATTTGTTTTCTACCTTATTACCAGAATTTTACTGATGAATTATTTGCCTTGTTTTTGCCGTCAAGATTAGAAAACCCATCATTGTACTCACTATTAAGGCATTCAAAAGCAAATAATTATATTTTCAATAAGAAAGAGAGGAAAGGCTCATTGTAATACTGATTTGTTTGCATACATGTGCAGCCAAAATTGCTCAGTTGGAAAAAATTTGATTATGAAAACAAATCAATTTACATAAAGGGAGGCAATAAGAAATAGTCTAAAATGTTGAATGAGCTATTATCTATATAAAATAAAATAAAACAATAATCCCACACTTGTAAGAGTATTGCAGTCACTGTTCATAAAAAAAAGAAGCTGCTAAAAATAGTAATATATTTAAAAATAAAAATATGTACTGAAAAATCTTTGTCAATAAATTCTGCATTTAGCTAATGTAATATAAGTAGATATATTATAAGAATAACTTACTTAGTAACTGAGATGATGATGAGACTATATCATTTATTCCTAATTCTGCTGTATAACTCCTGCTCATTTTTAATATTCTGTTTTCCCCTCCTGGCCACCAGTTTGAATTGACATTTTCCAAATAACTTTTATTATGTACTGGATATGTTTATGAACATCATGAATTTTCATTTTCCAAATAATTTTATTATATTTTATATGTTTATGAACATCATCAAATCCCATTTTAAAATGTCTCAAACATTCATACATCTTCACTAAGTTTTTATGTTGCTAATTATCAAAGAAGGATTGAGGTTAAACTTAAATGCACTGATGTGTGATTTCCAACACAAAGAGTGAAGCCGGAAAAATAGCAAACAACAACAACAAATTATATGCACAGTATAACTCATTTAAGGGGGGATACCAAAGATAGATGGCACCTAACCAATGTTGAGAACTTTTCTGTTTTGTTCCCAAATACAAAGATTACCAGAAAGAGAGAGAGGGAGTGTGAGAAGGAGAGAAAAAGGGAGAGGGAGAGGAAGAAAGAGAAGGAAAGGGAGAGAACCAAATGCTTAGACCACAGACTGCAGATGGGAGCATTGACCAGGTCCTGGAGACTATGGAAATGGGTCAAGAAGAATACACTCCCAATAATACATAGAAAATGACAGTCTTGACAAATCTTCCCACTTGAGGTGGGAAAGCCTAGCAGCTGTATAAATGAACAACTCTGACGAACACAAGGAAGGAAGAATCAGCAACCAACAGGACAGATAAAGAATCCAATTGGAAAATGTCCAAGAAAGTGAATAAAATTCCCCAGCACTGCTCCCCACTGGGGAAGAACTGCATAGGTACATTAAATCAAAGCATTATCACCAAACATAGCGTAGTAGACAGATAAGTTTAGGCCATTTACATTCAATGTTATTATTGATATGGTATTTATTCCCTGTCATTTTGACTTATTTTTTGTTTTTTAATTTGAATTAGTTTATCCTTTGATTGACTATTATTCTATTGTAGTTCTTCTCTTTACAGCTTTTCACTTTTATTTTTCATTTTTTCTTCATGAAATATTTTATTGCATATATTTTACAGTATAAACTTTCTAGTTTTGAATTCTTTTAACTTTTGTTTATCATGGAAAATTTTTATTTCATCATCAATTCTGAAGCTTAATTTTGCTGAGTATGGTGTTCTTGGCTGGCATCCATTTACTTTCAGAGCTTGGTATATCTTATTCATAGTTTGGGTTGAGAACTCAGCTGAGATCTGGACTGGCTTCCCTCTAAATATGGCTTTTCTTTTTCCCTGGCAGTCTTTAAAATTGTATCTTTATTCTGTATGTTAGGCATTTTCATAATAATATGCTTTGGTGTGGGTCTGTTGTAATTTTGTATATGGGGTCCTGTAAACCTCCTGTATTTGATTTTTGATTTCATTCTTTAGATTTGGGAATTTTTTGGATATTATTTCATTGAAAAGGTTGTGCATTCCTTTGGTTTGTATCTCTGAGCCTTCATTTATCCCAAAAAGCTTAACTTTGGTCTTTCAGTTTATCCTATATTTCTTGGAATTTCTGTTCATGGTCTTTTAAAGTCTTTTCTACATGGTCAACTTTATTTTCAATATTATATATTTTGCCTGAAATATTATATATTTTGTCTTCAAATATTATATTAATATTATAATAAAATATTATATATTTGTCTTCATTGCCTGAAATCTGTCTTCCAAGTGATCTAGTCTGTTTTTGATGCTTTCTATTGAATTTTTAAATTGGTTTATCAATTCCTTTGTTCCAAGGACTTCTGCTTGATATTTTTAAAAAATCTCTATCTCTTCATTGAACTGATCTTTCACTTCCTATATTTTCTCTCTGATATCACTCCTTACATTGTTCTTTACCTCAAAGATTAGATTAATTATTTACATCCTAAACTCCTTTTCTGACATTTCTTCCACTGTGGTGATGATGGCTTCTGTTACTAAAGTGTCTTGGTTTATTTGGGACAATTTGTTCCCTTGTTTTTTCATGTTGTTTGTGTGTCTACCCCTCTAACAGTATGAATGCGAGGGAGTAGAGTTTCTATTTTGTAGACTTTTAGTATCCCTGAAGTTTTCTAGTACCTCACTTGCTAAGAAACGACCGGTCTGCTTTCCTGGTTTCACACCATGGAGCAACCAGGAAAGCAACCTGCTCTATTCTGCCATCTTTAGACTGCCCAGCAATGGGTTGTTTTAATTTAGAGAGTTTTGATAATATTATCTGCCACAGTCTGGCTGGGCACAATTCAGGAGCCACTTGTCAAAAGAAATGAACTTTATTTTTAGAACACACACACAGCACCACACAGCTCTTCAGGAAAACCCTCAGAACCCAACTGCCACCACCGGCTTCCCACAAGCCTCTCAACCTCCCCCACCCCTCCTGCTCTTGAGGTCGATTGGCTGGGTTGCGTGGGCAGAGCCAAAAAGTCCTCCAATGAGCAGCTCTGAAAGGGCAGGGAAACAGCCCAATGAGCATCACTGCAGAGGAGCCAATCAGTTGGCAGCTAGAAGTTTGCTGGGGCCGCTGTGAGCCAATCATCAGCTGGCAGCTGGAAGTTTGCTGGGGCCCCTTCAGCTGGCTCTCAACATCTCCCCCTCTCTGTTTAAACAACAAGCATGTGGCTTAGGGACCGTGCCTGCCTTAGGTTGTCCAATACTACAAATGGTCCTTACCTGTCATTGGATGAGCTGACCTCAAGGCGTCAGCCTCCTGTCTTAGGTTGGTGCCATTGCAATTGGATCTTACCCATCATTGACTACCGGTCCAGCATACAGCCACACCTGTGGATAGGTCTTTGTACCAGTGTGTGGGGGGGTGAGGTTCTTTGCCTCACCTCTATTGGCCCCCAAATTTTAGCTGAACGACCATCACAAGCAGAAGAGAGGATGATACACCAAGCCAATTGACGGCTCCTTTTGGAAAAATTGTACCACCGATGACACCATCAGCAAAAATACCCCAACACTACCACAAGTTGCTGCACCAACAGATAGTTCACAATGCATACAAGTGAGTTCACAGTGCATACAAGTGATACATAGTCCAGGCAAGTTCTGCAAGCAGTTCAGTAATAGCTATTGCAGAAGCTGTAGATTGGTTTTATCTTTGTCTTAACCAGCACTGGGATGAAGATAGGAATTCTGGCAATAATGGCTAAAGAAAAAATTATGTAACATTCCAGAAGGCACTAAAAGAAAACAATTTTCT
>NW_025999977.1:33091564-33153437 GCF_001458135.2 Marmota marmota marmota
TTCATTAATGTCTCTACATAATTTAATATATGTGTTTAAATCTTCATGTTTCCATGGTCTAATGACTTCTGTGCACCAATGATTCGCTTGCTCATAAGCCAGTTGTTTTATTTAATGGCATTGCTTGTTCTGTATTCCCAAAAACTCTGGTAGCTGTTTGAATAAGCCTATCTACAAATTCAGTGTAAGATTCATTAGCTCCTTGTATTACCTTAGATAATTGACCTTGTAAACCTCCATGTCCTTGTAAAGTCTTCCGTGCCCTAACCACATCTACAGCAATTTGTGCGTATACGCCAGGATCATATGCAATTTGTTGCTACTGATCCTCATAAGGTCCCTTTCCTAACAACATATCTAGATTTCTCTGAGGATAACCAGCTGCTGTATTTTGCCTAGCTGTCTCCTTGCAAAATTCCTCATTGGCAACCTTCCATAACAGGTATTGTCCTCCATTTAGCACAGCTTTACACATATTAGCCCAATCTGCTGGCGTCATGTTCAAGTTGGTAATGGATTCGACCATGCTTACAGTGAAGGGTGCTTGAGGACCATAGGTTGTTACAGCCTCTTTTAGCTGCTTCACTGTTTTGAAATTTAAAGCATGGTGAATTCACTGCCCTCCTGCCTCAAATACAGGGTATGTTAATATTTGAGATCCTGTCTCAGGATCCCATCTATCAACTGCGGGGTTTGGGGTCCTCCCAGCATATGGAGGTGGTGTTGTTGGTTGGACACTTCCGCCCTCCGGTGATAGAAAGGTGTTAGTAGCAGTCTCCTGTAGAGATGGCGCTGTTGGTTGGACACTTACACCCTCTGGTGATAGAAAGGTGTTTGTAGCAGTCTCCTGTTGTAACTTTTCCCCTGATGGCTTTTTCTGCTCTAAACTTTCTTCCTCTGACTAGCTCGAGAGACCTTCTCTTTTACTTGAATTTTTTCCTCTGTCTGACTAGCTCGAGAGACCTTCTCTTTTACTTGAATATTTCTACTGTAACTATAATACAACCCAACAAGATAACGCCAAACAAAACTGAAACAGAGTGAAACAAAATTGGAACAAGAAAAAATCATTATAGCCTTTCTATCCTCCTGAAATGTCCATCCATTCTTTCTCCCTATCTGTTCCTCAGATGTGAGCAGTTTTTCTTCCATCTTACACATCTCCAGGGACAGGCAACTTAAAACATAAGTGAAGCAAAACAAAAAAAGAATCTTAAAATGGCTACCCATCCTCTCGCCCTGCCCTCAGGGGCGAGAAGTTTATCTTATCACTTACCCTCAGTCGTTCCCCTTGTGGGCCACCAAATGCCGCAGTCTGGCTGGGCACAATTCAGGAGCCACTTGTCAAAAGAAATGAGCTTTATTTTTAGAACACACACACAGCACCACACAGCTCTTCAGGAAAACCCTCAGAGCCCAACTGCCACCACTGGCTTCCCACAAGCCTCTCCACCTCCCCCACCCCTCCTGCTCTTGAGGCTGATTGGCTGGGTCATGTGGGCGGAGCCAAAAAAGTCCCCCAATGAGCAGCTCTGAAAGGGTGGGGAAATAGCCCAATGAGCATCACCACAGAGGAGCCAATTAGTTGGCAGCTAGAAGTTTGCTGGGGCCGCTGTGAGCCAATCATCAGCTGGCAGCTGGAAGTTTCCTGGCAGCTGGAAGTTTGCTGGGGCCCCTTCGGCTGTGGCTCTCAAAAATTATCCTCTTCCTTGTATTAAATAAATCATGTCTTTTACTTACTTAATTTTATCTATTCATCCATTGATGAATATATAAAACATATGTAATATTGTGCACCTTAAATATATGTAATTAAAACATATGATTTACTCTATTCTTCAAGCCCTAGCTCTTTGTGCTAAATTTTCTTGAGATATTCAGATGATGTTAGGGCTTTGTAAGCACCATGGCAGTCATCTCTGATTCTCAGAGGGAGGGGAAGGATTATTGTCCCTTGTCCATGTCAGCACAGCCAGACTATTGCCAAATATCCTCCTGCTCTTGTTTCTCAATTTTTCATTCACTCATCACATATTTATTTAATACTTACTGTGTACTAAACATTGTTCAAGGGGTATGAACATAAAGCAATGAACAATGCAAACAAATTCTTTACCTCCAGAAAGTTTTCATTACTACAGAGTAAAAGACACAATTGCAATGTGAAGACACATTATTTTTCCACTGTAAATAACACTGCATTAGGACTAATCCAAGATTGCCCAATCTCAGCACAAATTGCATGTTGTGCTAGGTAATTCTATGGGTGAAGGATTGTTCTGTGCATTAATGGATGTTTATCAGCACTTTTAGCTTCTGGTCACTGGATACCAGCAGCACACCAAAGATGGGATAACCAAAAATGATTGCAGACATTGCTAAATACCTACTGACAGGCCAAATTACCTTGAGTTCAGCATCACTGGGTGACATCTCTCACTGGGGTTCCCCTTTATCATATTCCGATTGTTATCCTACTCCTTTGCTGTATCAACCTCTATCCTTAGCTGATGTTCCTTTTAATTTCTGTTTTGGAAAAATGCAGCCACTTCTCAAGTCCACAATTTTGCAGACCAAAAATCACCTCACACCTGGGAGTAGGTGTTTAATATAAGAAACAATGTAAGTTTTTGACAAAGTAAATGTTTTGTTTCTGTATTAAATAAATTTCACTTGAATTCTGAGTTTGGATACTACATAGTGATAACCTTTTCATCTCTATAATTGATTCATAATATGGTTGCTGATACTTTTGTTGCATCTTCCTCAACTTTATTGATAGACACACAGATTTCTGTAGGCTTACTTCATGTTGTGCATCTAGTTATGCTGGGAACATAACTCTGTGCTGAACTACTAAATTATTTTTTTTTAATAAAATTCAGACTTACTGCTCTTTGCTTTCTTAGAATACCTCTCTTCAAATCAGTGATGAAATTAGTTGCACCCTTCTTTGGAAACTAGGTTCTACATTTTTCTTGGCAGTTTATTTTAGTATTAGGAAAGGGGTTGGCATTGAGCTACCCTGTGATTGAAAATTTTCTTAATCAGAATTTTTCTGATTCTGTGGCAAATTTTGCAGATCTGGCTCTGTAAGTATATCCAAACTAAATATACCTGTCTTTAATTGCAGCCCTTTGCATGTCCTTTTGTTGTCCTTGAGAGATAGTTATTTGAAGTGCTTAAATTTGCATTCCAATAGAAGAAGTATTTATTCTATTACAAAGAGTAACCAAAGATATATTTATAGTCTGTCAAAAAAAACAGTATCTGCTCCTCTGCAATGCTACTCAATTTAAACCGCACTAACAGTTATTTACATATGTGGAGCCTCCAGTTGTCTCTCCTCTGGTGTTATGTGATCAATTGTGTGTGCTTATCACTTGTGGGCATGTTGTAGCACAGATTCGAATGCCTCACATGCCTATCCTGAGCACACTCCAGGTTTCATTGTACTTCTCTTTTTTATTCAAGACAATTGCTAAATGAGAGATCTATTCTCAGTAGCCAGTAGGAATGAAATCATTTTTTGAGTAGCTACCACAACAGTGATAGAAGCAAGGTGACCAGAAAAGAATGTTCCACTCTCACAGTGCCTGTGTGGGCATACATGCACGTGTGAGTATGTACGCCTGCATGTGCACACACACACGACTTCCATGTGCCACACTGTTGATTCAAGAGCTGTAGAACTTTGCTTATAAAATTGTATCGTAACTCTCCTATTGAATTAGGTACTTGGTTCACATGCTGTTTTGAGAGAGATGACTGAAGACTCTATCTATACTAGGAAAGTCCTCTTTGTGAGAGTTGTGTCACTGTTTTGGAAAGTTCATAAAATACCTGAGAATTTCATTGTTTTTTAAGAGAGCATTTTTAAGGAAAGAGTTAAGAAGAGCAGAAAGCACAGTGGGGTCTGGCAGCTAGGTACCTTAGGCTATCCTCAGTGCTCACTTCTAAATACTCCAAAACATGCTGGTTTTGGCCAAAAAATTCAAGGAAAATATGTGGAACTCCCAGGTGCAGAGTGATCAATGCTCTCTGACTAATGATCATGAAATTTTCTTTCTGTTTCTCCTGTCATCTGCAATATGTAACTTCTAACAGCTCTCTTTTAGCTTTATCAAAAATGGGCTTATAGCCTAAAGGAAAATGACAACTAGGCAACAACAGATTTTAATGGCTGTCTATTCCAAAATGTGAGTTATTTTAAAATATTAAAATGGCAACCGTGAACTCCCTTTGAATTCCTGAATGGTGTTTTATTCTGAAATACACGTAGATAACAAAAGACTGACAAATCTACATTGCAGATGGTTTTTCCCTTTCTCTCATTTCATTCATTTTTAATGTAGATGATGGGATCTTTGGGACTTGGAGCCATATTTGACAGCTTTTTCATGTTTATTTGGACTGTGAGTTATGCTACAATTTGGATTTGAGGCACTCTTTCCAAGAATAAGTCATTTGTAATCCATGCATTTTTTAGTGGCTAAGATGTGAATAAGCAGGTTTTATTGTTTCTTTCTTGTGATTTATATGGTTATGTGTGTATATCTTTTTTTAACCAAAGACTCAGTTTTCTTCTTATTTTAGTACAAATGGCTGGCTATCTTTTTGTTTTTAGTGTAGCAATGCTATCCCATTGTTTAAAAAAACAAAAAAATTCTTTAAATACATAACTTATCTGTGTATTTATGATGTGAGCTCTTTTAATATTTTTCTCAGAACCAGTCAACATTCTGCACAGTCCAGATGAACAATATATACTTCAGACTTCACTAAAGAAAGCAATCAATTTCAAGAATTCTTCCTGAAGACTTAGACAAGTGCCACCATCAAGACACACTGTTCTGCAGTACTATAGAATTTCAGCTATTTCTTCTCCTGCAAGATAAGCTCTATTACAGGTATTTTGCTTTAAAAAATATTAATGACATGCAATTTTCACATCAGATTTTTAAATAAACAGTTTTTAAAATCCCTCATTCCCACATTGTTATTATCATACTTTTGTTGTCCACTTAGTTCTTACTGTGCAGTGAGGTTTGGGATAAGAATGGACATTGCAAGATGAAGAAATGGTCATTATGACCCATACATTCTCTATTCTGTTCTCCATAGCCAAGAGCATGGGATGTGGATAGAGTATATAACTTCTAAGTCTCAATAACTTAAGAGGTATTTATTTTTCTCATCCTTTTAGTTATTTCTGTGGACCCAGTACCAGAATTGAAGCAGTTAAGATATTTTACTGAGGTTTGGAATTAATTAATTCCCGTTCCTCTTAACATGTTTTACTTCTACAGACTTTTAGAAGTCTCCTTACTCATCAGTACTGCCAAGTTGATCTTTACTTTCTCAGAAATCTAAAAGAGACTCCTTATTTATTTATTCTGTAAAACTACTCATTTGGCACTTAATATACTAAGTAGAACTCTCAGATGGCAAGGACTGAATTTTGTTGTGTCATTTATGGTGTTCATTGTCATACCCCAAAATGCATAAAATTTTGAGTTCCAGGTTTGCTAACAGTGAGCTATACAACTTTAAATTTATCTTGATGTAATTTCTTGCATAAATAGATAAATAGACAAAAAAAATGGAATGTCCGGATTCCTTCTCTAATACAGCCAAGAGTTCAACACATTATTCTACTCTATGCTATAGGACACAGTCAGATACCATCCACTAATGATACCAAAGAAATCCCTACTCTATAAAAAAGGATGAAGTGATAGAGCTTTCTCCAAGTTTTTCTTCTTTGAACTTCAAAATGAAGGCATCTGTAATCATTTATTCTCTAGTGAATGCTTGCAGATTACCATGTGGATGAAAAGCAGCAAATTATATTCATTACTAAAATTAGAAATAATCAATAATGTATCATTCAACTGCTTGAATATTTTGATAATCCTTAGTGTTTGTGAGTTTACTGGGCTATGAATACTTGGTGTCAGATTAAAATGATTTTCTTTAATCTCTGTCGTTTACTATGCAAGAATAACAAAGTCTCAGAACTTCCGTAAATTGAGATAATGATGTGAACACCTCCATTTTATATGGAAACTGGCTCATACACATTCATTTGTACATAGAAATATATCAGGATAAATAGGTCAGGCTGGAGTATTTGATCAATTCAATGACTAATGGCAATTTATAAAGTGATTAAAATATTCTTAAGAGTTTAGAAGAAGGCTGTGATTGTGTAGGCTACAGTACAACAAATTTGCCACCAAAAGCAAGGGAAAAGTCAGGCAAAATGCATGTTAAAATGTATTTGAAGTCATCCTGGGCTATTGAGGTAAATACATTCAAGAAATCAAGATCCTGGAAGAAAGGAAGCTGTAGAGACGATGCCAACTTTCTGTCCTAGTTTACCCCATGATGAAATTTGCCAAATCTTAGCACTGGGTGAGAGGCTGGAAAAACCAACCCCGGGGGGAGTTGTCAGAATTGGCACCTTGACAGTGTTGGAGTCCTAACATCCCAAGGCAGCAGGATTGGAGAGGCCAACATCCAGGAGAGAAGGGAGGTGCTGAGAAAGGAGCCAAACCCTCTTTTTCTCCTCCCTGCACCCCCTGTATGACATTTATTGAATTTCTACAGTGCTTGGGTAAAGAGACTAAGAAACTAAAATGATACTTGAAAATCAATAAAGTTATCATGAGTCTCATGGTGAAGGGTGACAGAAATAAGAACTTTGGACAGCACAGAAGGCAGGTCTTCAGGAAACACAGGCTCTCTTGGTAGAGGCATAAAAGAGTTCAACAAAGGAGGTAGGGCCAGAGAGAGGCACACAAAGCTCCCTCCAAATTCCATTACATCCAATTCCCTGATTGGATAGAGTGATCTGCTCCCCCTTGGGTTTCCTAAGAATGGATACAGTCAATGCTATGTGAAATAAGTGAATATTATTCAATAAATTTAAATGCTTCATGCACAGAACCCAGTGTTCAATTAGAAAATAAAACATTACAAAACCACAAATATTAAAAAAAACACACAATAGGAAAAATAAAACACAGCACAAACGATTTAGGATATAGTTATCAGACTAGATCTACATTTGTGCTTAATATATCCCCAAACGTAAATAATATAATAGAAAAATTTTTTCAGGGAACTGTTATCTATTGAAAAAGAAAGAAATGAAAATTACTGAGTTATAAAAAAGAAATAAGAAAAGTGTAATTCAGTGGATGGTGTTATATAGAGATTGCTCAAAATCAAATAGGTGATTAAATAATCAAGTAATAGAGGAACAAAAGAATCTGAGCTGAATAAAGAGAACAATATTTGCATAAGTACAGAAGAAAGTATAGAGACATGTGGAGCACAGTGAAGACAACTGAAATGCATGTGACAGTTATTCCAGAAGAAAAGCAGAGACAGAGGTAGACACAATATTTGAAGAGACAATGGTTAATAATTCCTGCAGCTTATGAAAACTCTCAAGCTACATAAATAAGTGTTATGAACAGCAAGCACATTTACATATTGAGAAATTCCTACCTAAGCATATTCCAATGGCGCTTGATATCAGAAGGCAAAGGAAAAAAATATTGCATGCAAAGGTAAATGTAGTCAGAACTGGCTTTGAAGGAGAGGGTAATAGAAATGGAGTGCCATCCTTAGAGAGGCACAAGGAAATACTACACATATAGAATTCAATTGCAACTTGAAACACCTTTAAAAATAAGGATAACATAGGATATTTCCATTCAAACAACAATCAAAGAAATGATTATCAGCAGATTCCACACTTAAACAAAATAAACAAAAACACTAGAAGGAATTCCATACCCACAAGTGATTGATCACAGCTAGAAGCCAAAAAATTCATGAGGGAATGAAAGCTCCAGAAACACTAATCATACAGGCAGATATTGATTGCACAAAAGAGTAATATTAATGTACTTGGGACATAAAATATATTTGGAGTTAAAATATATGACAAAGTAGCAAAAAGAAGAAGGAAATAAATGGAGTAAATGTATTATAAGGTCATCACAATTTCAGGTAAAAGGTAAAAAATAATAAAAAAAATTATTCCTAGCCATAATAAGTCAAAGAGTCATAATATAACCACTGACATTATTCTAAAATACCTTGCTTATAAGGTAATTAAAAGAAAATTGATCAATAATGGAACAGTTTATAAGAAGGAGAAAAGAAAAGAAATGAAACATGGAAAAAACAGAAAGAAATAGCAAAGCAAACTAGAAAGCCAAATATTTCAAATAATGTACTTAGTGGAAGTAGACAAAATGTTTTAGCAAACATAGAGCCATCTTAAGGCTTGATTTGTAAAAAAAATACCCTAATTTATTGACAAAAACACTTGGACTGCATTTGAAAGGTTAAAAGAAAAAAGTTAGGAAAAGATATATCATTCAAAAAGACAGTGTCTCAAAACAGAAGCAAACTGGACCCAATGGCAAACAAACAAACACAAAAAGAGATAATTGGCAATGTTTATAATGATCCAGAGGTCAAGATAATAGAAAGACATGACAATGTAACATTTGTCTGAGCTAACAACAAGGATTTAAAATATATAAAATAAATGTTAGCATAATGACCTAAGAAATGACAAATCTAAAGTGGGGTTTGTCCCACAGATACAAAGCTGTTCAACATATACAAATCTATAAAAGTGATACACCACATCAACACAATGAAGGCGGGGCACATGATCTCCAAAAATGTAGAATAAACATTTGGTAAAATCCAACATCCCTTCGTAATAAAAATTCTCAGCAAAATAGGTGTATAGTTGTATACGTGTATAGCTGTCTTATGATAAACATGATACAATGATACAGTGATGAGAGACTAAACTATTTAATAAATGTCGCTAACTTGATTGGGTATCTGCATAAGAAAGACAAATCTTGACTTCACTTCACACAATATACAACCATCATCAATCTCAGAGAAGCAGATGGAAATATGAAAGGTCAATAGTACAACTTTTGAAATAAACACAGGAGAGCATCTTTTAGACCTGAGAGTAGAACACAACTCCTCATGAAGGGCACTAAAACAATTCATCATGAAATCAAACTTTGTAAATGGAGTTCACTAAAATTAAGACCTGAGTTCATCAAAAGACATCACCATCACATATACTCTGTCTAATCATGGAAAACAACATGAGACACATTTTCCTTGAGCACCATTCTAAAAAATAGAGGCTGACACTAAATATACTACGGTATGCTGAATAGAATCCTGAGACAGAAAAACAAGAATGCCATTTGCCGTTATACATAAAAAAGGGACTTTGGATAACAGTAGAACCTTAACAATAAAAAGTAATTGTGTAAAGTTTTAAATAACATCATCAACCAACTTAACCTGATATATATGTATAGAATATATTGTTCAAGCACACAATAGAATGGCCATATACTGGATGTAAAGTCTTAAGAGATTTCCAATGACAGAAATAAAACAAATTACTTTTTCTGATCAGAGTTCAATTATGGTAGAAATTCATACTAGATGATGATATAACAAATGATAAGAAAAATACACCACTTCAAAAATTTTCCAGTATAACTCAGAAAAAAATATATGGTCTTAAAGAGTGCATCAGAAAAAGTAGAAATAATAAAAATTAAACAGTAAAATAACTAGGAAAGAAAAAAATCTATGTACCTAATGGAATGTATTTGTAGCTTTCTTTTTGCATATCACATACACACATAATAAAACCAGTGAAAATTTAAAAAAAGGAAAAAAAGATATGTATATACATAAATAAAATAGAAATCAAATAATCAATTGAAAGATAAATCCTTTGAAAATAAAATAAAAATAATTAACTTTCAGTGATACTTATCAAGAAAGAAGAGATACATTCCAAATAAATAATGTTAGGAATAAAGCAAGGTAAATAAGAAGAGATGTTACAAATTAAAAAGATAGTAAGAAGATTTAAAAATAATTCTGTACCAATAAATGTAGAACTAGAGACAAAACTATTTTTTTCAGAAATTACATCAAAATCATTTAAGAGAATATAAAAACTTGGATAATATTAAAGATATCTAATAAATGCTCAGAAATAGTTTTAGAAACTTCAATTCAGACAACTTTATTAGTGAGAGGTATTAATAATTTGATAAAGTTAATTCTGGTGAACACAAACTACAGGAAACAATAAAAGAAGGGTATGGGGAAATCACACCAATTAAATTGATACCACACAGAGAACACATTATGTACCAAAAAGGAAAACTACAGGATAATTACATTTAAGTACATTGATGCAAAACAAAACATTTGCAAATCAAAATCTAAGAAATACATAAAAAGGATAGTCTTATGGCCAACTTGGAGGGTTCATAACAGAAATGAAAGGCAGTTTTATTTTTAAAAAGTCTGTTAATGTAATATACCAGATTAACAAACTAAAGAAGAATAGTCATAGGACTATACCAAGAGTTTCACAAAAACATTAAAATTGTTCAATTCTCATTCTTTCAAAACTCATAGCAAATAAAGAAAAAAAATAATATTGTGACTTAAAAGAAAACACATCATGATATAAAATGAAATTTATTAAATGAATGTTCTATATTATTTCTCGGACATCCTGGTATCCAGTCATTTTGTTACTTTCACAAATTTCAAAACCAAAAATCTAATATCACCTATTTTATAGAAACCCATTACTCTTTCAAGAAACTCCAACAACTTCTTGCTTGTTCTCTCAAGTGTTTACTTCTAGTTGCTGACAATATATGACACAGACATTATGAAGGAAAATGCATTTGATCATTTATGTCTTTGATTATCAAAATTATTTTCCCTTTCTATTTTTTTTCTTTTTACCGAATAAACAAATTCTATGTATTTAGGGAAAAAATATAAAAATAGCAAGCATTTGGCTATCATGCCATCATAAGCATAAATCCCCAGTTGACCTTCATCTGCTTTAATTCCCAGTAAAGCTTTCACATGATTGCAGGTGATTAGTTGTCAACTTCCATGTTCATTTCTTAAGTGTCCAGAATCATTCATGCCTGGATAGTGGGGCTTCTGAATGAAAAATTACTATACATTTTAAAAGTCACCATGAAACCGTGTTTTGATTGAATAAAGGGCATATGTGTCCTTCTAACTTAAGAAGATAGAAAGTGGATGAAAGCATGATAAATGATGTAGTACAGAAAAGAGAAAAGGTACAAGACTCCATTAGAGAGTATCATATCTAGAAAAAAATCTGTTCAGGCCAGTGTTTCAAGGACTATGTTAAATAGAAGTGGTGAAAGAGGGCAGATGAAAGAAATTCAAGGGAGACATATAGGAAAAGAAGAACTTAAATTAGCACTATTTGCTGATGATATGATTCTATACCTAGAAGACCCAAAAAGCTCCACCAGAAAACTTCTAGAACTAGTAAACGAATTCAGCAAAGTAGCAGGTTATAAAATCAATACCCATAAATCAAAGGCATTTCTGTATATCAGCGACAAATCCTCTGAGAAGGGAATGAGGAAAACTACCCCATTTACAATAGCCTCAAAAAAATAAGATACTTGGGGATCAACTTAACGAAAGAGGTGAAATTTCTATACAATGAAAATTACAGAATCCTAAAAAAAGAAATCTAAGAAGACCTTAGAATATGGAAAGATCTACCTTGCTCTTGGGTAGGCAGAATTAATATTGTCAAAATGACCATACTCCCAAAAGCACTATACAGATTTAATGCAATTCTGATCAAAATCCCGATGGCATTCTTCATAGAAATAGAAAAATTAACCATGATATTCATCTGGAAAAATAATAGACCCACAGTAACTAAAGCAATCCTTAGCAGGAAGAATGAAGCAGGTGGCATCACTATACCAGACCTAAAACTATACTACAGAGCAATAGTAACAAAAACAGCATGGTATTGGCATCAAAACAGACTGGTAGACCAATGGTACAGAACAGAGGACACAGAGACTAACCCACAAAATTACAATTATATTAGACAAAGGTGCCAAACATGCATTGGAGAAAAGATAGCGTCTTCAAAAAATGGTGCTGGGAGAACTGGAAATCCATATACAACAAAATGAAATTAAACCCCTATCTCTCACCATGCACAAAACTCAACTCAAAATGGATTAAGGATTTAGGAATACAACCAGAGACCCTGCATCTAATAGAAGAAAAAGTAGGTCCTAATCTTCATCATGTGGGATTAGGCCCCAACTTCCTTAATAGGACTCCTATAGCACAAGAATTAAAACCAAGAATCAATTAATGGGATGGACTCAAACTAAAAAGTTTCTTCTCAGCAAAAGAAACAATTTGTGAGGTGAATAGAGAGCTACATCTTGGGAGCAAATTTTTACCCCTCACACATCAGATAGAGCACTAATCTCTAAGATATATAAAGAACTTAAAAAGCTAAACACCAAAAAAGCAAATAACCCAATCAATAAATGGGCCAACGACATGAACAGACACTTCTCAGAATATACAATCAATCAACAAATATATGAAAAAATGTTCATCATTTCTAGCAATTAGAGAAATGCAAATCAAAACTACTCTAAGATTTCATCTCACTCCAGTCAGAATGGCAGCTATTATGAAGACAAAGAACAATAAGTGTTGGCGAGAATGTAGGGAAAAAGGCACACTCATACATTGCTGGTGGAACTGCAAATTGGTGCAGCCAATATGGGAAGTAGTATGGAGATTCCTTGGAAATCTGAGATTGGAACCACCATTTGACCCAGCTATGCCTCTCCGCAGTCTATACCCAAAGGACTTAAAAACAGCATACTACAGGGACACAGCTACATCAATGTTTATAGAAGCACAATTCACAATAGCTAAACTGTGAAGCCAACCTAGATGCCCTTCAGTGGAAAAATGGATAAAAAAAAATGTGGCATATATACACAATGGAATTTTATTCAGTAATAAAAGAGAATAAAATCATGGCATTTGCAGGTAAATGGATGGCATTGGAGAAGATAATGCTAAGTGAAGTTAGCCAATCCCCCCAAAACAAATGCCAAATGTTTTCTCTGATATAAGGAGGCTGACTCATAGTGGGGTAGGAAAGGAGAGCATGGGAGGAATAGATGAATTCTAGATAGGGCAGAGGGGTGGGAGGGAAAGGGAGGGGGCAGGGAATTAGCAAGGATGCTGGAATGTGATAGACATCATTATCCAAAGTGTATGTATGAAGACATGAATTTGTGTGACCATACTTTATATACAAACAGAGGTATGAAAAATTGTTCTGTATGTGCAATAAGAATTATGATGCATTTTGCTGTCATGTATTTAAAAAAAGAAGACCAATAAAAAAAATTTAAAAAAGACTAGACACAGTCTGGGAGAAGATACTTGCCAACTATATATCTAGAAATCATATTTTATGCATTATAAGTATGTAATAGAAAAGAAATATGCACATGATACTATAGAAATACAATTTTAAGGGCTAAATATTCTAAAAGGAAGTTATAAATGTTATTTTTTCCTATAAATCGTTGTATTATATATGCATTGAGTAAAAATTTAAAAAAGAAAAAAATATGTTCATATAGAAAAATTCTAAAATTGCTCAGAAATTCAGTCAGTATGTATTATGAAAGGGAGAAGGCTAAGAACAGAAGAGATATTTGGAAGTACACATTCAGAGCAGTTGGAATACCAGATCTCCACCTCTGACTTGCACATTCAGATGATTCTCTCCATTCTCTACACTGGCAGCATATGAAAAGTTTATTCACAGAAGAAACTAAACCAGAGAGATCTCTGATTCCAAGACATCTGGCTCATAACAGGATGGGAAAGAGGTGTCTTTTGAAAAATGTTTATGCCGAAGAGGGGAGATTCCAGCTTACACCCTAGCATTGTCCCTGAGTAACAAAAGACAACTAAGTTTCCCCAACATCAAACCCCTATCTTCTTTTGTGATAAACTGAATATCCTAGGAATAAGAACCATGGATCCCACCATGTGGGTGACCTGGGAGGAAAAACCCTAATATGTTTTTTTTTTTTAATCACTGGAATGAAACTCAGTGATTTATTCACAATTGTCATGCATATAGAAGATTTTAGTGCCTTATTCTTAGTTGTGAATGGACACAGACCACCAGATATTTGAAGAAAGCCTCCATTACAGAGAGCAGAAAACAAAATAAAAAGAGAAAGGTATACAATGAAAAGAGATAATGCACAGAAAGATATTAAAAGAATGAAATTAATGTGCTGAGAGGTAGAATAGAAAATATAGGATTCATAAAAAAGAAAGGGAAGCAGGAAAAAGAAAGAGAAAATCATCTAAGGAGTATTTAAGAAAAGCATAACTGACATACATATTTGTCCAGATAAAAGAAAGGTAAGTCCATTTAAAGTCCAACAAAATGAATGAAAACAAGAGATCAATACCAAGTTACATACTCACCAAGTTTTAGAACACTAGGGACACAGAGACACTCCTAAAAGGTTTCAGAGTAAAAGCAAATCATAAATAATATAAGTGTATTTTAAAAGCGTATGAAATAAGATTGTGACTGGACTCTGCCTAACAAAACTGGAACCAACATCAGCATTCTGAGTACAGTTTAAATTTTAACTAAGGATTCAAGTGACAAGTTTAGAAATTTTCCCTTTTATTATTTTTTCAGAAAGCTAATTTAGACTGTGTTTTCTTAAAATGAGGCAATGGATCCTGCCTCCCGCCTTCCACCCCACACAATAAATAAATAAATAAATAAGACAACAAAACAAAGGAATCAACTCAGAAGAGAGATGAGGAAAATTCCCTCTGTGATGGGAAAAGAAAAGCTGGAGGAGATACCTGTGTTGAGAGCCACCAAAGGAATTTAATCCAAGATGGAGGAGGAGAGTTGGACTGTGCCTGAAAGAATAGTCCCGGGGGGTGGGTTGGGGGGTGGGAAGAAAGAAAGAAAGAAAAGAAACTTAGAGTTGATAATTATCACTAGGCTGTTAATAAAATTATTAGATGAAACTGGAAATTTTATTCAGATATGCAAAGAAAAGTAGACAAATGCAAAAAAGAAAAAAAGAAAAAGGAAACTATAATTAACTCCAGGGAAAATATTAACAAAAAATTCTGTTGTGATCAATATTTACAGAAATGTAATACAGGAGATGTTGATTACATATTTGATCAAAAACAAATCCAACTGTATTCAAAGGATGGAAGTGAGGGAAAAGTGGAAGAAATTTAAATTGGATTGTTACCTATCATATTAGGTAGTCATTTTTTAAAAAAAAAATTTTTAGACATTGATAGGCCTTTATTTTGTTCATTTATTTATATGTGGTGCTGACAATCGAACTCAGTGCCTCCCAGACACTAGGCAAGTGCTCTACCACTGAGCTATAACCTCAGCTCCTTAGGTAGTCATTCTCTAATGTTGAATGCTAAATGTTCAATAGATAAGCAATCCAAGAGTAGCATTTACACATTCACAGTATCTGAATTTAAGAGTTTGCAAATACAAATAAATCATGAAACTAAAAAAAAATCTAAACCATAGCATATGTATTGTGAATAGAGAATAGAATTATGAATAGAGAATAAATATTTTACTTACTGAGCTGCTCTTTCTCCCTAGGTTGGGTTTGATATTCAAAATTATTTTAAGGAAACCTTTCAGATTTTATTATCTTGCTAAACTTTCTTCATTGAAGGATACATTGCTACACAGTAAGAAGTATATTAAATATTCCTCTTTTAAATAACCTGCTGGGTACTTTTATAGGTGAAAGAAAAATTCATTTAGAAGCACTTGAACCTAGAACATGAGTCTATTTTATATATAATCACAGATAGTTATTTGTTTAGTTTTAATATACATAACCTGAATATTTCAGATATGAAAATACCATGTAAAGCAAGAGATGACAATTCTCTGTGGTGTTTAGCTCACCAGTACAGAACACCTAGAGTACTCGGTGGTTTTAGCTGTCTTTTTCACAATGATTCTTTGTATTATAATGTATAATACAGCATTGAGCAATATTAAGGTACCTAACGGTGTTTTTATTGTAAATTGCTTTCATTCTATTTCTTATTTATATTTAAGGTAGGTTTTTCTACTAATAGTTTTTCATTATACATGTAGGGAATTTATATTATCTCTGAATATTATCTCAGAATTTAATTTAGAAAATTGGAGGGAGATTATCAAAATATCTGGTGTAAATAATGTTCTGGTCTATTAGAACTGAGCACTGCAGATAGATAGCAAATGGACACTCTTTGGTCATCCCTCCCATATAGATGTTTGATGTTGCAGTATCAAGTCCTATCTGACTTTTCAGAGAGAGTCCTTGAATGATAATACTAATCAGTTCTGTTTATTCCAGAATCCTTGTTCATATAGCTCTCCAGGCATCCACTCCCACATTAGCATATAAGGTTGAAGATATTTGCTACTTCTGAGTAGGGTCATATCATACCATATATTCACTATCCGTTCCTCACAAACCCACCTGCAGTATGTTCTAAGGAAATAGAATTTTTGAAAGTAGTTTTGAAAAGTTTTGAAACTACACATTTTTTTTTTGAATTCTGAAATAACCTTACTGCTTATGGAAAATATTTCCGGTAAATCATCACTTTCTTTTTCTTTTTGTACATGGCAAACTATTCCACACTTAATGGCATGAAACAATAATCATCTTATTAAGATTGTTTGCTATCTGTGTCTTACTTCTGGCTTGGCTTTACTTCTGGTGTGCCAGCTTGTAATGAGTTAGTGGCTAAACTGGGTCAAGACATTCTAGAGTGGACTTCTGCACACATCTGACAGTTGGCAGGGTTATTAGTTATTAGTTGTTTGTTATTAGCTTCCCCCTGATACAGGTGTCTTTCGCTTTTCCTTATACTACCCTTCCTTCTGCAGAGAACTCAGCCTTCCAAGGAGAAGCAAGACTGGGCAAGAACAAATGTTAGTTTGAAGCTTCTACTTGCTTTACATTTGCTAATGTCTTGGTGGTCAAAGCAAGTCACATGGCCACAACCAGATTCAAGGACTCCATAAATGAATTCTATGTCTTGAGAGGAGTTACAAAATATTGTGTCTATGTTTTGTATTATGTGTCACCTTCCCGCTGAATCCTTAAGGATCGCAGAATCCTCATTATCTAATTGTCATGTATGTATCACACCTATATTCTGCTAACACTTAATCTCATAACTTTTGTTTAAAATATAAATTTTGGTTTGTTTCCTTTGTGTCAACTAAACACACACACACACACACACACACACACAATTGCCAAAAGAGCAGAGTCAGATTTTCTAAAAGGTTTGCTTAAGATAGCTTATTTTTTGCCCCATAAGTAGTTCATGTTGCTCAGTAGGACTATACTTCTTTTAGTGTAGAATAAAACACTGCAATACATGGTTTAATACGTATTTTCTTAAAAAAAAAATCTCTCATAGATTTAAATATCCTGGTAGAGAGTAAGACTAGAAGCATCACAGGCAGACTTATCCCATATGTATCCTTTATCATGAAGTCAAATACCAACCAGGATGGACAGCACAAGGCCCAAGCTTATTCTTGGGAAGCCATTTTTTAAGCAGCTATGAATAGTTCTTTAATATACCCAGAATTCCAGGAAGAAGTTAAAGGGGTGAACATAATGGGTGTTGCTATTCTTTTGAAGAGAAGATTAAATTTTCTTTCTTACTTTTATTTCACTCTAAATAAAACACAGAGATATAATTTTATATAATATTTGAAATAAGACAAAATCACTTAAATCAACTTGCCTATAATTTCTACATTTGAAGAGTAAACTCTTTCCTGAAAGATGGCAAGGTATGGTTTGAAATCCCAAAGCAATCCCTAAATTTAAGCTAGAATTGTATGTATTGAGGACTTATTTTTTTTCTCTTTTGAATTGTTTATTCAGTCTTTTTTTTATTGGTTGTTCAAAACATTACAAAGCTCTTGACATATCATATTTCATACATTTGATTCAGGTGGGTTTTGAACTCCCAATTTTACCCCAAATACAGATTGCAGAATCACGTTGGTTACACATCTACATTTTTACATAATGCCCTATTAGTAACTGTTGTATTCTGCTACCTTTCCTATCCTCTACTATCTCCCCTCCCCTCCCCTCCCATCTTCTCTCTCTACCCCATCTACTGTAATTCACTTCTCTCCTTGTTTATTTTCCCATTCCCCTCACAACCTCTTATATGTAGTTTTGTATAACAATGAGGATCTCCCTCCATTACCATGCAATTTCCCTTTTCTCTCCCTTTCCCTCCCACCTCATGTATCTGTTTAATGTTAATCTTTATTTTATAAGTCAGTTCAAACAACTTTCTCCTATGAATTGCTCTAGCTAATGGAGACTTTGTTACGTGGCCTGGAGTGACTCTACAGAATGCTGACATTAACATGAACTAAGGATTTAACACACAATTAAAAGTTTCACTGTAAACCAGATAATTTTTCCAATGATGCAATTTTAAATCTTATTTATGTACCAGTGAAATTTAATTTTTAAATTTAGATCACCTCATCAAATATATTAAAAATGAAAAAATATAGTCAATGTTCTGTCTTTAGTGTTGCAAATTATATAAGGATATCTTAACATTTAGTTTTGTTTCACTTAATATTGTCAGCAGTAAACTCATAATAATAGGTAGTCTGATTTTTATTGCATTAAAGAAATAACTGCTGCAAATTTTGGTATGTCTAGCTCATTAGGAAAAAAAAATCCTTGGATAAAGTTTTACAGATGCAGAAAAGTCAGCTATGTGATTTTTTTATTGTTAAAGTTTCAGAGCAAATTAGAATGTACTGTAGAATTGACAACTTAATTTGAGACTGCTTTTTGTCATTTTTACATGTAGAAATTTTTTAGTATGCATTTAAATCTTTGGAAAATTTCCAAAATACAGTAACTGAGTTCTCTAAATGAGGTGTAGATCTATGACTGGAACTTACAGGTTAAAAACAAGACTGCAGAAGCCCCAATTAGCATTTTTACATGAATAAATTCTAGCCCTTACAGTGATTCAGGGGAAGAATACCAAACTTCTCTCTATATAAAATCTTGAGCCGAACAATATTGGAAAGGTGTGAATCAAAGATTCATATGCAATGGTAAGAACCCAAAATTTTATAAAAAATTTGCTCATGTTCACTTGAACTAAGCAGAAACAAAATAACAGTAGTAATGAATTTTTCATCCTGAAAACATGAAATTCACCTTTAAGGTGATAGAGCAAATACATTTACCATTTGGATTACTTATACCGGAAGCTTTTGGCCCCTAAAATACCTCTATCAGAAATTGCTTTCTTTTTTTACCCCCAGACACTGTACATGAAATTTTTATGAAAATGAACCCAATTTTACCTGATTATTCATTTAAAATGCATATACACTGCTACAGTCACTCTTGTAAAATTGGTTCCTCAAATACCTCATTTTATAATAACATAATACCCTAGAATAGCAGCTTAGGAAATGAAGAACTGTGTTGTTTACTTTGGTTTGGGTCAGGCTGACTTTACAATTTCAAAAATAAGTGGGTTAAAAGAATAAAGAGAAGAATAAAACTACGAGTGGTTTTGCAGCCAATAAAGTGAAACAGGGGATAAATGTCCTTTAGTCATACTGAGACACTTGACATACCAAAGCAGAGAAAGTCATTCTACTAATTTCCCTCTCTCCCTCCCTCTGTTCCTTCCTCCCTTTCTTTCTTTTTCTTCTTCTCCTTCCTTTGCACAGAACACTATAAGCACAATACTTGTTCTCAAGAATTTCAGTCTAATGTGAAAGAAGGGAATGCAAACTAATGGTTCCATTCTAGATATGCTAATGATTCAAGATCCTAGTTTTAGAGGTTTATATGCAGTCTGCTGAAAGTCTAGCCTACTCTCTGGGACAACTGTCTCCCATAAGATAGCTCCAGATTCAATTTTTTATCAAAAATGTTTCTACTCTTTATCTCAACACAGAAGAGAGAGAAATGAAGTGTTGAATGTTGGCAATTAAATGTCTTTATGTATATGTCACTTTCTCCCACAGTTCATTTGCATATCAAGTCACATAGCCACATCCACTTATAATGGTACAGAGGAGGTACATTCTACCCATAGGCTCAGAAGACAGAGTCCCCAATGTAACTGTTCACTGATGATGTCTGCCACATAACAAATGAAATACCAAAAGTAGTGCAAATAGAATATGTTAAATTTTATAAGGACCAGAGGAAGTATTGCTTTAAAGCACAGTCTAAGAAGTCATCTTGAAGAAAGACCAGGCATTTTCATAGTTAAATCAGCTATGCCAAGTGCACGGAATGATGGTTGAAATGGGACAAATTTGGAAAAGAAGGAAGAGGTAGGATTTCAAGCAAAGAGAATTATCTTGGGTATTTCCATTCCTAAGGAACTTAAATTTTTGTTTCAGGGAGAGGGGACAAAACAAGGATTTTAAGAAGAGAAGCAAAGTGATAATATTTTTTTCTTTAAAAATTTCCTCTCATTGGAGAAGAGAGAAAAGATTTGAGATGGATAAGACTGCAGGGCCTGCACAGGAGATGATGTGACTCATAAGTACATAACTGTAGCATTGACACTACAGGTGGATTTAAGAGACAGAGAAGGCAGATACCAACCTGGCCGTTGATGGACTGCTGTCTACTGGGAACTGTACTGTGCATAAAAATATAAAGAGACAACTGTCTCCCCTTCTAAGTATCTTAAAATCTAGCAGGAAATCAGATGTGTAAAGAAAGAATGACTGTGAGAGTGTTAAGTGCTCTGACAGGCAGCAGTCTGTAAGAGTAAGCTACAGAGAGCATTGCACCCTTTGATTTAGAGTCATGCTGACCTCTTTTGCTTTTTAAATTGATATATTTCAGAATTATTTCTTGGCTTTCTTTTTTGCTTCTATATATTGACATTGAACCATTCCATGCATATCTAGCCAAAAGTATGTTCTTCCCTGCAGTGACCTGCATGCCTGTCCATTCTGAACCATTCTTTCCCATAAACACCCGGATGCTGCTATCATCAGAACTACTGTACTTCTGAAATGATGTATTCAGTAAAACTTCTTCTCTGACCACATCCATGGGTGATGATATTTGAAATCTGGATACTTGATGGTGGGAGTAGATTCAGGAGCAGTTAAAATGGAAACATCCCTCAAGTTTTGGACCTTTATTCCGAAAGAATGGCTTAATTTGCAACATATATTGTTAGTGTTCTTACCATAATTGGACAGAAACATAATATGGAGGACATTACATATAACTAATGACATTCATTCTTTCTATGTCTCTCTACAATCATCTCTGATAATTTTCTCTGTGATCCACTACAAATAATTAAACATGACCATTACCATAGCCTTTTACATACAGTGATGTCCAAGGAGATTCTGAAATTTCTGTGCTATTTGCTTCTTTCCAATTTCCTGTTTTTGCTAAGGAACAAAGAGAGAAACTGCAATAATTAGCTCTAGTAGGTATATGATACTTTTCTTCCTAAGAAAATAAGACTTTTATTATTAAGTACCAGTTGAAATATGCAAGCTATTATTTATGGCATACAAATCAATCATAGTAATGTTATTTAGTGTAATGGGAATTGACCTAATTATGCCCTGCTTTCTTTTGTCATTTACTTATAAACATGTCAACTTTTATATAACTGTTTTACTTTTTGAGCTCACAAAGGGCAAGAATTCCATTTAAGCTCCTCTACACAACACTATGGAGCCTCCTTCATTCATGTTCTTTTGATACTTTTGGTTTTGTGAATGACATTGAAATTATTTGAAATTTGGGAGCCATAGAGCTAGTTTTCACTGCATAGGGCTTGCCATAAAAATAAGGTTATTTACTTAATTAGATACCAATATTTTTTGGTAAACCTTAATTTTCCTAAAATATTCATATAGAGAGATGCTGAAAGTATCTATGGCAGTCAATAACCACCACAACACATTAAGTAAATTTGTCTTTTCTCTAAGTTTTTTCCAAAATATTTTGAAATAAATATGTAATTTATTCTTCATACTTCAAACAAACAAACAAATATTTTACTTGTTCACAGAACCAATCTCTGCATGTATAGAAATAAAAATGGGTTATGTCATTTGTACAGAATGAATTATAAAATAAGGTTTAAGGGAGACATTAGGAGCCATTTCTAGTATAAAGCTGAAAAACTAAAGACACAGGAGGGCAAGTGATTTCTAAAGATGGTTTGACAAGGAGAAACATGGTTCCATGGAAAGATTACTGATATGGAAATTTGAAAGCTCTGGTTTATTTCCAGCTATGCCAAATATTTATTAGACCCCAGTTTTCCAATCTCTTGAATCAGGGATGAATTGAATGCATTATTTTCAAGTTCTTTTCCTATTTAAGAGTTCAAAATTTTGAAATTAATGTCACACTAGAATTAACAAGAATGACTGAAATCCCGAGGGCTGAAACAGTGTCCAATGGAGAAAAGTGTAATAGATAAACTTTGGCAATAGCAGGACAGGGCAAGGCAAGAGTGCCAGTACTGAGAGCCAGACAAGATGAATATAGTTGTTACCAAGAACAACACCATGTAAGAGAGAGTCAAGACCTGGTAACCCAGACAAGCTAGTGCATACATGATCTAGTGGATAAGAAGCTCAGAGGTCAGTGAAACTAAAGAGCCAAGAACACATTATGAGAAATCTTGCAAGATTTGGGGCAACCAGAAGTTCTGGGTTGCAAGAGGTATGCATAATAAGAAGTTTCATTTCAGCAGCAAAATATGGGGTTAATGCTGGGCTTAGAGTTTTGAGTTCAATATCATAAGTAATACCAGAGATTGGACAGACATGGAACTATAGAGAATGACTGTTAGAGATCAGAAGGAGAAGGATGGGGGGACAAAGCAGAATCTGACATGAATTTTCTTTCTCCAAATGTATATATATATGTTAAAATTCTATATAGATATGTACATGTATAATACACATTTTATAATTTTGTATAAATAAATATATTCATATACATATATACAGATAAATTATGTATATGGTGTCTATCTATTATCTATGTATATATCTGTAAATTATGTCCCTTACTTGACTTCTCATAACAAAGATCTGAACCCAGTGAAGCAGCAGAGATAACCAAATTCCTCTTAATAGAATGAAGATACAAATTTGGGTTGATGGAATCTTTATGGGGTATGGAAGACTTAATAATTCATAGTCACAGGGAGATTTGAAAGAGAAGAGAAAAGGAGCAGTTGTCCCTAGAAGAGATGTTTAAGAAACATTTTTTTTTTCTGAGACATACTTTATGCAAACTGAAAAGTATAACCCTTCAAGAGATATTTAATAAAATATCCATTTCCCATCAATGCACTAAGGATACCTCAGACACAGGGCAAAGATAAATGCTGCCCTTGTGTGTTCTGTCTCCCTTGGGCTCTAAAAATATTCTATACCTCTCAAAGAGTGGTTCTTGAGTGATGATGATAAATATTAAGACCTTTTAAGAAACTTACTGTGAAAATACAAATATTTTCCACAAATTCCACACATTCTCACAAACATACACTGTGCCAAACATATCCCATATAGTCACAGAGCTACACCAGCACAATGTAATGACTCTGATGTCCCTTTGATATTGAAAAACCAACTCTACTTTCACATCTCTCTATGCTTCATTATAATCAACATTTTAATATGAACATCATGTTATTTTTAGTCTTCCTATAAAAGAATTTTATCTCTTAAAGTATCTTTTGCTTTGCTTCATTCCAGAAAGTGGGCAACTTCAATTCTAGCTACATTTGAAAGGATACTGGTAATTGAACCTCTCAGGTATGCAAAAGAAGAGTTGCATCTGCATCTTCCCTGCATGGACTTAGATCTGTGTGCATGTGAGAACTCTCTGGCTCTTGCTCAGAGCTATGTTTCCAGCTGGGAGAAGCACAGTTCCCCTTAGCAAAAGACAAATACTTTCCACTTTTCAAAAGGTATTATCTGTTCTGCTGAAGATAAAGCAGGGTGTAAACCTGACCTACTGGTAGCCCATCAGGAGGAATTTATCTGGCTACTTCCCCTGAGGAGCTATAACATAACTGAAACCGACACCTGAAGAAAAGAGAAGAAAACTGGTTAAACTAGTTTGAGCACTGACATATTGCCATCGCCTAGATATGCCATCTCTTTAGCCAGTCACCTTACTCTTCCTCCTGCTGCTTTGAGGGTTGACTGCTAATCTAAAAATTTTCTGACAAGTTTCTCTTTCCATTTAGTACCCCTTTCCTATCCCATCTTTGTGTACAATTTTAATCTTGGCTTTTTCTTATCAGTTAGCTCCTATTCTGTGGTTTCCCAATGTATAATCTGCTTCCACTTTGGCAATTCATACCGTTTTCCAAGTCATATCGACCTGTTTCTTCCTTCCCTTGAATCTGAACTACTACTCACAATATAATTTCCCTGTACTCTCATGACATTATTTCCCTAAAAAAAATTATCTCAAGTGATGGCCATCCTTGCTATTATTCCCATCATATCTTAGTGAAGAAGAGGGGTCTTTTTCACAAGTCTGATTCTGCTTTTAGATTTTAGTAGTGCCAGGCATACTCCTCAGCCCTGTCCTTTGAACTCTGTCTTCATCCATACCACTCATTTATATCACCTTCTGCTAATCCTTGTTTTATTGGATTCTTACCCAGTTGAGTGCTTATGATGTGCAAGGCATTATGGATGGTTTATGGCACAAGTAAATCACTATGAGACAGAAACACAGATGAAGTGCTGTGGGATATCAGAGGAGGTAGACGTTTCTTTTAGTGTGAATAACGGATGAAAGTTCCTGGAAAGAGGAACAGGAAGGAGAAAATTGGGCCTGTAAAACTTGTAAAATAGAAGAACAAGGAAAAAACAATGGAATGGAAATTTAAAAGCTTAGACTCAGCTCCCAGAAAAGTAGGCAGTTCAGCTAGACACAGCAAATGCTGACCTTGGAGAGATGTATGTAGAGGTTAATAATGAAAGTATGCAGATTGGAGAAGGTGCCCAAAAGAAGGGCCAGAGAAAGGGGACAGCTCTGATGGAATGTTCTCCTCCAGAGGTGAGAGATTGGAGAGAAGCCAGGTCTGAGGACAACTAGAGATCAAAACTCTATGGGAGGCAGGAGTTTTATCAAGAAAATTGCTATCAAGAGGATTGAAAACTGAACGGAGATCAAAAAGGTTGTGGTCTAAAAAAGAAGTTGTTGGTGTGATCCTTAAGTGGTCATTAGTGAATTTCAAAAGAAAGATCTCAATAAAGGCAAGGAGACTAAGTGCAATTAATTAAGGAGTGAATCAGTAATGAATAATTAATTTTATTATTGGGAGAATATGTAGACTACTTTTAGAAATTAGTAAAATAGATCAAAATTTCAGGGGCTCACTGATTCAAGGAGTTAATATTGTAAAATATAATAAAATGAGACTAAGTTGCATATTTAGTATCTTTTTCCTGGATCCCCCCTTTTGGGAATGAAAGGATTCTGGTTTGCACTTTATTTCCTGACTTTTAGTCTGATAGAATATGAGTAATGAGGAAATAGAGACACTTTAGGAAATATAAAAGGCTAAAATAATTTTTTAAATGAAAACCTCACCTGAGTCCTAAAAGTGATAAACAGCGCATCCTTGCACATTTTGGGGTGTTTTTAAGAACTAGGACCTACATGAGTGATATGGAGACAACTACAGTTTGAGGCATGGGGAGTAAAATGAATAGACAGACCGAACTTTCAAGAAGCATAGCTGTGCCTTATGTAGATGTTCCTTCTTTGCAATTTCACCAAAAATTTTTAACAAAAATTTAAATTTACAAGTATTTTGAATGTTAGTTTAAGTATTCTATAATAGCCTATCCTGCTGATGATGGACGAGGCATTTCTGTGTATAGTTTTTTGTAGATGTCTCTCGATGTCTTCAGGTGTATTGCTCTGTATGTATTCTGTATTCCAACATATGTATAATTTAATAGAGGGAGATAGAAAATGCAAGAAGAAAAGATAGCTGATGAAGTAGTCAGGGAGCATTAGATAAAAAACATGAGAGCAAACTCAGAGGGAGTAGGGAAACTCTATCCTCTGAGAGAAGAAGGAAGCAGAAAAGAAACTCTGAGCTAGAGGACAAAAAAGCTAAATACTTCATGTACAGATGTAGATGAAATGCCATCTTTAGAGAAGGAAACTCTTGGAGGCTTCAATAAGTGAATTAGAATTGATGTGTTAGGTAATGTTGGTAGAAAATAAAAATTGTTTAGAACTATGGCCCAATAGCAATGCAAAACCTAATAGAGAAGTTTAAGATTCATTTTTAAGGAATCATATCAAATTATCATATGAATCTCTTCTGTAGCTATCATCATGCAGAAGCAGAAGCAAAATTTTATACTGTGAACTTCACAAAAAGACATAGGGTTGGTAGTTGGCAGACTGCCATTAATAAGTGGTAGGGTAAATTTTTCTTTAATTTTGCATGTAGACTCCCACCATTTATTCTTTTTTTGTTTTTAATTGGTACATTATAATTCCACAGAACAGGGGGATACATTGTGATATATTCATACATACAATTAACATAATTTGGTCAATTTCATTCCCCAGTACCTCATTTTATTCTTATGGTATATGAAACTGGGTTTAATGATGAGACAATGAAGTGAGGAAATCCCTTTGTAGAGACAGAATAGAGAAGGAAGAGCTGATATTGACTGATCCAACTCCACAACTAGATTTTTAGGTGCATAGAGGAAGGAAGGAGGAAGGAAAACCAATCGTCCATTAGCAAACACATCAAAGTAAAAATTGTGCATTGCCTGGCATAATCTAAACATTCAAGTCATGAAAATTCCTGAAAATAATGTTTAACAAACACTACATATTACAAATATACATTACTGACCAGAATTATTAGATACCATATAGCTCCTGAATTTTCTGGTCTTGGCATGATCACACCTTTATAGTCATCTTCATGTCTTCTTCAGAGTAGCAAATTTTATTGGCAATTCAAAAACCTTAAAAAAAAGATTACATTGAACTCTCCCAGGTCCCTGTGTTTTATATTCTTTGAAGTTCAATGTTTTACAATGATAACTACCTTTTTTTTTCTGCTTTCACCTCACTTTTAAGTTTCAAATGCTTTTTAGTAAGATAATCATGTATCTTACACTAAACACATCTGTACCACAGACTTCTAACAGCCATCTGATCTCGCCAGGAATAATGGTTAATTTCAATTGTTAACTTGATTGGATTAAGAGATGCTGATGATTAAGAAGCTTTTGGGTGTGTCAATGAGGGTGTGTCTAGGAATGGTTGGCATGTGGGATAGCCAACTGAAATGGAGGTGTGTGGGTAGCACTGTCCAATAGGATGATGGCTTGGATGAAATAAAAGTTGGCAGAACAGGGAAGCAGGAGCAGATGCAAGCTTGATTCTTCTTGAGAGGGTGGTTGATTGCTGCTGTGATCATCTGAGGATATCAGACCCTTGTTTCTTCACTCTTCCAAAGTGGGCTCAGCCAGTGACTCTCCAGAAGCCTTTGGTCTTGGACTAGGGTAGCACCTTTGATCCCTCTTGTTCTGGAGCTTCAGCCCCATGGACTGTGAAGCTGCTGTTTCTCCCAGCTCTCCATCCTGCAGAGATCCTTGTGAACCATCCCGGTTCTGGTTGTGTAAGCCAACCTAATAAATCTCCTTTATATAATTATACTTCCTGTTCATTCTGTTCCTCTAGAGAATCCCTACTAATGCACCAGGAAACACCATCAGTTGAGATCCAAGGATCCAATGTTATGCTCCTAAAAGAAAATTATTTCAGATATGTATGTCTCCCTGGTCTTCTGGAAATCGACAGTTTCTGGTTTTTCTTTTTTGTGAACTTGACAGCTCTGAGGAGTACTGAGGTCATTTATATTTTACAAAATTCTAGATTTTACAGAGTGTAGAATGCCTTTTGGATTTCGTCTGGTTTTCTCTGCATTGGACTAGAGTTATACAGAGGCAAAAATGCCATTTTATTACATAAGTACAAAGGGTATATAATATTAACATAATTTATCATCATTGATGTGGACGAGGAGCACAGCCACTGATGTAGTATTTGTCAAGTTTCTCCTCCCTGAAGTTACTCTCTCCTTCTGTTTCCTTCCTGTGACCTGGAATGAAGTCACTGCAAACAATCTGTAATTCAGGATTTGGGGCTCTGCTCCACTTGCTTGGACAGGAACTATCCACATACTTTTTAAAATTATGCATTGGAGATTAGCCTATTAGTCTATTCTTATCATCTATCCATCCATCTATCTATCTGTCATTTAGCCATTATATACTTATATATCATCTATTATTTTTTCAATCATTTCAATTAGTATGGACTCAGGGGTATTCATTTTCTACTTTGGTTTACATTCCGACACTGCAACATTTATTCTCTGGCTCTAATTGTTCTATCTTTGTGCAATGGGGGCGTTTTCATAGTTGGTTTCTATATGCATCGAACATACATTTATTATTGTCCATTTCATGTCTCTCTTTGCAAAGAGATGACACTGACTATATTCTCTCAAATATTTTTAAACCCCTAGTTGGAAGACAATTTTAGGTTTTCTGTTTTCCCATGTCAATGAAAAACAATGCACAAAGAAGCTCTTAAGCTGAATGTTTATCTTCATTTGATGCCTACTATAAACATTTGAATATTCCATTGTTATTTTTTTATTCAGACTTCACAGTGTGTTTTATGAGCACATAAATACTCAAATCTTGAACCTGCAAGTTTTTGCTTGTTATATTAAAAATATTGTGAATTTAGTAGAAATAAACCTTAATTACATTACCTTACATAGAAAAGAAATTTGGCATTTTCTAATACTTGGTTAAACTCCCATCAAAATCATCTTCTTAATGTGCCATTTGGAAAAAAACTTTCAACTATGTATAATTTAAGTGTAATCTATTGTACTGTATTAGATCTGCCCTTTGATACTCTAGAATTTAATTGCAGATTATACTTATCATCATCTATTTATTATATTATACCATCACAAATCAAGTTATTTGCATCTATTTTGAATTTATCTGTTCTCGTATTTATGATTGTGATACATTCACAAATGTAAAATTAGAATATATTTATTTGTCAAATTTAGCATAATTTAACAGTGAGGCAAAATATTCCTTGTCAAAACTGATCACACTGTTGAGATATAATGGTAAAGTAGAAAGTAGAGCAGTAAAACAATGAGTACCTTCCCTGTTGTCTTCCCCCCGCCCCAGTACTGGGGATTGAACCCAGGTGCACTCTACCACTGTATTACATCCCAGCCTCCTTTCCCCCTTTTAAAAATTTTGACACAGGGCCTTGCTTAGTGCCCAGGCTGGCCTGAATCCTGCAATCCTCTTGCCTCAGCCTCTTGAGTAGCTGAGATTGCAGATTTGTTCCACCATGTACTGCTCTGAGCACATTTTATGGAGTATTATCCATTAGGTTCACAATTATTTTATTAACCTTTCCATAGTGAATCTACTATCTTTTCAAGGTCAAATGATGAGTGGGACCAAAACATCTTAACTCTTGTCATCAATTCAACAACTATCAAATGAATTCTATATATCAGGAAGTTATATTTGCATGGGACATAGCACTGAATAGCCAGAAAAATTATTTAGCTGGTGACACTTGCAAGTTCTCTGTATCAGGGCTACCAGCAGAGATATAATGCAGGTAGCAACTATGTTTAAAAAAGATAAAATTAAATTTAATACTCTTTTATTTAACCCAATATATCGAAAATATCACTTTATGTAATCACATAGGGTAATTAAAGGGGTAGTTTATAACCTTCCTTTTTATTTCAAGGTTTTGTGATTTGGGATGTATTTTTTACTTATAGAATGTCTCAGTTCACACTGTGAAAGTGCTTCCAGCCACATATGGCTTGTGGCTTCTATGTTGATTATCACATTTTCATACTATAATCACCACAATCATGGATAATTTTAAGATAACTTACGTAAACTTGGAAGATTTCAATATGAATGTCTTTTATTCCAAATCTTATGAAGATTTGCAGCAAAAATGTGAATTTTCTAATATTTGTACATAGTTTCATAAAAAAATGTTTCAATATTTAAACATTCTTAAAACCAGAGTTGGAGAAAACCTCTATTGTACATTTTTATATTTGGACAATAGCACTATTTCCAATTTATTAAGGAAGTAAAAGATACCTGAATTTACTTAGTATTGCTTGCAGAGATGACCTAGAAATGAGTACAATTTGCAGGTTCAAATGTATGGATATTACTGGTAAATGATAGGCTACTGTACAACCTCATGAGGGGTTTACTTATCTAAATAGTCTCTCCCACTTAGCTCACTATTTTTATTCCAGGATGATATTTCTTATCCCTATTTGTGCCTCCTGATTTACTCAAAGATCTTTGTCTCCTTGGGTTATATGCTTCATCTATTTCTTATACAAGGAACTTGGTTTAAAGATTATTGAAACTTGTTCAGACCTTTGACTTTTTGAATAGTACCTAAGGTTTTTCTTGTATAGGGTGGAAGTATTCATGAGAATCAGTAAATGGGTAAGAGAGGTAGGGTACGGACCCATAAAAAGAAAACTTGGCTGGAGTGTTTGATCAGAATCTTATTTTTTCAAATTTTTAAAAATCATTGTTGACATATTTATTTTAATGATAATGGGTAAGCTTTTGGTTTATTTGTTAAACTTCTGCCGCAGTCTGGCTGGGCACAAATCACGAGCCACTGAAGCAGGAACAAACTTTATTTCTGAACTCCACCAGCACACTCCACACACACTCCCCAGGAATTCTCCCGAACGCCACCCACACGGCTCCTCCAGGAACCACCAACCAGAAAACCCTCCTCTGGCACTTCCCCAACCAATGGGAACTCTCCAGGAATCCCCGCAAGAACTCCAAAGTAGCAGGCCGAGGCGGACAGCAGGGGTCTAATATACACAGCTTAACATAACCATTATCATCTCAATGGCTTGCTGGTGTCACCTCTCAACCACTCTGTTCTGGCAAAATTGCCATGCGTCATCCCTACTAGGCTATGGCTCTCAGCATCTCCCCCCTTCTGTTTAATTAAACACCAAGCATGTGGCTTAGGGACCATGCCTGTTAGGCTGTCCAATACTACATATGGTCCTTACCTGTCATCGGATGAGCTGACCTCAAGGTGTCAGCCTCCTGTCTTAGGTTGGTACCACTGCAATTGGATCATACCCGTCACTGACTACCAGTCCAGCAAACAGCCATACTTGTGGATAGGCCTTTGCACCAGTGGGGAGGATGAGGTTCTTTGCCTCACCTCTGTTGGTCCCCAAATTTGGCCTTTGCACCAGTGGGGGGGTGAGGTTCTTTGCCTCACCTCTGTTGGCCCCCAAATTTGGCCTTTGCACCAATGGGGGGGGTGAGGTTCTTTGCCTCACCTCTGTTGGCCCCCAAATTTGGCCTTGGTGCCAGTGTGGGGGGTAAGGTTCTTTGCCTCACCTCTGTTGGCCCCCAAATTTTAGACCATCACTAGCAGAAGGGAGGAGGATACAGAAATGCCATGACACCAAGCCAATTGACGGCTCCTATGGAAAAATTGTACCACCGGTGACACCATCAGCAAAGATACGCCAGCACTACCACAATTCGCTGCACCAACAGATAGTTCACAATGCATACAAGTGATCCAGGAACCAGCAACCGGAAATATCCCTCCTCCGGCACTTCCCCAACCAATGGGAACTCTCCAGGAATCCCCGCGAGAGCTCAAGCGGAACTCAACGGGAACTCCGCCAGATCTCAAAAGTCATCATCTTAATGGCTCGCTAGCGTCACCTCTCAACCACTACTTCTGGCAAAAATGCCATGCGTCATCCCGACTCGGCTGTGGCCCTCAACAAACTTCATTCAGTTAAAGTTCTCTAGTAAAAACAGATTTCTCTCTAAAGACTGCAAAAATTTATATGTGCCTTCAAAGTTGATGGCTAGAATGAATAAGATTTTTTTTTCTACTTAATAGATTTTGAATTAGTAGATCATTTCTAGAATTCAATTTGTTTAAAAGACTGAGGGCAATACTATGTGTAATGGGCATACACATTAATGACCTCTTTTACCAAAAATGTATTTGACACTTCTATCAAAGCCTGACATTCACTAATGTGCAAAATTTCTTCATAAGGTCCAAGGAGACAGTGTAAGTGGTGTGGAAGATAGGTGTTTCAGTCTGTCTTTTCACTACTGTGATTAAAAGACCATAAGAACAATTTCAGAGGAGAAAATTTTACTTGGGGTTCAAGGTTTCAGAGTCTTCTTAGTCCATAGATGGCTGACTCCATTCCTTGGGATCGGAGGTATGGCAGAACATAATGGGATAGGAGTGTGCTGGAGGAAAGTGCCTCAAGACATGATACCAGGAAGCTGACAGAGAGCTCCATTCTCCAGGAACAAAATATATCTCTACTTCATAGCATGTCTCATGGTTTCATTATTTCAACCAGAAAATATAAGGTACTCCCCCAATGACCTACCTCCTCCAGCCACACCCTACCTGCCAATAGTTACCATCCGCTTACTACCCATCAGGGATTAATGCACTGATTAGGTTAAAGCTTTCTTAACACAATCATTCCACCTCTAGATTTTCTTGCATAGACTCACATATGGGCTTTCCAGGGACACCTCATATCTAAACCGTAACGGTGGGCGAGGTCCTTGAGTGGCCTTGTCTTTGTTTCTAAGACTATGTAGTCCTCTGAACTTCCTTTGTGGCTTTTTCCTTCCATGTGTGATTAGAAAATTGGTTCAAGATTTTTATTCTTCCCCTAATGACATTAGGATAAAAAATTGTTGTATTTCATACTTAAGCCTTGAATTTAATGTCTTAAGGGGAGAATAATAATTACTGAAATTCATTCTCTTTCTGTTCCTAGCATGTCACATCTGCCTAAGCTTCATAACAGAGGATAATTATTTTTATTTTGGTTTGACTTTTCCTAACATTCAACTAAGTTTTACTTGTTTACTCTTAATTTTACTCCTTGTCTGATACTGTTTAATTAATAAATCAAGTATGTGTTCAAAACTTAAATTTAGATGGGAGTTTGGAAATGAAAGTCTTAAGGAAATAGTTGTGTGTGTGCATGTGCATGTGTGTGTGGTGAAAGATGTCACACAAAAAGCAACACAAAGGAACAGGCCTAGAATACAGAAGTCTCCTTTGAAAGCTACAATAGGAGACCACTTTCTAATATTGATTTTCATACTGTATTCTAGGTCTGATCGTCAGAGAATAATAAAGAGAGTTCCACAGACAATGTCTGTCATCAACAGTGTTAATAAGGTATATGCAGATTCAGTGGGCTCAACTGTATTTTCACAGATCCAATATCTAAAAAGTTATCTGCCAGTGTGAGAGACTTTACATGTAGGAATCCTACACAAAGGTTTTAAAGCAAGGAGTGACTGAAATAACATTTTTAACAGAGTAAGCTTCCTGAAAATCATATCACGCTTTTTTAAACATCTAAAATATACATAATAGTATATCAGGTGATTTTCTCTATGCTTCCATAAACTTCATATTATCTAATGTAATGGTTCTATTCATTCTCTAAACCATGCACCTATTGATTTGGACATGTATTCATAAAAAATTTTTTCAGGAATATTTTTGAAGAGCTCATAGTTGCTATCATAGCTACATAAAGTCTAAGGTCTCATAATATCCACATAAAACTCCTCAACCAATGCAATTAATTATAACAAAATATGCTTGTTCTCTGAATTTTTTCAGGTACAGTGTTAAGGTCTTGCTGTTGTGTCTTAATGCCAAAGAGATCCAGGAAGAAATGAGAGGCAGATGTCTAGTCTAATTTCTGAAATATCTTCTTGGCTTACTGGACCTTGGGCTGTAAATGCCCTTCTCATTCTTGTCCATTTTTAAAATCTAGGATATGAAAATGATTTCTCTATTGTGAAATAAAAATTTAGTTTTTCAAGCTTTAAAGATTCTTCAAAAATCCCTTATGAAAATGACCTTCAAGGACTTGATTTCAGGAGTTACAATATTTAAAGAAGAAAGACTAATAGTCATCAGCATCTTTTAAAAACCCCCATTATCCAGTAGCAGTATGACTATGTATCTGAATAAAACTTTTCCCCAGTTTAAAAAAAAATGATAAAACTAATTTACAGACAAACAAGAATTAAAAACAATATGGCTTAATATCATTGCATTTATCTCCAGCTTAGAATATAAAATACTAAGTTAAAACACTCTGTGAGTCCTTAATAACTTTCCTCTTTCTCTACTCCCATAGGTAACCATGATGTTGAAATTTATGTGCATGATTTATACATGTATTTCATTCATTTACTTCCAATCCTTGAAGTCTCTTGACATCCTTATGGACTTTCTAGCCTTGCAGGTGGCTTCCTGATGTCCCAGCAAGTGTGTTGGAAGTTTACAGCACCGACCCCAGGCAGCTTCCAGATGAGCTTTTCAACACTTCAGTGAGTAGTTTTCTACTGGCAAATCTCAGTCTGTGGCTCTTTATTAAACTGCTCCACCATGCATTAGGCCATAGTCAGACCCTATACAATGAGGTCTACATCTCAGCCTTAGGGAAGGGGGATTTCTCTTCTTCTTTGGTACCTTGCCTCAGCTCTGGGTTGCCTCAGCAGTTGCTTCCTAAATCTGTGGCTTCTGCATTTGATAGATTTCTCTTTATTCCCTGCTATCCATTTTTCTATTTCTATTAACAATCTTTTGTATTTAACATTTGTTGTTCATATTGCTCTGTGGCTTCTTTTTTTCTGATTTTATTTTGAATATTATGATATTTAAGCATATTTCTACTTCATAACATATTTTGTGGTTTCATTATTTCAACCAGAAAATATAAAAGGTAGTTAGGAGTCTAAAATAAAATGTATATTATTTTCTTTTCATTTTTTAAATCTAGAGAATGATTGTATCAAGATGCCTAAGGACCACAGGAGATCAAATTCAATTCACACTGATTGAAAAATTCCTGCTGTCTTGTCATGGGGTTAAGCACATTCATTTATATAATACATAGGTTAATATAAATACATAGATAATATACTTCTGTGGCTACTGAGGCATAGAGTGTTTTGGTAACTCGCTCAAAGTTTTGCATGCATTAAAGCAGGAACTGGATATTAATTTGAGGTTTTTATGGATATTAATATAGTTCTTACCATATTGTTATTTCATGTTTTTCTTACGTTGTTTACTGCATTTCAATTTCATGAGACTGGGCACCAAAAGACACAATAACCAATGTACCAATGGTTATTTTAAAATTCTTTTTTTTCTTTTTGAGTCATGCTTCATTTATGTCTAGACTTTCTTTTCCTGTGTATACTTTTTTTTTATTTAGAATGACAACAGACACGAATTTCATATTCCTTCCAACTTACATCACCCAGACTGAGTGCAATTTTAAAGCAATGCATTAAGTGTTGATTTTGGTTCCATGATTTGCATATTATGATACAATTTTTGTAAACTCTTGTATGTAGTTCTTCCAAAGTTTTTCCCTAACACTGATCATTACTGAGCCCCACTCCACATTCATGAACATGGTTTTAGTTATTCATTATATTTCACCCCAGGGAATCAATGGACCTTCATATGAGCTGCGTAGGTTTGTATGATTTTTTTTTCTGCTTGGTGGTTTAGGTAAAGTTAGTTATGCAGTTGGAATTACATGAGAAATAGTTTAACAAATTGTGGGCATAATAAGCAGGTAACAAATAGGTGGCCATATAGGCAGATTGATAAACATTTATTTGTAAAAATGTTCAAATGGGAATGTGTATAACTGGTGTCCTTACATAGAATGACAAGGCTGGGAATGGGGAGCTGCTGGTGACTTAGAAAGATCAATGTTATGAGTTGCTGATAATTTGTTAGGAAAAAAAGTACATATATTTCAATCAGTGTGAATTGAATATATATATATATATATATATATATATATATGATCAAAAATTTAAAAAATATACATGATTCAATATTAAATTAATGTTTAGTCTAAGCTTTATTTAGGGTCAGAGTCTTGGCCTACTGTACTACAACTCAAGGTTTCATGCTTAATGATCTAGTAGTTCTCTTAGTGAGAGGAAATAGAAAAAAAAGGGCTAGCAGCCTTTGTTGTATAACTCAAATTAGCCTAGCTTTAACTTCGGCTTTTACTACCTTCTAACTAGTGATCTGGCTTAAGTTACTTAAGCGCTCTGTATTTTAAATTCTTCATCAATAAATAAGCATGATACTATTTATATGTCATAGGGCAGCCTTTATTTGGAGGATTACTCAAAACTGCTTAAAATAGTAAACAAAATAAATAATACATATCATTATACCATCACTAACATGGAATGTAGCAGAAATCAGTGCATTCAGATATTGTCTGAAAAACAATTTTCACTAGATTAAGGGTACCTGGGGAAAATAATCTTCTTATTTTTCTGACTGAAGAATGAAACAGTTTGGCCTGTGAATGAAAATATTCCAAAATACTAAAAAATGAGAGTAAGCTTATTCTTTGCACTGGCACATATTCAACACCAGGAAACACGTTGCAGCTGGAACATGGGGGAGGTAAATCAGGACCTGGTCTGGGCTTCTATAAGAACAAAATCAGCACATGCCAGGTGAGCCTCTATATTTAGCAATAGAATTTTAGCGCATTTTCCAATTTAGCAATAGAATTTTAGCGCATTTTCCAATTTCAGGCTCTTTTCCCCTGATTTGTTTATATATATATATATATNTGTATAATACAGATGTGTATAAGAGACAGTATATATATATATATAAGGTCTTTCAGTTTCTCATTGTTCTAAATTCTAGGAGTGACTGTCAGTGTTATTATATTCAATGATTTCACATTCCCTGGAGTGGCATAAACCTCAGGTCTCCTTATGCTTTGGGCTTCTCTGTGGTTCATTATGGCAGTTGGAACAAAAGTGAACCTGGTGTTAGAATGTTTTATTTTCTTAAACATATCTTGCAATAATAGACTTATCATTTTATTATATAAAAATATTATATTTACATGTGATCATCTGTTTTTACACCCAAAGCTGTAAAGAGCTTGTTTAACATTTGTCAAGTGCACATCGGAAGGCAGCTTTTTCCCTCAGAACTCCTATAAAGTAGACAAACTGTCATTGCACTCAACCATTGGATATATCCAAGGAAGCATCACTGTCCACCTTCCTCATACCAATTTGGTAATAGAAAACAAACAAAACAACATTAATATTTACTGTTCAAAACAAAATTCTATTTTATTAATTTTTTTTCTGGAAGTAATCTATCAAAAGAACTTGGTAAAGTATTGATTTAAATTAGGCAATCAATATTGCATTTCTGAAATTATGCCAGTAGGTTATTTAGCATTATTTAGAAAAAGCAATAGTTAGGAGCAAATATCCAAAGAAGAGGATTGGTAAACTATATGATGATGGATTTTTATGCACAGACTCCATAAGTCATAGGTAAACAGAATATTTAATGGTATTGAGGAGTATTTTACCTCATGTTCTATTTAAAAATTCAAAAAGTGAAACACTGTATACAATATACTTTTATTCCTTCCCCACACATGTCTCCACAAACAAACCTAAACATAGAATTTTTACAATCTTAGAAAAATAATCAGAGTGAAGTCACAGACAGGAAGAGTGCTTCTCATTTGACTGTGGGATTATAGATTATTTTTAGATTTTTAATCTGTTCTTTCTCTATTTTTCGTTTGTCTCCATTGAATGTGCCTTATTTTGTAATGAGAAGAAGTGTTCATTTTTTTAAAGAATACCATTGAGGCCTCCTACTCTCTAAGTAGTTTCTTAGGTGAAAAGAGACAGACAAGCTTTACATTCTAAAGAGTCAAGCTGATTGGAAACTGAAAGAGTTTATTCATTCTCAAGCATGATGAGCTTTTACAGTGGGTAAATATAGCCATGCTATGCAAATGAAGCAGAGATTCCATCCAGTTGGGAAAACCCTACCTGTGGAAGGGATCTAGAAGCTAAAGCCCAAAGGATATGCTTAGTCAGGATTCATTTTGTGAGGAAGAAAGAAGGTAGTATGACAGCTCGAGAATTTCTTGGCCAGAATTGCACAGATGAAGGCCTTTGGAGAGAGAAAGCAGGCCCCTCGAAAATAACTGAAAAAAAAAAAAAAGCAAAGGAGAAGAAGACAGGTGCAAACTGAGACTGGACATCTTGCAAGGGCTGGATCTGGTGGGACTATAAGCTTATTGATGATGCTCAACTTTACCCTCAGGGTTAAGGAAGCCATTAACAGATGTAAAAAGCATGACACAATCAGGTTTGCTATTTTAATTGGTTATTTTGACTGCTGGGTGAAGGACAAAGCAAAGAGAACAGGAGTCAAATATTCGAAACCAGTTAGGAAATTATTTCAGTAACAGGCAAGAAAAACTAATGACTCGAATTAAGGAAATAGTAACAGGGGATAAAAAAATGAAAATATCAAGAAAGACTTAGGAATTAAACTTTCTTGAAAGACTCAGGATGGGTCTGTTGTATGGTGTGAGGAAGACATTGGTATACAGGATTCTGGCTTTAGTGTGGAAAATTAGGTACTACCTTTGCAACCATGATCCTAATACAAAAAGAAGAAAAGTGTAATGAAGTCACGGTTGAAAGCAGAGAGTGAAGTTTCATGTAATTCCCAGAACCACCACCCAAGTGAATTCAAAATTTTAATCCAGGGTAAATTACAACATTCTAGGAGCTGGATCAAGGATATCAAGGCTAGGAACTATTTGAATGCTGTAATGGCTAATGAGTTTTCATACAATGAACACTAGCAAAATACCTTATTGATTTCCATGGTTGTCCCAATTCCAGAGCCCCTAATAGGATGAGCTGAAGCCTTTGCTGTGACTGTGACTGCATTTAAACTTCCCTTCTACCCAATCCTTCCTTTAAGCAAATCTCCATCTCAAAGTCTGCTTCGTGGTGGAACCAACATGTACCAACATTTCAGCAAGGCTTCCTTTTTAGCCCTTTTCATCTAGATATAGGCAATATTTGTCAAGCACATATCTGTGATTTTGCCTCCTGTGTTCTGACATCTGAAAACACTGGACTTTAGAGATCTGGTTGAGTATGTTGCTCTTTCCTCAGAAGTTAGTTAGTGGTCCTGTGAAATTGGTATTAAGGATTAACGCACTTTGCAATGCTAAATTCCTTTATAATAGTAGCATTTAACGGTCAAATCTTGTAACTGGTCTTTGGGCAATTTTGATAATACCATAATCTTGATAAAGCCAAGGATATTTACATCCATCTTTCCAGACATGCTTTAGTTATAATGGTAATTATATCAAGTCCTCCTGTTCCATTCTGCTGTGATCTGTATTCTCAACCATGTTATAAATGAAGTGTCTCCTGAAATTAAAAAAAAAATTCAAAACAAGAACTGCTGATGGTAATACAATAATGGAAGAAGGGATAATTATAGAGCTTTTGCAAAAATTGTTTGTGGACCTATATGGCTCCTGATTTAATTTTGATTTCTCTTTCTTTAAAAGGCAACTGAGAACCTATAGCTATGTATTTATATGTGATGTCAGGAAAAATGCTGGAAACTGGTAAGGATAAACTATGTTCATCTTAAAAATGAAGAGATATACATATCCCTAAATAAATGAAGATAGGATTTGAGGGAAATAACAGTATAAAAATATGTTAAATTTTGTGTGTTTGTGCTACAAATGCTTTGTGAAGAAAAAATGAAATGAGAAGTGTTATAAGATGAATGGGTTGGGTAATGTGGAAGATGGCATTGTTGTTGTTGTTAAATTTTCATAAGCATTCTGGAGATGTGGTATAGGTTGATATGTTAGGAGTCCCACAGCTCCTTGCAATGTGATGAGTAAAAAGTGGATTCTGTTTCACTTGTTCCAAAGAATATCTTGCCTTGACATGATCAGATGGATACTAGAAGATTACCATTTGATGAGCTCTACTAAATCTGTGCCATTAGGCTTCCAGGGATGTCATTAAAATAACCAGGAAGCCCAAAGGTGTTAGTAGATTCATCTATGCTCACTGTGTGTGTGTGTTGGGAGTAAGTGTGGGGGAGTTGCAAGTCAGATGGAAATTCATTTAAAACATGAATAAGAGAAATACACACACAACTTAAAATCTTCACTAAAAGTGAAATTTCCTTCATTTAGCATTTGGAAATACCTATTTCTACCTTGAAATATTTTAATAATTGATTCATATAGACATTCAGTAGGCTACATACTTTCTACCTCAAAATGGGGACTAAATCAAACAAAATCCAACAATGTACAAAAATCTCAAAAAATGTATTTTCAAAAAAGCTAAGGAAAGCATTAAACACAATGAAACTAAACAAAATATGAAAGAAATACCCAGAACATCATCTAACCCAATAGCTGTTTCAAACGTGCAGGGCATGAACTAGCATTTGACATTGAATGGAAGAAAAATGTGGGTAACTCAATAACTTGTTTCTTTTCCGGGACAATTAAAATTGAGAAAAAGCCCTGCCTGCCCAAGGCTAATTTTTACACTGAGCCATAAAGCATACAAAATCTCCTGGTGTGTATGAATTCATTTTCAAACCTAAAGCTGAAACTTGAAACATTCAAATTCAGAATTTCATGCTCAACATAGCTTTTAGAAGGTATAAAATTCCCTCTTTATTGTTATCTAATATCTACGTTTATTTTCATGGTTCTTAATTGTTTTTCACTTTTCTTTTAGAGTCTTAATTATTATTAAGTTCCTGGGTTAACTCACTGTGAAACAAGTTATCATTGTAAGAAATAAAGACAAGGAGTCCCAAACTGATTTACTGTGATCCCTAAGGGATGACAGCCAGTCTCCTGCAGACCCAAAATCAGTATTTTCAGCCTTTATCATCATTGCCTGCTGAGTGTTTCCTCTATCTGCAGGAAGAAAGCTGGATGGCATTACCATATAATTTGTGATTTTGAGAGAGTATGCTTCTCACCATCATTTCAAACATTTCGTCTCTTTTATTCTCACAACACAATATTCTACGATTTAGATCTCTTGGGAAATGTGGAAAAAGAATGGAGTCTATAGCAAAATGGAAACAAAGACAGATAGTTCACATATTCCAGGCACTTGGGAGGTTCCAGAATGGTAATGTGATTTGGGGAGCACAACAAGACTATCACCTTCATCCTAAAGATCTGTGATTGAAATTTTATTTTCTTCTTCTATAAAAACAACAACAACAACAAAAAAAAAAAACAAAAGCAGCTGTTATTTATATTCAGTGAATGGAGCAGGTGTTTCACATATATGTTCATTTATTTATTCATTAGTTTTTCCACATTTGTTAAGTATCTATGTAAGAAATTATTATTTACCGCTGAAAGGGTTCATACATTTTAGGAGAGGAAGACCATTATAAATTAGATAATCAATAGAGTATTAATGCATCATACCCTTTAGAATATTAGAAAAGGGGCATATAACCTAGCCTTTGACTTTAAGAAAGAGAAAGAATAAAGCTAGGTGAAGAAACTGAAACCAAACTAACTCCCAAAATGTTTTCAAGACCATGTTCTTCTATAAATAAATCTCAGATTTTTTTTTGTTTAATCTTTTAATCTACAAACTGTAATGTTCACCTTATGATTTGTACAGTTTATAGGTTTTGGAAAATGAATACAATACATTCTCTACTACAATGCCATAGAGCAGAGTTCCACTATGCTAATAATTCTTTTTTTTTTTTTGGAAAAAGAAAATTTAATAACGCACCGCATACTAATTTGCTAATAATATTTACAAAGTACTAATAACATAAGCTCGGAAAATTAATTTGTAAAGTATAATATGACTATGTTGGGGACATGAAAAAGATGGGAAGCATGTTGGGGAGGTGGGAGTGTAATAGAATTAAATTCTAATCTTAGGGACTAGAGATATCAAGGTATATAGCTAAAAGTACAGGTAAAAATACTAAATATTGCTACCTTTTGGGGAGGTGCTGGATCAGGGAACTACTGTTTCATGTATTTAAATACTACTTGGCTTTTTTGCATTAGTTCTTCTTTTATTATAAGTGACAGTAAAATCCATTTTGATAAAATTATACAAGCATGAAATATATCTTAAACTAATTAGGACCCCATTCTTGTAGGGGGGCATGATAGTGGGATTCACTTAGGTATTTTCCTATTTATACATAGGAAAATTATGTTAGATTCATTCTACTGCCTTTACTGTTCCTATCCCGCTTCCCTTCCTGTCATTCCCCTTTATCTAATCTAATCTTTATCTTCCCTTCCCCCTCTTTATCATGGTTTAGCTTCCACATATCTGTGAAAACATTTGACCTTTGGGTTTGGGGGATTGTCTTATTTCACTTAGCACGATACTCTCCAGATCTATCCATTTCCTGGCAAATGTCATAAAGTCATTGTTCTATGTGGCTAATAGTCCATTATGCATACATACCACAATTTCTTTATCCATTCATCCTGAGATTGGCATCTAGGATCGTTCCATAGCTTAGCTATTGTGAATTGTGTTGCTATAAACATTTATATGGCTGTGTCACTGTACTATGCTGATTTTAAATCCTTTGGATATATGCCGAGGAGTAGGAAAACTGGATCAAATGTTTGTTCCATTCCTAGTTTTTTGAGGAATCTCTGTAGTGCTTTCCATCATGGTTGTACCAATTTTCAGTCCCATCAGCAACGTATGCTTTGTACCAATTTTCAGTCCCAACGTTCCCTTTTCCCCTTTGCTGATTTAAATAATGTATTATTCAGTAAATAATCAGATATTTCAGATAATAATAACTATTATTATTTTTATTTATTATTATTTCAGTTAATTATTCAATAAATTCCAAATTAATTTTATGACTGCTTTTTCTATCTCTATGAAGAATGTCATTGGAATTTTGATGGGAATTGCATTGAATCTGTATAGCGCTTTTGGTAGAACGGCTATTTTGACAACATTAATTCTGCCTATTCAAGAACATGGGAGGTCTTCCCATCTTCCAATTTAAGAAATTCTTAATTTCTTTCTTTATTGTTCTGTAGTTTTCATTGTAAAGATCCTTCACCTCTTTTGTTATATTTATTTATAATTTTTTTGGAGGCTATTGTGAATTGGATGGTTTTCCCAATTTCTCTTTCAGCTGATTCATCCTTGGAGTATAGGAATACAATTGATTTATTGGATTATTCAGTAAATAATCAGATATTTCAGATAATAATAATAATAATAATTATTATTATTATTATTTCAGATAATTATTCAGTAAATAAACAGATTATTCAGATAATCACTGGAGTAAATATTAAATGAGCTGCCTACACAATCATTTCTCTAAAATCAACTTCAAATAAATTAAAGGTAACCGTATATAGGAAAACTAAGTGCACTAGAAATATTCACAAATATTCATCAGATCTTTTGTTCAAGGAGATATTTGTAATTACAAAAATAAAATCAGAAAATATAAAGAATGGCAATAGCTTTGGCAGCATAGACACTTAAAAACGCTGTAAAACAAACAAAATCTCAAAAAATAATCAAAAGATTACTTGTGAGACACTTTTACACAAACAAAAGAGTCATTAATTTCTTACAGGATTTTTAGGTAGTGAAATGAAATGATGGAAGTTAAAGCACTTTTAAAAATTTAATGAAATGAGTTTTGGTCCCAGAAGGGTACCTGGACCCTGAGGAACCCGTCTGCTGAAACATCGTGTAATCTGAATGGAACACATTTATTAATTCATGGCTGACTAGATTTGCTGAAGTAAGGGAAATTTCAAATGCACATTATTCTATTCCTACACCAGTAAATGCTGTGCAAAGGTGAAACAAAAAAAGAAGCTTAATATGATGCTGGACCCATTCAATGGACAAGGAGCATAGCTCAGGGAAACGCTGATAGTGCATCCCAACCCTAAATGAGAGCTGTGACAGTGGCAAGGAGACAGAGGTATTGAACCCTGGGCTACTGTGTTAGCTGAAACTATCAATGGAAAAAAACAGAAAGAGACATTCCTAAAAGCAACCAGAGAGAAAGGCGGGTATCTTTCTGTAAAAGAATCAAATTGGAGTAATAAAAGACTTCTCTAAAGCAACAATGGAAATCAGAAGCAAGAAAAAATATTTTCAGTGAAAGAAGCCAAAGAAAGAAAAACTTCACGTTCTCTCTCATTTGTGGAAGTTAAAAGCTATCCACAAATGAGAGAGAATGGTAAACAGTGATTATTAGAGAGTGGGAAGTGTGTGTTTGTAAGGAGTGAGAGTGCAAAAAGAAAATCTGAATTTGATTAGTGTATGCTGTATGCATGTATGGAAATGCCTTACAGAATCCCATTAATATGTGTTAGGCTTTTTCATAACAATAACAAAAAATAACAAAATACCAGAGGCTAGGCAACTTTATAAAGAAAAGAGATTTATTTACTTCATAGTTCTAGAGGTTCAAGAGAATGGAGCTAACGTTAGCTTGGATCTGGTGAGGCCCTTTTATCAAGAGACATCACAATGGTGAGAGTCTGTATGGGAGGGAGAGATCAATTGCCAGGCAGCATGGTAGAGAAAAGTAGGTGGTCAGGTTTTCTCTTTTTAGAAAAAACTTCTCACAAGAACTTGAAGGTCCTATGATAACTACCTAATCCCTTTCAAGGACACACACCCCTAATGACCTTTCTACTAGGCTCCACCTCTACACCAGCATGCTGAGGACCAACCCTCCAATACAAGAACCTCTGGGGGAAACAGTTGGACCACATTCTATCCGTAGAAAGTGATTTAGTTCATTTTATCCACAACATAATCCAATGAGGAGTCTACTGTCATCATCTCTGTTCACCAGCAAGAATTTAAGGCACCAAGATGTTAATTAGCTCACAGTCATGTGACTAGTTAAAGTGATGAGACTGCATCAAGATAGGACATTTATCACCAGGGTTTGCTTTTTTAATCTATAAAGTGATCAAAACATTGTGTTTATTGGAAAGATGCAAATTGAATGAAAATGAATGTACCTATTTTTTTAAATCCTCAAGATAAATGAAGCTCAAATTAATAGAACTAAAGGGAAAAAACTGATAATGTTATCATAGTGTAAGATTTTAGTAGACCTCTTCCAATGATTATAGATAAACAAAAAATATTCATAAATGTATGTGATATGAACAGTATAATCAATAACTTTGATTAAATGAACATGTATAGACCAGAACATCTAACAACTGAATATCATGGTACAGTTTGAATTTTGAAAATAATTCTAGGAAATGATTCTCTCCTAGTAATGCTTTATATATTTTTGGTTAGAAGGGTTGAGGAACATCTATGTAACCACATATTCAAAAGTATTTATTTTCTTTTTTGATACCAAGGAATGAACCTGGGGTGTTTTAACAATGAACCACATCCCCAGCCATTTAAAAAATTTTTTTTTCTTGAATTTTGAGACAGGATCTCAGTAAGTTGCTTAGGGCCTTGCTAAGTTGCTGAGGCTAGCTTCAAACTCATGATCCTACTGCTTCAGGCTCTCAAGTTGCTGGGATTACAGGTATGCATCACCATGTCAGGTTCAAGGACAGTTTTTGATCAAAGAAATGCCTTGGTGGGTCAGCATCCTTAAATCACAGAAATCATTTGGCATTTGGTTCTTTGGGACTGGCTAATTTCACTTAGCATTATATTCTCTAGCTCCATCCATTTATTTCAAATGCCATAATTTTATTCTATGTTAATGCAGAGTAATATTCCATTGTGTATACCACATTTTCTTTATCCATCCATCTACTGAAGGGCATCTAGGTTGGCTCCACAATTTAGCTATTGTGAATTGTGCTGCTATAAACATTGATGTGACTGTGTTCCTGTAATATGCTGTTTTTAAGTCCTTTGGGTATAGACCGAGGAGTGGGATAGCTGGGTCAAAAGGTGGTTCCATTCCCAGTTTTCCAAGGATTCTCCATACTGCTTTCCATATTGGCTGCAACAATTTGCAGTTCCACCAGCAATGTATGAGTGTGCCCTTTTCCCCACATCTTCGCCAACACTTATTGTCCTTTGTATTCTTAATAGCTGCCATTCTGACTGGAGTGAGATGAAATCTTAGAGTAGTTTTGATTTGCATTTCTCTAATTGCTAGAGATGATGAACATTTTTTCATATATTTGTTGATTGATTGTATATCTTCTTCTGAGAAGTGTTTGTTCAATTCTTGGCCCATTTATTGATTGGGTTATTTATTTTTAGTCAATCCCAGAAAACCAAATGCTGATTTTTTTTTTAATTTAAGGTTCCTGATCCATAATATGTTGTGTGTGGGAAGGGTGATGGGAGGATTAAATGAATTCTAGCTAGGGCAAAGGGGAAAAGGGGAAGTAGGAGACGGGAGGGGGCAAAGAGCTAGGTAACATGGTAAAGTGCTATAGTTATCATTGCCCTAAGTACATGTATGAAGACACAAAGGGTGTACATCCAGAGATATGAAAAATTGTGCTCCGTATGTGTAATATGAATTGTAATGCATTCTGTTGTCATATATAACAAATTAAAACAATTTTTTAAAGTTTCATTAAAAAAGAAGCATTGATTTAATCCATAGAATAGAAAGCTATGACTGCAAGACAAATCTACCTGCCAATTGTTTTTATCACTAAATGTTTTTGGAAACAAAGACCAAAAAAAAAAAATGAAAAGAGAAGGACAGGTCTCTGCTGTTTTGTCCATTGCAATAGTTGCTGAACATATATGGCCACTAAAAATAGATGAAATAAAGTTAGTACAAAGTAATAGGGATTATAAGTGTGAAATGCTAAAGACAAAAATATGAAAAAAGTAAAATATCTCATTAGTAAATTTTTATTGCTTTAATTTCAAAATTATAGTATTTTAGATATGTTGGGTTAAATAAATACATTATTAAGATTAACTTCAGTGTGTCTCTTTACTTTTTAAATAATGTATCTATTAGAAAAACTTAAATTACGCATGTGTCTTGCATTATGTATGTATTGGATAGTCTAGTGCTGGTCTAGATATTCATTAAATTCAGACTACGTGAGCCAGCATTTTTCTAAACTACAGAATTGTTTATTTCCAAGATAAGCTTTCAGATCCAACCAATTTTTTCTTAAAGACATAAATAAATGAAGATACTTGCTATTGTTACAGTTTTGAAAGCCCAAAGTCACATAATATCGATTGTCCTGTAATTTATCTGAAAATCAATGTGTTTTGGCTCCAAATCCCAAGGTTTTTATGAATCTTAACAAGCTCATTCTAAAGGTTATCTGGAGGGCCAAACAACCAAAAAATAGGTAAATCTAAAGGATGTTTCCTATAGATTATCAAGGTATACTATAAGGCTTAAATGATAAAGTCAATATGATATTTGCACAGGATAGAAAAAATATTGGCTAATAGAATAAAGATTTTGAAATAACTTTTTTTAACAACTTGATAGATACAAAGATAGGAATGAAGGTCATTGTGGAAGGGAGAGACCACTCAATAAGGGCATTTGAACTATTAACTGCCCACATAAATTGGATTTTCCTTTGCACTATACACAAAAATCATTCTAGATAGGTGAAAGACTTAAAAGTTCAAAGTGACCCCTTGAGATTTTACAAGAGAATAAGGAATAACATTTACTTTTGTCCTAAATTTTATTGAATTAAAATACACATTAAGCATTGTGTATGGTGGATTAATTTCCCTGCTTGTTAATTAGATACTTCTGTTCAACAAGACAGCCTAAAGAGATTGAGAAGACAAGACAGAAATTGAGAAATGTTTACAGCACATGAAATTTACAAAGGATTAGTGAAACCCTTGTAAATCAATTCAAAAAGGACAAAAACTTGATAGAAAATTAGGGAAAGAACACAAACCAGCATCTCACAGAAGAGGAAGCATGATGAGTAAACAAATTCATGAAATGATGTTTAACTTCATTCATGATCATGGAAATGCAAACTACCATTTTGAGACCATTGACATGATTTTTATTGCCACTGATGATAATCCCCACAACAATTAAGTCAGATAAATCCAAGTATCAAAGAGGAGATGAATCTAGGACAGAAGTATACTCCATGAGAGAAGTATAAATATAAATAGAAGTAGGCAAGCATTCATTACCAGGTTGAATATTTGCACAATCTGTAATCCAAAAATCCCACTCCCATGTGATACATTTCATGCTTGATTTCTGTCAAGTGTCAGGAGAGAGATGTGAAAATATGTGCGATAAAACCATTGCATAGAAAAAGGAATAAAAAGAAGAAAGGCAAGAATGAAGAAAAGGAGGGAAGTAGGGAGGAAGGAAGGAGAGGAAGGAGGAAGAGAGGAAGGTGTGAAGGAAGAAGGGAGGGAAGCAAAGGGAAGGGAGAAACGAGAAGGAAAAGGAATGAGGGAGAAAGAGAAGGAGGAAGGGAGGTCAATAAAGGTTTGGAAAAGTTGGAATACGGAAAGAAAGGAAGAATTATAAGAGACATTGTTATTATTCAGAAAAACGGATATACAGAAGGATTTATTCACCTACTTGGAATATTAAGTGTATGAAATGAATGAAATGAAGCTACATGCTAAAAGATGCTTGCATATGGAATAATCAATCCAAGACACCAACATATAGCATAGTACATTAAATGTTTACAAAAGTCCAAAAAAAGAAACCAGCAACTGTTTTCTATAGTTATAAATATATTTATAGTAAAATATGCAAAGAACAATAAAAAGGAGATAGATATAGCATTCAGAGGGTACTTCATAGTGCGGGATGGGATAAGGAGGAAAATATAGATTGTACAGTATTGTATAATTTTACTTCTTTTTAAATGTTTTTTAGTTATAGATAGATACAATATCTTTATTTTTTATTTTTATATGATCCTGAGGATTGAACCCAGTGCCTCACACATGCTAGACAGTGCTCTACTACTGAGCCACAGCCCCAGTCCCATAATTTTAATTCTTAAATTGGAGAGTGTGTTCATTAGTAGAATACTTTCCTCTTATCCATGAGGAAAATGATTCAAGACACCCAGTAAGTGTCTGAAACCACAGAAAGGACTTAGACCTATGTACACTGTTTTATTTCCTATATATACAAACTTATGATACATTTTAATTTATTAAGTAGACATAGCGAGATATTAACTACAGCTAACAATAAAATAGAACAATTATAATAATATTCTGTAATAAGAATTATTTGAAATTTATGAATCGCTCTTTTATAGAATTTTTCATTTAATATTTTCAGACCAAGGTTAATCTCAGGTAACTACAATTGCAGAGAGTTAAACCAAGAATAAAGGAATATATTCATTTTATGATTGTGCTTTAATATGTACATGCATTTTATGAATATTATTTTCTGTGAACCAATACTGTTACAGTCAAAGTAAACAAAGGTATAAAAAGACAAATGGTGAGTTGAGCGGGAGGAAGGATCTTAATGGATTTCTCTTTGGAAATTTCTTACTCCTTGTCCTTGATTCCTTCTCTTTCTCTTTCACATCTCTTATGTGGATGGATCCATTTGTTTTCATTTCTTTAAGATTTCTTCTTTGGCTTACTGAGCCATTTGGCATGGAAATATGCTTGAGGTTACTCAAATCTGTGCTGAGCATGGAGCCTTGCCTCACATGTACAACCTATTAAAAATGATCAATCAGTTCTTACTCCAGATTGTGGAAGTATTGCAAATGACAATTCTGTGAGAATGTCTTAAGATGAACACCTACCTATTTGGTTCCAAAATGCATAATCATCTGGAAAGCAGGTTTTGTTCCAGCTCTCAAGAAACAGCACAGTCCGACATATCTGCAGGGAAATTGGATTTTTCATTATATGTTCTTAAGAGAAAGCAGTAAAAAGAGCTTCATAAAAAAAAAGGAGAAAGCAAAATTCATATGTGCCTTTCTGAAAATGTTGTAAAAGCTGACGATGATATTTCTCCTCTGGGCATTAGATCAATCTCATGCATAAACACTGAAATAGAAAGAGACTTACTAAAGAAATAGATCATTGACTGTCTAAAAGCGTTTGTGTTATGGGACTCATAAAAAATAGAGAATATTTTTCTTTCTTTGCAATACAATGGAGAGATTTTAGCTGGGAAATATATGTTGCTGATAGTTCAAGTCCTTTGGGAAATATGAATTTGGATATATGAGGCAAAAATTAAATAAGTAATATTTTAAAAGCCTTCAAACTTATTATAAGAAATGAAAATTAACCCTAGTTACTGACTTGAAGAGGATACTTTTGGCTCAATGATTCTTTCTGCTTGTAGGTACCAGGCTCCATCTTCAGAGGTGCTCAAGATGTGCCAAGAAAGATCATGTTTCCCTCCAGCATTTGTGTATTATTTTGAGAATGTCCCATTTACAAATGAGACTGTGGACATCTGCCAATGGTTTTGGTTTGGAGGCTGGAATAAAATTAGGGTCTATACTACCTACATCCTCACTTCTAGATTTAGGTCACTTCTGCCTTTTTAAATGATTATTCATTTTTCTGGGTCTCTGCTCTATCCTTATGAAAGTGGCCCCCATTCCATTCTGTAGAAAGAATGAAAGCAGAGATAGAGAAACAGGCTAGAAGAATCCTCTACCCCACTTTAGGGATTCCATTTACAGTGTACTTGATTTACTAACTCTTTTTAATTCGTGCCCTTTGATTTTTCATTGTTGATTTATTTCTGATCTTATAAACAATAAGGAAGTGAGAGTTCTCTTAAGTAATTATTTCTCATTGGGAGGGAATTTAGAATTTTGGTTAAAGGTACAATCTAGAGTAGAACATCAATTCTTTTTAAGGATGATATTTCTAATAGACCAATATTATTAGTGAAACTGTAACACTAATTGAATACACTTCTCTGTCATAAGATTGAAGGTGGCTGGAGATCACACACACCCATATTCACTATTCTCATTTTGAATTTGTGACTTAAAATTTCAAGTCCCTAAAAGGTTGCTTGATAATCAAACTACATTTTCCCAATTCATTCAATCTTTCATTTTCTCAGGTGACTTAGACCTTTCTTAAAAAGTACAACCCTCATTTAGGCTGCCAGATTTAGTCAACAAATTCGAATGATTTCCTAATACTTATGTATATGCATATTGAGAGGAAAGAGAAACCTGGCACATGGCATATGTAAAGAATTCATTGTTGATCTGAATTAAATAGTAAATGTATAGATTACATTATCTTCCTAATAAAAAGATATTGGAAACTATAATTAAGGAATAAGTAGAATTCATTCAATGGGTTACTTATAAAGTCAACAAGAATTTTGGAGGTGTCTTCTTCAGAACTAAAGTATGATTTTAATAAGCTGAATTTTTTTCTCATTTGCCTTTGTTAGAAAGAGCCAGTGGGTTTTTCAGTAGGAGAGATCTGAGAATGATGAATTCTAATAAAATCTCAAAACTCCTTCAATCACTAAGTATGACAGTAATACTGAAATTAAGGTACAATTTCATGTAATCACTTTAATGCCAATAGAAGTATTCAGCAATAATAGATTGATGTTCTTTCAGCAATAAAATGCAGAATATGTAAAACACGTGTAAAACAGCTAACATCTTTCATAGGACCATTCACATTTTGCTTTAACTTTGAATAAAACTTGTCTGCATTTTATATTTTGCCAAAATTTGTATTTTTATTATTTCTATCAGAAGTAGTACAAATTTTCTCATTACCTTCTAACTAAAAAAAAAAAGAGAGAGAGAGAGAGAATTCTGGAAAAAATGCTATTGTTCCTGAAGGTTCACCTAAAATGTGTTTTAGTCCCCACAACCTTAAAAAGAGGTCTTTATCATGAGGAAAATACTGCATAAGGTAAAGAGATTTTTTTCTCTGCATTGTGATTATTTGAACATTGTTTTGTAAAAAGGTAAACCATTTACATTTTTTATAATATTGGTCATAGCAAACCTAGCAATTATATTTTTGTATTATTTCAGCCAATTTAATTCTGGTGCTTGCAGATTTGCTAACAATTTTTAGAATCAGAAAATATTTTTGATAGCTGTTAAGTTCTAAAGCCATTTGAGCTAAAAGACTGCTGCTAATGTCCAAAGGGGAAGGCCATTACAACTTCTTCTCTGATTGCTTTATGTTCATATGAATGTACCTTAATCAAAATGTTGTTATTTTGTCACTGCTTTGATACTAGTTAAGAAATTTCATATTGCTAGGACTACATGCTTGTCTTAAATCTGATGTTCCACCATATTCCATATTGAATGAATAATTGTCGACAGCAAAAATTGCTCCAAAAAACCTCTTTTGCCTTGTGTAGTCAATGTTCACTATTCAGAAAACTCATCACAAAGTGTTTTGACGTTTGGGGATTCAAGTAAATGCACCTAAAAATGAAATAATGGAAATCATTGTAAGAATTGAAAACACTGATTTGTTAATCTCAGGGTTCCATCAGGGCATCTGTCACTCCCAAATTTGAACACATAAGTAACCATAAATAGACAGTGAGGTGTTGAAGTGATTAGGAATTTTCAAACTAATAATAAAATATACTAGTATCTGGTACAAAAAGGTGAACTTTCTGTTTGCTTGCAAGCAACAAGGATATTTGTAAGACATTGTCTGCATGAATACAGCCAGAGATGATGTTACACAACATTTTGGGAAGCCTGATCTTGTAGAGTGAGGATGATTAAGGATTAAGGCCTTTCAGCTATGCCAGCCTCTCACTGTAGTAGTAAAGCTGAACGATGTTAACTGGCTGACTCTTAGAAACGTTGAAAGTAGATGGAGGCACTTGCTAATTTAATATAATGAAAAAGTACACTTTGGATATGTATTTTTTTCCTTAATATTGAAATACTTCTTTGAGGAGGATAAAGAATATAAACAGTATGCATTATTCTCAAAAATCTTAAATAGATTTTAGGAGTGATAGAATATATAGATGTAAAAGAAAGGAAATGATAAAATATATATTCAGTCTTTTGAAAATGCATCGGCTAGGTCTTATGTCACCCACAGCCCAATCCAGATGTCATACATGTAAACAGAGAAGAAACCTACCCTTAGGAACTCATATTTCAGTGCAAAATACATTGAGCAGAAAATAAAAATGGTCAGCACTAATGAGGGAGAGATATTGAAGTTGAAACTCCAGAAGGAGCAGGTATAGGGCTTTTTGACTGCATAATGTAGACAAGGTGATCCCCAATGGAAATTTTAAAAAATCAGTGCGTCAATTCATGGCCCACAGCATAGCCCCCAACTCCTTTCCCTGAAACGATAATTGGTGTCAAGATTGCCTGTTTTTACCCCAATTAAAAGTTATTCCTCTGCATCTATCTGTCTATTTCATAGTGAAGCTTTTGATAAATGGTATTAAAACTTTGATATAAAATTTGGCTACATGCAAATCTACTTTAGAGGTGGCCTATGGATATAGACTAATGTAGTCCTTTATGTTCCCTCCCCCACTCCTTTGTTCTTCTCTTCTTGTTCTGAGTATGTGTAAAATGAAGATTTCTCTGAACCTACAAGGCCACATTTCACAGTTTGTGTTGTTCGGTGACATAGACTGCCAACCTGCTGTGCTTCCATCTCTGCACGTGTATGGAGGGCTGTCAGTCTTTCAAGATTTCTCCTTCTACCTACTCCAATGCACTTAGTTTGCCCTGTTTCCTAGCAACTGGTTCCATCTAATTTATTTTCCTGTAGCATCCTTCGTGCATCAGGCTCTCTTGTTCCTCTCTCTCTAGTTAAATGGATTTATCAGTGTCTAACAGCCTTTATGCCATATGTCTATCACACTAGCCTTCTCCCGGAAAAGCAGGGGATTGGGTAACAGCATGTAACCTCTGTGGAACAATTTTAAATTTGGGGCCTCAACATAAGTTTCAGACAGGCTTGGTCATGTTTTTTGTTAATGTTTTATTTTGTATTATTGAAAGACCTCCATGGTCAGAAACCACGTTTATCCCCAAGGGCTCCTTATTGAAACTGCCTAGATAATTTTTACTTTGCTAAATGAAGTTTGCTACTCTCATAAATTATGAGAACTTGCTCTAGTGTGGGCAAATCCTTTCTTTGTCTATTGTTGCTGTTATTAGATCTCTTATCTAACATGATTATTATGGCACATACGTGTTAAATACTTTAATGAGGAATTGATCATGCACACATCCTATGTATCAGATAGTGCCCCATCTTATAAAGGAATCATAGGTGACAACTTGTTTTGCTGATGGTCTGTTTATACCTGTCCGATTAAAACAACAATGTGCTAGTATATATAAATAATAACATTATGACATGAGCTGTTTCTTGAGTGTATGTTGAGAGAAAGAGAGAGTGGGAGGTTGCCATGGTGTGACTTACTCCAGGAGTGAGTACTTCCTAGGAGACTCCCTCCCATGTGAGGAGGAGCTGTGCTGTGTCGAGGTGACAGCATAGGCTCTCCAATGCACTCCACTCCGTACTGGCAGAGTGAATAAAGAAGTGGAAACAGACCAGAGGTATTCTTAGGCAAAATCCATCTTCATAGAAACCTACAATGAGACAATATTACTCCACTTTAACTGTCAATGTAATTGATGCTGTTTTATGAATGAAAAAATTAGGTAATCTGGATTAGGAATAAAAATGACAAACTTGCAGGATGGATTGAATGGGTTTAGATTATAAAAGAAACAAGTGGAAAACCCTTTCGTAGCAATGGTTTGTAGTTAGATTTCATAATTACCTAAAGATTTTTACCAAACACTTGACAATAACCTAGGCATGGGAGATTATTCTTGTGTAAAATAAGGCTTCAGAGGCACATCATGAAACTTAATAAAAAGCTCTTGCAATAATTAATGGACAAGTATGCCTTCAGTACCCAAAATAATGTTATTTTGTAATTGGGACCATGTATTTAATATATAATGTATAATTAAAGGAAACTATTTCTGTACTTATTTATTTATTTGTTTGTTTATTTATTTATGTATTTCGTGGTGCTGGGGATTGAACCCAGAGCCTCACAGATGCTAGGCAAGTGCTCTCCTTCTGAGCTGTTCCCTTATCACAGGGACCCTTTTAAAATACTGGATGGAAAATATATATAGATATAGCTTTTAAAATTGGATCAATGCTTTGGCATAAAATAGGACTGAGTAAAGAAGTCCCTTTTCCCCTGAGGAAAGATTCAGACTACCAGAATTTTAGATATGAAAACATAATCTTAGAAATGTTCCAGTCCACATGATCTGTTGCAATTTACTTAGACATGTTACTGCATTCTCATTTATAAGCATCGAGTGAATCCACCACATTTTACTATGTGAATTTCTATGTGATTAATGTGATTTAACTCGGCTGTGGGCATCCCAAAATAATATGCCTCGCTCTCTGTGTCTGAAACTTTACTAACATTTACACTTAGATTCAGTGACTAGGATGTAGCCAGAGCTTCAACTCTGAATTGAAGATCTACCAGCTTCTCTTGCAGCATGAATACTATCCTAGATCTGCCACTCTTGAATAGTGGACATGCAGTCTCTTTCGATGGATGTGTATCATCATTCAGTATCCACTAAGGATTGCTTCCAGGCCCTCTCAAGGACACCAAAATCTGTGAATATCCCAATCTTTTATATAAAATAGTATAATATTTGCATGAAATCTGTGCACAACTTTCCATGTACTTTAAGTCATTCCTAGATTTTTTTGTGGTATCTAATACAATGTAAATGTCACGTAAATGCTTGTTAAACTGTACTATTTACAGGAATAATGACAAGAAAAAAGTTTGTACATGCTATTTGTACATGCTAAGTACAGATGTAATTTTTTAATATTTAATTATATATTGGGTGAATCTATAATTGTGGAGTCATGGTTACAGAGGGCCAACTATATTACTGACCTTAGGGTTGCAATGTATGAATTCTGTCCTCTTTAAACTTATTTCTGCCTGGCTAACTTGTAGGTAATACAAAGAAATAATCCAGCTCTCATATTACAAATTATTCTTTTTTTTAAACAAGGAAAAAAGAACCCTCTATCATTGTAGCAATCCATTTTCAGTTAATAAAACAAAATTCTTAAGTTCCGGGTAATACATAAAGCAAAGAAATTTAGCTCACAGTTTTGGAGACTAGAAATCCAAGGCTGATTGATGCCATTTGTTTGGTCTCTGTTGAGGGCTTCATGGCAGATGGCACCATCTGAGAGAGCATGCAGAGGGAGAAGTCAAACGGTGAAAGAAGAAGCCACACAAAGTGAAGGGGGCTGGTCTTGCTTTCTCTAATATCCCTATCATAAGGACTAATTATGAGAATTACCTTAATTTCCTCTGAGGGCAGAATACCCAATGAACATATGGACCACTTGGGTCCATCTTGTTTTGTTTGGGTGTTTTGTGTGTGTGTGTGTGTGTGTGTGTGTGTGTGTGTGTGTGTGGTGGTAAAATTGAATCCCAAACCTGGTGCCTACTGGGGCAGTATCCTACCATTGAGCTTTACTCCAACTCCTAGGTCCCAACATTTAAACTTCCTGACACCTCAGCACTGCCCGCTGAAAACTAAGCCTTCAATGCGTGAATCATTGGTGACAAACCACATCCAAACCATAATCATCATCAGTTAATTTTATATTTAATCATTGAAGGTAAGCAGTTTTTCTTGTGGCACTTAAAATGTTTTCTTATGTGATACAATTTCCTGAACTGCTTCATTAAGATTAAGTCAATCCACAGTTTTGAAGGGAGGTTTAAAAAAAAAGGAAAAAGAAAAAAGAATTTTCTCAAAGAAAGGACAAAGCCGATTTTCTATTTTTGATAAATGGAAATTTATTATCAGAGTAGCTAACTAAATATTGTTTACATGTATCTAGTGTTAATTAATTGAGCCAAACTTTGTACACTACAATTGAAGTAGCAGAAATGCTGAATGATTCCTGAATTGCATTTCACAGGGACAGCTAAGTAAACACAGCTTCATGAAATGACAATTTCCTGTTAGTGTTAATCACTTGATCCATGTGATCCATTCCTCTACTAGTTGAATATAATTAAGATGGATTTCAATTTGTACTACATTTTAGGAAAAAGAAAAAGTGTTCAAAATTAGGTACATTAATCAGACTAATATCCAATACTGATTTCTGATAGTGAGAGCAATAAAACCAAAGTCAAGATGATGTTGCTGTACATGGCATACAAAACAAAACAGCAAGGTTGCTTTCCCATGAACCTTCTCTTCTTATTTCAGGCCCTATAGATTTGTGCTTCACTTGACTTCAGTTGATTTTCCAAAGAGGGTCCTGAGATGAAGACTCAGGATGAGAATAGGGGAAGGGAGGCCAAGTATGAGTGGGATCCCAGGCAGAAAGAACTTCAACAGAGTTTTCTTCTGTCTGCATCATGGTGCTCCCATAGCTGAGGGAGAGTCCTTTAATAAATATGATGGGGATGACTATTAAAAGCCCACGGATTTCCGCTGTCATGTATTTAAAAAATAAAACCAATAAAAAAATAGGCATTTGGGTCCACACAATAAAGGAAATGGAAATACATAGATTTGATCAGTGCACACGGTACACACATTTCAAATTAGCACCGTAACACATACATCTGTATAATTATGTGTCAACTAAAAATAAACTTTAAAAAAAAATCCATGGATGGAGTAGGGTATTGGACAAGGAAATGGAAGATATAGGCATAGTCCTGCATAGTCCTCTTGTATGTCTTGATTTTGGTGGCCTCTTATCAAATTTTCTATACTTAAATATTCTTTAGGAGAGCATTCATGTTTAATTTGCCTTAGCATATTTTCAGATACATTATGAATGCTATGATCTCATAAAATATTGCTGATCTCTGGAAAATGCAAAGGATTAACTCATTTCTACCCTGTTCATAATATTTTCCTAATTGCATTTTAAATTAAATATTACTTCTGTTTTTCTCTTGTATTTTAATTCAACTGTTATTATACTTCCTTGGAAGAATTTTCCAATATTTTGTGTAAGTTTAATTGTACTTGATTTATGAAAGTCAAAATATTATGGATTCCAACAGAATGTTATTGCTTTGCAGAATTGTAGTAGGAAAGCTATTCAACTTCCAGCTTTTTCGGAAAGGGCTTGTTAAAAGTAAATTGTTGAATAACTCTTTGCCTGGATTATTGAAGCTGGGAAATCAGTCATCTTCTGTCTTCAGATTCAAATTTAGGCAGGAACTTATATCATGAGCTCTCCTGCTTCTTAGGCCTTTGGATTCAGGCTGGAATTATACAAGTGGCCCTTCTAGGTCTTCACAGGGACAAACACTGATCTTGGCCCTCTAGAGCTCTGTTTAACCAATTTTGTTATTTAAATCTCTCTCTCTCTCTTTCTGTGTGTGTGTGTGTGTGTGTGTGTGTGTGTGTGTTGGGGGGTAGTGTGTGTGTGTGTGTGTGTGTACTCTACTGGTTCTGTTTTTCTGGAGAACTCAGACTTTCTGTTCAGGAAACAATATTCAACAAATAAATAATTTGAAACCATAAAATTTTATGGTTTTTATGTCTATGTACAGGTAGCACATAAAAGCTAGAAAATAACATTTCAAAATAAGAAACAAAACAAAAAAAATTGTATAAATATCTGAAGTAAAAAGATGTTTCTATTTATTGTGCAATGGATGTATACCTGGAGACTTTTACCCCAACTGCACTACAAGGACATGCTCCCTTCTTATTTCTTTAGAACATTTTTTTTCATTAAATGATGAAATACTTTGTATGGGAACCATATATTTGTCTGGCAAGCTGGATAAGACTGTGATTATAATGCTAAGCAATTGAGGAATGCAGTTTCTGTGGCCTTGGGACCCTGATGGTGTCTGTCCCTTACAACTCTGTAAATATGAACAAACACATACAAAAGAATTCACAGAAAACTAAATAATCCACTTCTACTTATCTGGTTACTTCAGTGTTTCTTGGGTAGAGTAATGTGTAAAATATACTGGAAATTGTACTGGCTTATAGAAAACCCTATAAGGTTTTCTTACACATATCCAACATTTAAATTTCTCTCTCTCTCTCTCTCAGACACACACACACACACACACACACACACACACACACCATTACTTTTGTAATGCTGAATCTTATTTATAAACCTAGTATAAGTTACTATTTTTATTGTCATCTATAATGATATTCTTTAATAAGATAGAATCTATTTTCCCAAAGTAACAACTTAATTTTCTTATACTTCTCCTTTGGCATTCTATCTCCTGTCTCTGAAATAGAGTTATAGTATATAATATGTATGTTACATAATGTATGTAAACCTATTGCAAAAATTATAGAAAATAATATTATCAATTTGGAGGCTATTTGCATGCTTCTTCCCAATCTCATCACCCACCTCATTCCAGAGGCAAGTATAATCTATATGTTTATCATTCATGTACTTGAAAAATATTGATTTTGCTTAATTAATTAATTTATCCCTAAGCAACACATAATCTAGCTTTACTTGTTCTTTAGTTTTATAAATATGTCATCACACTAGAGGTAGCCTTGTCTTGTAGGACCATTTTTTAATTTAAAGATGCACCAAAATCATGTTTAATTTTGCTGTGGATGTATTTCTTTTACTTTCCCGGCTGATAATTTCATAATTATTTTTCTCCAGTTAATGGATCTTAGAGTGTTTAATCTGATGAAAAAAATTACATGAATATACATTGTGAAAACATATCCTCTCATGTAAATATATGAGCCATCGTCTAAGTTGTTCATTGTGTTCTCCTTAACAGAAGCAGACTGTCAGTCTGTGTTTATTTTTATTCATCATTCCATTTGCTGTTATGTTTGATGCTTATTCACATACTTTTAGCTTTTTCTTTTTTTTCCTTTTAATAGGTAACCCTTCTTATTGCTTTTGGGAATTCTTTTCTATATCTTCTGAATTCTAGTTTTTTATTTAATCAATTATGAATTCTTATAATGTTTCACTTCCTTAACTGTTTTAAAGTATCTTTAATCAAGGGTAATACTTAATTTTAATCTTTTTCTTACTTTTTTCCTATAGCAAGCATTTAAAAAATCTTGTTTAAAATGTTTTTCTTATTCTAAAAGTTATTATATTACTCTTTTATATTTTCTTTTAAAATTTATTAATTTGCCCTTCACGCCAAATATTGAATAATTTCTATAGATGGTTGAAGGTCGGGACCTAATATTTGACTATATGGATAATTAATTTTTCTGAGTAACGTTCGATTTTTTTCAATGCCCTGTTAGTCATATATACATTTTTCTTGCATACTGGGGAATTCTTTCTGGACTAACTATTCTGTTACATGTTCAGCACACTTTCAGGTGAATGCTCTGTCTTTATTAAAACTTTAAAATAAGTCTTTATATCCTATGGTGCTCATCTCTTTTTCAGAGATGATTTGACCTAGCTGTTTGGAGTTTTGTAAAACTCCACTTAAATTACAAAATAATGTTTAAATGTATCTACAAATCTTGCTGTGATTTTAACTGGTGAAATCAGAGTTTTCAATTGGGGAAAAACAGGTACTTTTGTTATGTTGACTCTTATTTATAAACATACTATAAGTTACCATTTTTATTATTATTTGTAATGATATTCATTAGTGAGATAGAATGTATTTTTCCAAAGTAACCACTTAATTTTCTTATATTCCGTCTTTGACACTCTCTCTCTACTATCTTTGAAACACAGAACTGTCTTAAATCACAGAATTTGACAGAAATACAGTTTGTAACATGTATATTTTTCATAAAATGCCATTCTTCTCTGCTTTTTATAAAAAGCCCACCACTATTGTTGCACCATATTTAAGGGTGAAGAATCGAAAGCTTTTACTCAACATCAGGATTAAGGCAAGGATGTCCATTCACACTTTTATTCAGCAGAGTACTGAACATCCTAACTAGAGCAATTCATCAAGAAAATCAAACTTTACCTTTAAAACAATTCCAAAGGGAAAAAAAAATCTGGAAGAATTGAAAAAAATCTTAACAATTCATCAAACAAAATGAAGGACTCTTTTGAGTGCATGGTCCCATGTGATTGCAGTTTACAGACTCAGGATGCTGACTTGACCAAGATAGAGCTGGCAAAGAATATGAGGCCGGTGGAGGAAAATGGAAGAAAAGAGTGGAAGCTGATAGGAGGCTATTGCTACTCAAACTCGAGACATCATTACCCCTAAATAAGAAAACCTAATAAAATAATGTTTCATTTTTTTTTTTTTTTTTTAGGTATCAGGGATTGAACTCAGGGGCACTCAACCACTGAGCCACATCCGCAGCCCTGTTTTGTATTTTATTTAGAGACGGGGTCCCACTGAGTTACTTAGTGCCTTACCTTTCCTGAGACTGGCTTTGAACTCATGATCCTCCTGCCTCAGCCTCCCTAGCCACTGAGTTTACAGGCATGTGCCACTGCACCCAGCTATAATGTTTCATTTTTAAAACACAGACTTCGGGCTGGGGATGTGGCTCAAGCGGTAGCGCGCTCACCTGGCATGTGTGCGGCCCGGGTTCGATCCTCAGCACCACATACAAACAAAGATGTTGTGTCTGCCGAAAACTAAAATAAATAAATAAATAAAAATTCTCTCTCTCTCTCTCTCTCTCTCTCTCTCTCTCAAAAAAAAAAAAAAAATAG
>NW_025999977.1:33153461-33158924 GCF_001458135.2 Marmota marmota marmota
AAAAAAAAAAAAAAAATACACAGACTTCAAAGGACTACAACCTTCTCCTTCTTGGATCTTACCTAAGAGAGTAACCAAAATGCATCATGAAGCTCCAAAGGAATTTTCTGTTTAGTATTAAAATGATAAGACTCCACACAACGCAAAGTTAAAGACTGAGGAAGGAACTAAAGGTTGAAATGGTGATTCTTGGATTACTTTCCTCCAAAATCAAGTAAAAAGAGTTCAGACTTCTTGAGAGAGGACCACATGAGAGCATTGCCTTTCAACACGTTTGCCCACCTGATAGAATAATATGACCTGGATTCTGCTCACTTCATCCATAGGGTGAGTGTACTCTTTTTCCCAGAGTTGGAAACCAATGAAATCTCTGAAAGGTTGGACTAATAACATTAACGAAAATTCTGCCCCAGCTTGGGGTAAAGGGGAGTTATCTACTCTCTCATTAAGACTGATAGAATGTGATACATGAAGGAGGGAATGGTCAGAGATGACTCCATATTTCTTCCTTGAGGAAGTGGATGGAAAGTGGATCATTTAAGACAGTAATGTATTGCCCCAAATATTAAGTAATGAGGAACTTTGGTGTTTGTTTTTGTTGCTAGAGAATTTATTCTGCCATCTGGAAAGAACTCTCACAGCCAACAGAAGTGGTTGGCTGACTTCCCAGTACTCAGACAAGGGTAGTTATAGCCTACACATTTTCATTTTATAGGTACTATCTTTTAATAAGTAATATTACATTATGGTTTTCAGAAGTAGTTTACTCACTATGTTTTTCCTAATCAGTTCTCTCCCAGACTACTTATAAAGAGCTCTTTGCTAATGAAAAAAACATTTTAACATTTTCCAGTGAAATTAAACATTGATAGAAACTTTTTAAATGAAAAAACATTTAAACTTTCAGCATCCTTGGAAATAATAAAAAAGGCTTTCTAATTTAGGGAATTTTCTAAACTAGTATTCTAGTCCAGCATCTTTATCTTGACATGCCTATCTTTGTGGATTAGGGTATGATTGTTTACCTATTTCTCTCTCCCACTTGTTGTTCAGCAATGGAAATAAATGGTCCATTTCACTTATTTTTTTCATCCAGAACAGCTGTCACAATAATAAACACTGACCCTGGTTGAAATTTTCCCTATAATGGACAAGACACTATTACAGTATACTTAAAATAATGTGAACGAATTCACAATGCTTTACACAGTTAACATGTCTAAACAGTGCATAAGTGTATTGGATTCTGAGACTCAGTTACAATAAATACCATTTAAATTCTGATTCCTGTTTGCCTATATTCTCAGGTAGAACTTTGCCATAAAGAGTATAGTCTGGATTCCTAAAAAATATATCTATATTTCATTCATTATTTAGTTCATTCAACAACTAGTTTTTATATTCTTCTTTGTGCTCGGCTTTGTATTACTACTCAAAGATGAATCCTGAATCTGGCCTTGGCAATATTGGGAAGTGGGGCCTACTGTTTAATAATAAGAGGTAGACATATTAAAAGAAATGAATGGAACAAAACCCATGGTACATAAAGTAGTTTGGAACACTGTGAGATCTGAAGGGAGAGAACAATCAATTGTACATGGAAAAAAAATCACATAGGCTGGATAAATGTGACCGATTTCCAATTAAAAGCTGGTGTTAGGCAGGCTTCTGAGGGATAGGAGACAATGAGAAGGGTGATAGGAATACCAGAAAAAGTTTTCTAGAATACGAGCCCTACATACAGAGCTGACTATGTGCTAATTGAATGCTTCCTATTCATCTCCTAAGATAGATTTCATAAAGGCAGAGGCCTTGTCTATCTCGCTTGCTGTGTGTTCTGAAGGTAAATTCAACAAATATCTGCTCAATGGATGGTGAAAAGAATGAATGAATGAACACATGATCCAACCTCATATCCATTATAAGGATCTTGAATACCAGTTGCCCCTTCACACTTTTCTGTTTCAGAGTCTTTCCCCATTAATTAGGTTGCTTTTGATATCTATTCCTCTTTCCCCACTTCTTCCTACTACAATTTGTCTTCCCACTTTGTCATTTTGTATCTAGTAAGAAATAGGGCCTACAGATACTATAAGGGGATGATTTTCAGATGAAAATATTAATCCAGTTTTACTGGTCATTTTTGAAATTTCAGTAATAATTTTTGTTCATTTTTCTGTTTTGACTGCTTTCCTCTGATTACTGCCCAATGCCTGCCAAAACAAAAACAGAAAGAAAAGGGAAAAAATTCTGACAAGTCAGATAGTTTCTCCTTTAATCCAATAAAAGTACAATTAAGTCAATTTACCTACTACTTATTACTTAAATTGCTCATTGTCCATGGCAATTGTCTTAGATTCCTGTGGCTGCTTTAACAAATTGCCATTAACTGGGTGCCTTAAGTAATATGCATTTGTTCTCTTACAGTCCAGAATGCCAAAATGAAGTCAGTTGTATGGGCCAGAATATTAAGGTGTCAACAGGGCCATGGTCCCTGCTCCAGTGGAGAATCACTTTCTTACCTCCTCCACCATTTGGTGGTTGCTGGCATTAGTAGGATTGTGGCTACATGACTCCTGTTTCAAGATCATCATGTAAAAATCTCTCTCTGCTACCTCTTCACATCACCGTCTTCTCTTTCTCTCTCTGTTGTATACAATCTCCTTTGCCACTCTCTGATGAAGACACTTGTGATAACATTTAGAGCCCACCTGTATAATCTGCTATAACTACTCCATCTCAAGTACCTTAACTAAATCTTATCTGTGAAGACCCTTTCTTCTTATAAGGTCACATTTACAGTTTCCAGGGATTAAGATGCAGATATCTGGGTGTGGCCATTACTCAGCCTGCTGCCATGATAAAGGCAACGCAATACACAAAACTAAATCAGGTTTGTTCAGCAGCATCTGTTGTCATCTTCACCATCTAGACTGTGATCATCAAATTAGATGATGACCACATCACCTTAGAGCACCTTAGCTTTGTTAAGAATCCAGATTCTCAGACATAAGTCCTGTGATTCTGATTCAGTTGATTCAATTTGTAATACATAGACATACTTTAAAAACCAAATCTGAGCTCTTTGAGGTGATCTTTATGATACTATATGGAGAAATAATGACCCAGATACTTGAAGCACCTTTACTAAGTAAAAAAAAAAACGCTACCTAGAATAGACATCTGTTTTAGAATTTAAAGTAAGACAAACCACATAAATTATTCTTTTTTCAATGACTAATAAAAAAACTCTGCAAATTGTCAATGAATGCTGACATTGTAGTAGTTGTCTCAGTCCCTTAACTGCATCAGGCAATCCTGTATAAAGGAATCAAAGGAAAGTCTGCATTTGCTTTGGAGGAACTGTTTAAATAGACATTCTGTGTCTAATCTCCAGAGGAACAAATGTGGTTGAGGCAGAATTATCTAATGGTATTTCCTATCTGAGCTCTCAGAGACAAGTCTCCATCTTAATGTTTTGATATTTGATTATAATCCTATGATTCTGTACCCCACCTTCTTTATTTCTTCTCTTTCTCTTAGGTATATGTGGTTGGCTGGATTAAAGCAATTCCTCAGTTAATTGTACTTTATTATCATTGGTCTGTGCATGCACTCTCTTTCCTCTATTTATGTATTAAAATACATGCATACACATAAATGTCCATGTATTATATACTGTTTTATATGGATGTAGAGGCACATGTACACACGTTTTTATCACACTCACATACTTCTTTATGTCATAGTAGAAACTATTCTTATGTGTGTGTTTAATGTATATTTTTATGTGTTCTTGTAAAATGGTAAATTTTGTTTCGTATGGCTGCTATATAATTTTTACAGACTTAAAGAATTTCTTTAATTTGGATCTTAACATAGCAATAAAAGGAATAGTGAGTGCCTCAGATTGTAGTAGAGAATAAAAACTTCAAAGCTGATTGAACAATTCAGATAAAAATATAAGTGATATAACTGTGTCACTCTGGCAATAATTCTAAACATTTTCAATAAGGGAATTTTTTACTTCTGTTAGTTGGCATGGTTAAAAGAAATGTCCCTTGCATTATTCTTCTGGTTCTCCTCCTCTGCATTTTATCTTGGTTGAAGTCTTAGGCTAATATTTACTATATAATTGACATAAATCTTGTGATTCTTTCTTTGGAATTACTCAAGAGGCATATTCTAAGTGTAATGTCTTCAGCTTATATTGAAAGGCCATTCTCTGTGCAGAAATCACTCTGCCCTGTGTCCTTAGTGACAGTAGTGGGTATCACCCGAAATATGGCAGCATGGATTTTGCTATTTAGCCTAATGTTCACCTATGTTTGAGGATACAAATTCATCACAATAGGTCCCTCTAATAAATCACAAGTGTGTTGTGTTGGGGATTAACCAGTTTCAGGTAAATGGACAGTTTTGAGACCCTCCTTTAAATATGAATTCCGATATGAATTAACCTACTCTAGACCACTATTTATAATGTATGTAAAGCATAATTTGAAGAAACTTGAATCAGAATCACTTGGCATTCTTTATTATTAATGCAGATTCCAAAACATATTCCAAAACGATAACTTAAAAATATCTTTGGGGAGACCTGCCCCAGTTCTGCGTGGCCCGGGGACTCAGAGAGAGGCCCACCCTGAGCGCATGCAGAGAAGCACCCTACCCCATGCTGGGGTTCCTTATTCACCAAAGTGTGGCTCCACAGCCCACCATCAGGGTACATATAGGCTAGAGGCTGCCACCACCACGAAACTGGGATATTGCCACTTCTAACAAGGGACAACAGTAAGGACCTGGTAAGATGTCACCAAGGTCCCTGTAGGCCTGGCTGCACCAGAGGTATCTCTACTAGGGTTTCTAACAATTATCCTGCTGCTGAGGTAACAGGGATTCTTGTATGGGGTTGCCTCTCTCTTGTTTCTCCTACTAACAGCCAACTTCTCATGATTACCCCATTAGTCATATAATCTCTCTATATTTTCACATCCTACCTCATAAACATCTCAGCCAACCCCCAGGAGTCCCCTTTATCTTTAGAAACTGGAAACCATTATGCAAAACTGTTGACTATATGGTAGAAGATAACCAAACTCATCATTTCTGATTATACCAACAAAATTGTAAATGTAAAAATTGAAGCTAACTGATCTATGGCTGCATGTTGGGTACATTGAGTACTGTAATGTTGATATCCCCCTTAATGGTGAGATATTGGTAAGCTGCAGAGACATTCTAAGGTAATATGGCTGAAGCTATAATACCTCGGATCTACACTGCAAGAAAGGAAGAGACATAGACATCATGAAAAAACAAGGGAGGAAAGTGCCCCATATAAACCAAGATACTACAACAATAGAATACTACAACAATAGAATCCATAGATAGTGCAGTAGATAAAGTGTCAGAGAAGAAGTTCAGAATGAATATATATATATATATATATATATATATATA
>NW_025999977.1:33159358-33195165 GCF_001458135.2 Marmota marmota marmota
ATATATCTGGAAATTAAAGAATGACCTAAGTGAGCAGATACAGGCAAAATTGATTACTCCAAGAAAGAGGTAAGAGAACAAATAAAGGCAACCATCCATTGATCACACCAACAAAGAGATAAGAAAGCAAATACAGGTAGCAAGTGATTACTTCAAGAAAGAGGTAGAGATTCTGAAAAAAGAACCAAACAGAAATTTGTGAAATGGAATAAACAATAAGCCAAATAAAAAACTCAATGGAAAGCATAACCATCAGACTAGATCACTTGGAAGACAGAACCTCAGACAATGAAGACAAATATACAGTCTTGAAAATAAAGTTGACCTCACAGTGAAGATGGTAAGAAACCATGAACAGAATATCCAAGAATTATGGGATACCATCAAAAGACCAAATTTAAGATTTATTGGGATAGAGGAAGGTTCAGAGATTCAGACCAAAGGAATGCACAAATTCTTCAATGAAATAATATCAGAAAATTTCCCAAGCATGAAGAATGAATTGGAAAACCAAATACAAGAGGCCTATAGGATACCAAATATACAAAATTACAACAGATTTACACCAAGACACATTATAATGAAAATGCCTAGCATACAGAATAAGATTAGAATTTTAAAGCCTACAAAAGAGAAAAATCAGATGACATATAAGAGAATACCAATTCAGAGTCAGCAGATTTTTCCACCCAGACCCTCAAAGTCAGGAGACCCTAGAACAACATATACCAAGCTCTGAAAGATAATGATTGCCAACCAAGAATCTTATATCCATCAAAATTAAGCTTCAGATTTGATGATGAAATTAAAACCTTTGATGATAAAAAAACTAAAAGAATTCACATCAAGAAAGCCTGCAATAAAGAACATTCTTGGCAAAATATTTCACATGGAGGAAATGAAAAACAACAAGGAAAATCTGAAAAGGGAAAAAGTACAACAACAGAAAAATCAATCAAAGGAGAAACCAAGTCAAATTAAATACCAAAAATTAACAAAAATGACTGGAAATACAAATCATGTCTCAATAATAACCCTGACTGTTAATGGCCTAAAATCCCCAATCAAAAGACATAGACTGATAGACTGAATTTTTTAAAAAGACCCAACAGTATTCTGGCTTCAAGAGATGCATTTCAAAGGAAAAGAAGTCCACAGAATAAAAATGAAAGGTTGGGATAAAATATACCATTCACATGATCCGTGTAAACAAGCTGGGGTTTCAATCCTCATATCAAATAAAGTAGACTTCAAGCCAAACTTAATCAAAAGGAATAAAGATGTACATTTCATACTGCTTAAGGGAACAATACATCAACAGGACATAACAGTTATAAATATATATGCCCTAAACAACGGAGCATCTATATTCATCAATCAAACTCTTCTCAAGTTCAAGAGTCAAATAGACCACAACACAATAATTCTGGGTGACTTTAACACATCTAGTTCACCACTGGATAGATATTCCAAACAAAAGCTAAACAAAGAAACTATAGAACTCAATAATACAATTAAAAACTTTGACTTAACTGACATATCTAGAATATATTATCCATCAATGAGTGAATACACTTTCTTCTCAGCAGTACATGGATCCTTCTCTAAAATAGACCATATATTATGCCCCAAGCAACTTAGCAAATACAAAAAAGTAGAGATACTACCCTGCATTCTATCAGACCACAATGGAATGAAATTAGAAATCAATGATATAATAAAAAATAAAAGCTACTCCAACACCTGGAGACTAAATAATATACTGTTGAATGAAAAATGGGTTGCAAAAGTCATCAAGGAGGAGATTAAAAAATTCTTAGAGGTAAATGAGAACACTGATACAACATATCAAAATCTCTGGGACACTTTGAAGGCAGTACTAAGAGGAAAGTTCATTGCATGGAGTTCATTCCTTCAAAGAAGAAAAAGTCAATAAATAAATGACCTAACATTGCATCTCAAAGCCCTAGAAAAAGAAGAACAAATCAACCTCAAAAGCAGTAGAAGATAGGAAATAATTAAAATCAGCAGAAAATCAATGAAATTGAAACAAAAGAAACAATTGAAGAAATTGACAAAACAAAAAGTCAGTTCTTTGAAAAAATAAATAAATTTATAAACTCTTAGCCTCAATAACAAAGAGAAGAAGAAAGAAAACTCAAATTACTATCACACGTAATGAAAAAGGAAATGTAATGACGAACACTACGGAAATACAGAAGATAATTAGAAATTATTTTGAAAATTTGTACTCCAATAAAATAAAAAATATCAAAGGAATTTTCAAATTTCTAGAGGCATATTATATCCCCAAACTAAATCAGAATGATATACATAATTTAAACAGATCAATTTCAAGCAAGGAAATAGAGCATGCCATCAGAAGCCTACCAACCAAGAAGAGCCCAGGACTGAATGGATATACAGCTGAGTTCTACAAAATCTTTAAAAAGAACTAATAACAATACTCCTCAAACTATTTCATGAAATAGAAAAAGAGGGAACATTTCCAAACTCATTCTCTGAGGCCAATATCACCCTGATTCCAAAACCAGACAAAGACACAGCAAAAAAAGAAATCTTCAGACCAATATCTCTAATGAATATATGTGGAAAATTCTCAATAAAATTCTGGCAAATTGAATACAATAACATATCAAAAAGATAGTGCACTACGATCAAGTAGGATTCATCCCAGGTATGCAAGGTTGGTTCAACATATGGAAATCAATAATTGTAATTCACCACTGTCGCGACTTCTTGCCCGCAAGGAAGACGCAACACTCGGGAATCTTCTTTCAGTAGTTTATTTCAGGCCCCTGATAGTTCTTCTTCTCCCTCTCGGATTCTTCTACTCCCTCGGATGCCCCTCCCAGCCTTAATAAAGCATCTCAAGCCCCAATGCAAAGCAGCCACGTGGAGCTTTCTCATAGGGTGATGAAAAGTCATGCGCCAACTCTCCCAAATAAGGAGTTGTTTGTCACAGACCACAGCGGAGCCAGCGCCATCTTGTAATGGCGACCATAATTTGCATAAACGGCAGAAGCGGCTCACCACACACCACATGAATAGACTCAAAGATAAAATCATAAGATCATCTCAATAGATGCAATGAAAGCATTTGACAAAATACAGCACCACTTTATGTTTGAAACACTAGAAAAATTAGGAATATCAGGAACATATCTCAACATTGTAAAAGCAATCTATGCTAAGCCCAGGCCAACATCATTCTAAATGGACAAAAATTGAAAGTATTCCTTCTAAAATCTGGAACAAGACAGGGATGCCCTCTTTCACCACTTCTATTTAACATAGCTCTTGAAACTCTAGCCAGAGCAATCAGATAGGAAAAAAAAAACTCAAATTAGGACTATTTGCTGATGATATGATTCTGTATCTAGAAGACCCCAAAAATCCCACTAGAAACTTTGTAGAACTAATAAAAGAATTCATCAAAGGAGCAGGATATAAAATCAATACCCATAAATCAAAGGTATTTCTGTACATCAGTGACAAATACTCAGAATGAGAAACTAGGAAAACCACTCCATTTACACTATCCTCAAACAAACAAACAAACAAACAAACAAACAAAAAAACAAATCAAAAACAAAAACCACCTTAGGAATCACCTTAACAAAAGAGGTGAAAGACCTCTACAATCAAAACTACAGAATGCTAAAGAAAGAATTTAAAGAAAACTTTAGAAGATGGAAAGATGTTCTTGGATAGGCAAAATTAATATTGTGAAAATGACCATACTACCAAAAGCACTATACAGATTCAATGCAATTCCAATCAAAATCCCAATGACATTCCACATAGAAATAGAAAAAATAATCATGAAATTCATCTGGAAAATTAAAAAAAAACAACAAAAAACAGAATAGTCAAAGCAATTCTTAGCAAGAAGAGTGAAGCAGGTGGCATTATTATTCCAGAACTTAAACTACACTACAGAGCAATAGTCACAAAAACAGCATGATATTGGCACCAAAAGAGACCTGTATACCAATGGTAGAGAATAGAGGACACAGAGACAAACCCACATAATTAGAGATATCTCATATTAGACAAAGGTGCCAAAAACATATATTGGAGAAAAGAGAGCCTCTTCAATAAATGGTGCTGGGAAAACTGGAAATCTACATGTAACAAAATGAAATTAAACTTCTATCTCTCACCATGCACAAAACTCATTTCAAAGTGGATCAAGCAGCTAGGAATTAAACCAGAGACCTTGTGCCTAATGGAAGAAAAAGTAGGTCCTAATCTTCATCATGTCGGATTAGGCCCCACCTTCCTTAATAAGACTCCCATAACACAAGAATTAAAATCAAGAATCAGTAAATGGGATGGATTCAAACTACAAAGCTTCTTCTCAGCAAAAGAAACAATCAGTGAGGTAAATAGAGAGCCTATAGAATGGAAGCAAATCTTTACCACAAGCATAGCATATAGAGTACTAATCTCTAGAATATATAAAGCACTGAAAAACCTTAACACACACACACACACACACACAAACAAACAAAACAAAAACAGAAACTAAAAACCACAAATAACCCAGTCAATAAATGGGCCAAGGACTGAACAGAAACTTTTCAGAAGATGATATACAATCAATCAACAAATATATGAAAAAATGTTCAACATATTTAGCAACTAGAGAAATGCAAATCAAAACTACTCTAACACTTTATCTCACTCCAGTCAGAATGGCAGCTATTAAGAATACAAACAACAATAAATATTGGTAAGGATGTGGGGGAAAAGGCACACTCATACATAGCTGGTGGCACTGCAAATCAGTGCAGCCAATATGGAAAGCAGTGTGGAGATTCCTCAGAAAACTTGGAATGGAACCACATGTGACCCAGCTATCCTACTCCTCGGTCTATACTCAATGGACTTAAAAACAGCATATTACAGGGACACAACTACATCAATGTTTGTAGCAGCACAATTCACAGTGGCTAAATTGTGGAACCAACCCAGATGCCCTTCTGTAGATGATTGGATAGGGAAACTTTGGTACATATACACAACGGAATATTACTCAGCAATTAAAAAAAATAAAATCATTGCACTTGCAGGAAAATTGATGGAGCTGGAGAATATAATCTAAGTGAAGTAAGCCAATCCCAGAAAACCAACCCCGAATGTTTTCTTTGATATGAGGATGCTGACTCATAATGATGATGGGGCAGTGGGGGGGAGGGCGGAGCATGGGAGGAATGGAGGAACTTTAGATAGCACAAGTGGAGGGGGCAGGGGTATAGGAAAGACAGTGGAGTGAGTTAGACATCATTACCCTAAGTACATGTATAGAGACATGAATGGTGTGAAAATACTTTGTGTACAACCAGTGACTTCGAAAATTGTGCTCTATATGTGTAATATGAAATGAATTTCATTCTGAAGTCATATATAACAAATTAGAATAAATAAATAATTCAATTTAAAAAGTCATCAACCATTCTCCAACATAAAACTAATATTTCCTAGTTTTGTTCTCAAGCATATATTTTAAAAAGTCATCCCTTTCAATATATACTGTTGTGATAGTTAATTTGATCTTAGCCAAATGCACTTGTAGGTCTTACAAATTTTATGTTCAATGCCCCACACATGTCAGATCTAGAAGTACACATGTATGCCAACACAGTCTTCCCTATTTCAGTATGGACATACACTGATGGCATTAAAAAATTTATTGTAATTTGTTATATATGACAGCAGAATGCATTATAATTTTATTACATATATAGAGCACAATTTTTCATATCTCTACTTGTATACAAAGTTTATTCACATCATTCATGCCTTCTTCATACATGTACTTAGGGTAATGATGTCCATCTTATTTCACCATCTTTTTTTGTTTTACCCCCTTGCCCCCTTTCTCCTGCTCCCTCCCCTTTGCCCTATCTAGAGTTTGTCTAATCTTCCCATGATCCCCCTCCCAATCCCACTATGAATCAGTCTCCTTATATCAGAGAAATCGTTTGACATTTGATTTTTTGGGGATTGGCATTTTGATGGACACACTAAGTTCTAGTTGACCATGATCATTATTTTTCACATTCAACTCATCACTATAAGGTTCCTAGAATTACTCCAAAATCTAATCTTTTTTTTATTACTAGAGCAGATATCCTTATAAATCTAATAACATTATAAAAACTAAAAATGATTCAAGTTTAGCCCATCTCTTTCTACTTCAAGATTTAGAGTCATCTAGCTTTGCAGGAGCCCTGGTTTCTTTCACTGAAGAATAATGCAAGGGTCTTAGGAGCAAGCTATGCCTATGAGATGACTTCACTTGGACGGCATTTGGTATAAGGGTGAAAACAGGGGTATCTTGACCTTGTTAAAGTCATAGGGTCAGGTTTGAGTTCTCACTTTAATCCCAACTGTACTTTTTTATTTTTTTATGAGTTCTGTTATCAGTTTTAAAACTCCATCTCTTTTCCTCTTTGAGCTACCTCTTATTTCTAATCCCATCTGAGAAAGAATAATGTACATTGCCATATGTTCTCATACCAAATGTGCATTTAAAACAGGTTGACCAAGGTGTTGGGAACTATAACTTCTGAGTTTTTAAAATATATAATTGTCATGTTTTCTTTTGTGCCCTTCAACTCAAGATTGATTGGTTTTGCACCAAGTTTGAATGATCCTTCTTTTGCATTACTTGAATATAGCACCAAAATGTCAAAAAGAAAATACATTTATTCTTACCACAAAGAAAATATTGAGAATTTGAGGGTGCATGTTATTACTATTGTAAAATAGAGTCTGCATCTACCTAGAACTCACAATAAAGGGAAAAATAATATTTAATTTGAATATCCTGGTAAGATCAGTAAGGATATTTATTTTGTTAAAATGAAAAGCTATATTAAGAAATACAGACATAGAAAATGCACATTACCAAAATCTCTGTACTTATTTATGCATATTTAAACATATCTGGTATGATTTGCTTTCTTTGTAGAAATAAAATATATTGAAATGAAAAAAAGAAAAGAAAAAAATATCTTTGGACGTGATTTAGTATTTTAAATAAGCTTTCCAGGTTATTCAAGTACACTATAAAATTGAGGAACATTGGTTTAGATAAACATAAAAAAAAGCAATTTGCTTTCCAGATAAAGAGAAATAAATTGGGTTATTAGTTGATATTTTTTTTAAACATATAAGTGGTGGAATTTTTCCCATAGACCCATAAGCATTAAAAGGAATAAAACCAAAGAAATTCAATGCTTTATGCTTAACGAGTATGCATGATGGATCACTTTCTGAGGCAGGCCAACTTTAAGTTAAATGTATGCACAAACAGCCCATGTTTTGGAAATCAGAGGGTAAGAAAGTCTTCAATTTTAAAATATTTTCTTTTAAAAATTATTTGACATTTTTGTTAAATAAAAATAAAGCATTTATAAATTTAGAATAATTTGAACTTATATCAAATGCTTAAAAATGATTGAAGAAAGTCTCTTATAACTTCAATTATTTTTGTTCTCTATGTAACTACTATTAAGTTTTTTTGTTCCCTGTGTAACCACTATTAAGTTTCTTATGATTCATTCCAGGGAAATAAGTTGCATATTCTTTGAATACACATTTGTGTGTGTGTGTGTGTGTGTGTGTGTGAATACAGAACCATATTTATTTATATAATGTTTTAAAAACAGCTTTACTGTGTTATAATTACATACCATAAAATTCATCCATTATAAGTATACAATGAGATGATTTTAGTTGGCTTATAAAATTATACACCTATTATCAGGGCCCAGTTTTTAAAAAGTTTCCATCTGCCTCAAATGTTCTCTTACTCTCATTTTCAGTTAAAAAAAACCATCTCCACATAGCCCTTGGAATACTGAAACCAATTATTTGCCTTTAGTCTTCATAAATTTGTCTTTTCTAGATCTCCTGTATTTATTGGAACATAAATATGTAGTCTTTTTTTATGTGACTTCTTTCAATTAAAATGATGATTTTCAGATTTATCCAAGCTGTAAAAATATGGCTAGCTGATTCTTTTTAGATATTGAGCATTATTCTATTATATGGAGATACACATCATTTTATGCACAAATTCATAATGAGTTATTTCTACTTTTTGACTATTAATATTATTAATATTGCTGCTATGAACAGTAGTGTACATGCCTTTGTACAAATATATTTTGATTTTTCTTTGTAAAGATACATAATCATATTTACACTAAAAATAACACAACATTGAGTATACTTGTTTTAATATTAAGAAATTTGTTTCTTGGGGCTAATATGCCTCAGACATTGTTTTAGTTCTTGCAATACAGCAATGAAGGAAAATAAAACAGACAAAATTCTGTCCTCATAAGTTTTCCTTTTAAAAAATTATAAAACAAAACACTTATTTATTCATTCATATTCTGAAGATCAGACATATGAGTGAGCTTGGTTGGGTTCCCTGCTGAGGTTTTTCTCGCAGGGTCAACATCAAAGTGTCAGGTCACTAAGCTCTTGTTTGGAGGTCATGGGGAAGAATCCACTTTCAGAGTCATTTGGGTTATCAGCCAAAGCAGTTTCTTTGAGGTTATAAAAAGGTGTTATGATTTAGATATGTGGCATTCCCCAAAAGCTCATGTGTGAGATATGTAAGAATGTGTAGAGGTGAAATTTTTGGGTTATGAGAGTCTTGGTATAATCAGGATATGACTGGAGGAGGTTGGGGTGTGCCCTTGTGGTTTGTATTTTGACCTTGTGGAGCACAGCACTCTCCCTCTGCTTCCTAGTGCCATGTTCCCAACTGCTTTCCTCTGCCACACTTTTTCACCATGATGTTCCGCCTCACTTCGGACCCCAAAGAAAGAAGTTGTCTGTCTAGGGACTGAGATCTCAAACTGTGAGCCCCTCAATAATCTTTTCCTTCTCTAGAATTCTTCTTGTCAGGTTTGTTGGTCATAGGAGTGAAAAAGCTGACTAAAACATAGGAGCCACCTTTTCTCTCCTGTCCATTAGCCTCCCACATTCCTTTTCAAAGGGCCCCTCCACCACCAAACCAGCAAGTGTGCATCACATCCTTGTCATGCTCATAAAGCTTCCTTTTTGGCGTGGGAAACTATAATGAATTAAATATCTAACTAATTCACGTTGTATTTTTAAAAAATTTAACATTATTGAGAAAAATAAAACCAAGAATTGGTAATGAAAAGTGGGTGATTGGGAAGACTGTAGTGGTGTTTGCAAATTTAAATTATTATGAACATCAAGGAAAAAAAAACCGTAACTTTATAAAAAAACCACATTTGTCTGCAACTCTTGTGGGAGAAAGATTACATTTAATTTATCATATAAAATACAATTTAATGATTTTTGAATAATTATTTTATTATTTCATTCTCAAAGTGATTCCATTTCTACATGTACTTAATACATCACATTAAATGCATAGTGTTAAGTGGGGTGAAAAAAAAAACAAAGAAAACAAAGATGAAAGCAAAGATAATCAATAAATATGGATACTGAATGTGAACTATGCTGGAATTCCCCTGTTTGATGCATTACAAATTTACTCAAACCTTTCCAAAAGTTAATTGAACAATTTGCTTACAGCACCTTTTGAAAATTTTCTAATGCCTCATTATAATTATGTGCCCAACGGTATATCACCTAGAGAGTACTTAGTTTTCTTTATTTTTGAGAATATTCAGCCTGCCTAGTGAATTTCTTCATTTACAGCTTCAAACTTCTCCCAGAGGGAAATATGAGAATTTCCTCTATTTGAAGAAAGAAAATGGAAAGATTTTTGCAAATTTTTTTATTTGCAATCCAAACCAAAAGTTTTTATGCTATATTTTAAACAACTTCTGGTAATGTTTATCATTTCCTTATTTTAAAACAAAGTGTATTTTTATATTCACAAAATTGTAGTTGAGTTGTTAAATATTTATAAAATAAAGAACTTTGAACAGAATGAGAGTAGAAAGTATATATCACTCCTCAGTGACACAGCTGTGAATGTCTAATAAGTTTCATCTAATTTTTGATCTGGGTATAATTTGCAAGGTTTCTGTATTAGTAAATATTTAATTTTGTAGTCTACCATGCAACTCAACATTCAAAACACAAGATTTTTCTGAAAGCTAGAATAATTCCTTCTAAACACTTTATTACCTGTATCCTATATCTCTTTGCTAGACCATTAGTAGTAGGAAGCTATCAAGCAAGGGGCTATATAGAAATAACATTTGCATAGATAAAGGCAGTACATTAGAATATATATTAAATTGTAATTAAATTTTAAGTATGTGAGAAAGGAATTGAGAAGAGGTACAGGAGATTAAAATCTGCCTTGGGGAATGTTCCTTAGACATGTCATCAAAACCTAGGCAGTACATCTCTTGAAGTAGATTACAAATTAGTGGCTGAGGAATTAAAACAAAGTGGTAGAGGTTTAGAAAGTTAAAAGTGTCAAAATTATGGAAATTCTCAGAATCAAAAACCTTGTGAGAGGGCAAGGAATCTCTAGAGATGGGCTTATCCTGGACCACATCCAGATTATTGGAGAATCTAAGTACAAAGCTATTGATTAACAAAAACTTCACTTTGAAAATTCATCTGGGTCATTTGACATTTAAAATAACTGATAGTCAGAAGACAATGATGTCTCTTCACTCCTTCTTCCCCTGCCTCTTGCCCCACCCCCCAAAGTATCAGGAACCATAGTTTGATTATTTACCATAAGGTAAAATTCAAAAATATTTGTGGAACCAGAGTAAATATTTTGTTCATAAAATCTGTCAATATCAGTGTCTGTGCACAAACACAAAATACTAGAAACTGTTACTATACCTTAGAAAAGCTAATTTGTATAAAAACACTAATTTACATTGTTCTGTATTTAGAATTCAGAAAGCTGTTTAGGATCTGCAATAAGCCAAGTAAAGACAATAGTTTATTTCTAAAAGTTGGCATATATATAATAACTGCTTAGAATTGAGAATATATCTTCTATTGTAAGTAGAGGCTTTTAATCATGGTTAGTAAATAAGAATAATCACCTAAAATATTAAATGGGAAGTACGTTACAACAGTCCTTTGAACAATATGTCATTAATATTACTAAGTCAATTTCTTCTTTCTGTTTTCATACTTGTATCTCACTGGAGATTGTACACATTTAGCACAAAATGATGGCGCTGGGAGCAAACTTCATGGATCAGCAAAGCTTTAAGTTAGTGGTGGAGTCATGCATCTGGTGGATCCACTTTCCTGATGGAAAATGAGCCACTGGCCAAAGAAGGAATCTGTGCTTATGTATGCTACACTGAGAGGTGACTTAATTATTGACAAAGCTGTCAGTTTGGGCATTCAGGAAACATATTTGTGAGAATTTGAAATTTGTTTTTACTGGGCAATGTTTTTACTTGGGAAAGAAAGAAGGGCAAGGGGATCAGTGTTCAGTGCTTATCTCTTTCCCTTTAGGGTCCCAATGTACTGTCACTGGGAAAGGATTTATTTGGGGAAGGATCAATGTTTGGCTTTCTCTCAGAGACTATCATTTTAGGCTTGATGAATATTTCCTTCCCAGGGATTGTCTTGTCCCTGGGTCATGTTTGCTTCTTTCACAGGTATTGTCTTGTCACTAGAAAAGGATGTATTGGGAAAGGATCAATGTTATCAATGTGTTGCCTTCTTCCTCAATCCCTCTTCCCAGGCCACACTATTTGGGAGTTTGTCATTTTTCATATCTTACACAAAGAATCCTTGGTCAAAAGGAGATATTTTTCTTTCCTTGAGAGCTGATCTTCTCTTTGAAGACTTGCCAACCTCTTGCAAATGCTTTCAGGGAAATTGTTGCTTCTAAAACTTTTGACTTCACCCATCGCCTTAAGCCTACCTCTTTTCTTGCCTATTAGAGATAGGCAGGGAAAAAAAATCTTCTTGCGTCTAGGGTGTTAAAGTTCATTTGCAAATATGAGCTAGTTCTAAATAATGATGATAGATGGGCTTGGCCTGGACCACGTCTTTACTGATGAGTGCATACATACCTGGTAATATTATCTAGCTGATGGATGGGAAAGAGGATCACTGAATAAAAACAGTGAATGCCTCAACACAAATTGGCTTCAAGATTAACAAAGCTAGGAAAAGAGCAGAAAAGAATGGAAAGGCTTCATTTGTCTTCATCACTGCTGCTAAACTGACAGAGAAAAATCAAAAAAGTTTTAGTTATTTTCTCCAAATTACAAACACCATTGTTATTGCTCTGAGTATGTGTATTTTTAAGGCAAGCTATGTTTAAATTGAAGGGAGATATATGGATGAATATTTGTATGTATTTTTTTATGTACATGAGGGATACTTGGGGGGCAATAAAGAGTAGCAGTAGTACTTGTTTATTATTATTATTGTAAAATATACTTCAAAGTTTTGAAATATAGTATATTATAAAGCCTATTGATTTATTTTCTAATTATTAGTATCTTACTGAAAAAGCAAGAATGATCTCATAAAACATTTATATCATATAATTTTCAGTGAACTGTGATATAAATTGCTCCATAATTGATATAACTGTAGTTTTTTGCACTTGTCTAACAAATCATGGGTCTACTAGTTGACTTTTAAATTATCACAGAAACTAGGTTTATCCCCAAAGTTTTCTAATGAAAATATTTTAAACCATCTAGATGAAATGCCAAAGGTGAACCTAGGACAACTACAGAATGAGATTGTGAGGCACCCCAGGTCAGGTTGGTATTTATCTTAGCTCCTGAATTCTGCTTTTATATTCAGCTAGAGTGAACAGGTATTTATTGATTGACATAAATGCCCAAGGCATGAATCTGTGAGCCAATGAAGGTCGTTTCCTAATTGTTTAGGGTATATATGTATTTAGGGAAGTTAGAGTTTGACATTATGCTTAGATGGTTCATGGAGTGTATCTTCCTCTGTCAAACAAAATTGAAAGTTTTTGTACTGGCTTAAGGCAAGGGACACTCACTTAAAGCCAGGGAGTAAATTGAAAGGAGCATAGAATTTCAAATTAGGCTGAAAACCATTCACCAGATGTGTGACATTAAGTAGTTATTCTAGAACTCAATGTCTCATTGACTTCATAACACCTTGTGAAGGTTATGGAGACAACATATAGGCAATTCCTGTGGCTCCATAAATTTAATTCCTTTGCTTTCTCCTTGCCCTGGTACTATACCTTGTGTCATTTAGCTAGCACCTCTGTCCTTAAAAAATTTTTTCTTACTAATGATTATAATATTTATCACAACTGAAAGTCTATCCACAGTTCCTCAAACTTTATGACAGTTGTCATCTCTTTTTGAGTAGTCAAAATAATTTTTTATGGAAGCAGTATTTGGTGGAGGATTCCTGCTCCAAACAAAAGAGTCAGGTTATTTTCCTGGTTGTTAATTTCTACTTAGTATCAGCCCACAATGTCACCAGCAGCACATCAGTGCACCTTTTCCAAAAGAAACATATTAACTGTATTTCTGGAGATACAGGTTCCCTGACTCATTTGAAAAAAAGGTGGTATATTAAGTCCTGTTATGTATAAGTCACTGCCGGATATAAGGAGCACAAACATAAAGATTCTATGTGCTGTCCAAGGCATTCGTAACTAAAGATCTGCTGCATAGAAATTATAATTCAACATAATATAATGTTTACAATATGATAGGTGTGTGTTGAAATGTGCTTAAGAGGGTTCATGTAATGGATAAAATTTAAACTCCTAATTAAGCTAGAGTTTGCTTTTCAAAGGCTGGGTTGGAGTAGGTGAGATAATTGCATTTTAGTCAAAGGTAAGGAGCCAGGGAGGAGTCTAGCATTTCCTAGGAATGATGATTTTAACATCAGGGGAGGCTAGGATGTGTGGGGGCGAATAGCAGAAGATCCGATTTCACAAATAGGCAGCAGCTTCAACATGACAGGGAGTCTATTGAAACTTTTATATCAGAATATTTATTTGGATGTGCATTTTAGAAACAGTATTTTAGAGGCTGTTCTCATGGAAGATAAATTGTAAGGAGTCAAAGTTGAAGTTAGAAGGTCCACTTTATGGGCTTATGCAATAATCTCCAGGCAAAAGATAATCAAGGATGGCAGACGTCTGAAGAGAAAGGCCCAGGTGTGGGGTGGTGATTCTCCAAAGTGATTAAGATCACTCACTTTAGAAGCATACTACTTAGGTAATGTGATCAAATTTTCTCATTCAGAAAATAGAGATTATGCTACTTAGCCTACTGAGTTATAGAAAAAGTTGAGCAAAATTATAAAAAGTACTTAGTAAGGAAAATATAATGCATTTTCAATAATTCATATTTATGTAGTAGTATAGAATGCCATTTAATACTTGAATAGAGAGAAAGAGAATGAGGAAAAAGAAATGGCCAAGATATCTATCACTTCCTTGTAGAAAAGCAGGTTTGGTGGAGATGATTTTGGGTATATTTATTTTGAATTGCCTATGGGATAATCAGGTGGAATTGTCTGTAGACAAGCAGAGTGCACAAGAGAGATCTGAGGGCATTTCCTTGAAGAGAACTTATTATTCTTCCATTCTTTATCTTCCTTTAAGAGGAATGAGCTTCTGACCCTCCACCCCCTAGTGCAGGGTTTTAAATTGAAGGCCTCTAGCATAGTGTATAAGAGCTCTACCACTGAGCTACACCCCAGACTGGGACTTTCACTTTTGAGAGAACAATAATAGAAAAGCACATCAGCCATATCTTTATATCTTTTCTCCTTCTGCCATGTAGAAAGGATGGACATATGGGAATCCAGAAAGATCCTTCTCCTCTTTCTCCTAATTTTTTTCTCTCTCAGTCTTTCCTCTCACTTTCTCCTTTTCTCTCATCCCTTACTTTTCTCTTTCTGACTTTGATCCACATGTGCTAGACTTAGGGCTGTCTCCTATTATTTCATTAGGTCCTTATCCAGGCAGATCTCAGCCTCCTGCATAGGGGGATTCCTGGGGTCTGTTGTTGCTCCATTTGGAACTGAACAAGCTAATTTATTTCAAGGTGAACAAAATAGGAAACCCAGCTTGAATTCAAGGGCAAGATACTTCCACATTCTAACTTAACCTGGAATATCATTAAGAGTTTGCTCCTTATGTAACTCCTAGAGATATCTTCTCTGTTTTTTTTTTTTTCAGAACTCAAAGAGAAAAGTCGAGAATTAATACCTTAAGTTCCCAAAGAAGCATGGATTTAGAAGTCATCAGTGTAAATATGGAAAAGGAAGAAGTTGAGGGTATGGATGAAGTTACCCAAAGAGAAATTTAGAAACTGAAAAGAGGATGAAAGCAAAATGGATGGATGAGTGTCAGGGATACACAAGAACTGAGAAAGAAAACAGTCCTCTGTCATCACAGCCAGTTGGTGCAGGTTCTTTCTGGTTCAAAACAAAACAGAAATAAAGCAGCACTAGCATGTCTCCTTGATGAAAAGTATATCATGATAACACCGAATCCCTCATTATCTCAATGCATGTTAAAAGAAAAGGTCCCAAGCAGAGAGGGGGTGTTGTGGTGAGTGGTAGTACCACTGGATTTGGGGTGGAGAAATGGGGCTATCAGAGTATCATATCACATCAAGAGCAGACACATCTATCCTGACATGATGGTGCCTACCTAAAATCCCAGAAACTAGGGAGGCTGAGGTAGGGGGACACCATAGTTTGAGGCCAGCCTGGCAACTTAGTAAAGCTCTAAACAACTTAGGGATACCTTATTTCGATATAAAAAAAATAAAACAGGGGTGTAACTCAGGGGTAAAGTGTCCCTGGGGGTTAATCCCTAGTTAAAAAAAAGGAGTGGGGGAGTAAAAAAGAAGAAGAGAAAGAAGAACAGCAGGTGCACCTCAGCTGTAGAATGATTGCGTGTTCTACAGGATTTATGAATCTTGTTGAACTTTTTTTATAAATCTTGTCCTGATTTAAGCCTCAGGACAGCCCCGCAGTCAGCATTACATTTACCAGGTATAGGTACAGAATGGGCACTTGCTATTTCATTAGATGAATATAGTAAAGAAACATGATCATGATCATGGAAATGTAAATCATAACCATACAAAAAAGATTTTGAAGATAAAATGGAAGAAATGGCAGGTAGTGACAGTGGGAAAAGTGGGTTGATTTTAGAGCTGGTAGTAGACGGGTTGTGGAATCTTGTTATTAAATCAATTTATGTTAAATGTAAATAAAATAAATCAATGCATAGTTTTTGATAAAGTCAAATTGCTAGACATCCTGAATCCTGCAGGATAGCCAAACTGAGAGACAAGCTGATATGGAAGCATCGCTTCAAAAGACATAGCATATGCATTTTAGAAAATAAGTATATCTTCAAGCATTTTATTGAGACAGAAATTAGGAAGCATAGAAAATAAAACTGCAAATCTAATAGGGAAGTTTCTGAGAAGTAGAAAGAGAGCAATAAAACTCTGAAATGTGGATGGTACCCGATCATATGGAATCATCAAAGCATCTCATTTGTCATTTACCTAATGTCACATCCATTTTTGTGTAGCTTGGGACATGAAGAAGAACCTGATATATTTTAAGTTTTCACAGATAATTTGCATTCTCCTCAGAAATATGAAAAGATGTGAATGGCATAAAAATTTAGTGACTATTAGAAACATAATAATCACTCCAAACAAATTATTAAAGGAGTATCATTATTGTGTAACCTACTCTAGCCACTAAACAAAGTACCTCACTTGTATCATTCAAATTGATTTAAAGCAATCTTTTGAGTAGAATATATTATTTCCCACATTGCAGAGGAGGAAATCAATGTTAAGTAAATTGTTGAAAGTTTTACAAATAAGAAGAAGCAAAGTAACTATGTCACTGAACTTTTAAAACCACATTCTTTGTCTCCCACTTGATAACTCATACAAATTCCTTTCACAAAATGAACAATTGTGACAAAGTTAAAAAAATATTGGATTATTCAATCAAGAAAAACAGAATAGTGCATAATAATTATGGATAAATGGTGAGTTAGAGCTACTGACCTCCTGATCTAATAGTTTTAGAGTGTCATGAATTTCTCTCCCCTGCAAACTCTCAAATGCACACTTCTGCTAAAACATGCTTGATGAACATGAAACAGATTCATAAACCTCAGGAATTCTATAGGCAGACAGAAAGAAACAATGAAAATAAGTAAAATAAATGAATTTATGTCAACTCACCAAGAAGGGGGTGGTCCATTGGGCCAGCCGACTCTGGGTATAAATATCTGAATTTAGAATTATTAATGCTGGAGGTCAGATGATAGCATGTCACGAGTTTTCCTTCACTGAGATGGACTGACTATAGAATATTGGAGGCCGTGGTGTCATAGACCTTGTGGCAAGTTCTATAGAAGAACATTTGATAGTATGTGCTTAGGGTGTGAGTGACAGCTATAGGCAGTGAATGTCCAATCACTTCTTATTGATAGCTGGATGCCCAGCAATGACAAACCAAGCACAACAGGCTACTACTTCACCACCAAGATAGGAAGTTAAAAAACAACGTCTTACAGGCTTTATTTATTCTCCAGGGATTTATTAGGCATGATGAAGACAGTCAGTCAGTAATTTTTCAGCCTTTTCGTTTCAGGAGGAGGTAATGAATTTTAATTAGTGAAGAAGACAGCTTTTCACTAAGGAGAAGAAACTGAAGAAAACAAGAGCATCATTGTGCACTGAGGATAATGGTAAAGCATGTAATGTCCCTTATTAGGCTGAATTGATGGGCAAAACTCTTTCCCTTCTGCTGTTTTATAACATACAAATAAAAACAAAAACTAGAAAACTGTTCTATAGATAGTGAGACGGATGGAAAGTGCCACTAAAGTTGATGAACAGATTTTTCTAAATCACGAAGTACGGAAGACACCGATCATCACTCTTAAGTAACTGTAATTGAAGGTGACACATATTCAACAATGTTTGTTCTGCTTACTGAACATTCAAGCAGTCCTCTTTATCCTAGAGAACTGATAGGATTTGACTATAAGAGACAGGAATTTCTCCACCCACCCCAATTGTTTTAATTGGCTCCAAATGCCCCTGCATTCACTCTCTGGGAGGATTTGGAGAGGGAAGTAGACACAAAGGTGAGATATGATTGGCTCATTGTTAGCCAAGTCTTTTTCTCCACCTGCTAATGTAGCATTTGTGTGCGTGAGCACAAACACATGTGCACAGAAGCATATAGAATAATAATATTACAGTATTTTGAGACCAAAAGTTGATTTTGATTTGGTTTTTGAAGGATCCTTCATGTAGTGGATAATAAGATAACTTCTTATGGCAGTGCTCAAATATATTGATGGTCCTTGCAACAATTTTCTTGAAGACCCTGAGCCTCTGAGTAAAAGCTGCCTTTGCTAATGGGGTTTTCACCCTGGGAGCAGAACATGTCCATAAACTAATTGAAGTCTGCTGACTCTAAGTATAGCACAGCATATATAGCTTTGCTTTAATGCACTGATATAAATTCACATGCAAATGCTGGATTTGAATTATGACTGAGATTTTTTTTTTTTTTTTAGTGATGCCATTTGAAGAGTTTGATGGGTTTCCTGTGCATTTGTAGCCTCTATAATGAGTATCTGGCTAATCTAAATAAGAAGACTGAATACTCCCTGATAGGTCCATAAAAGATGATAAGTCTTTGCCTTCAGGGGCAGCCTGACAAACATAGGCCTCTAGCCTATGTCACTGCTATTACCTGAACAGAAAAATAAAAACTTGGTTCTTCAGGGTTCTACAGCAGACAGAGGATTCTCTTCCATCCCCTTTTCCACTCTATAAACTTCAATGTGCACTGGCTGGAGAAAAAAAGAGCTGTATGTTTTTCCATATGGAATAGGGACCTTGGGTTCCATCCCAATCTACTAAGTTTTGACATTGATGATGTAAGAGGTAATGATAAAACTCATTTGATAATTTTACATAAACTTTATTACCTCTAATGCTCTGTTAGATTAGCCTAATAGAAACTGCTCTTAGAAATCAAGAAATTAGTCTTTAAAAACTAAAACAATAAATTAGTGGTTTCCTTGCTTCCTCTCTCCCTCCCTTCTTCCTTCCCCCCCACCTCTTTCTTTCTTCCTGATACTGGAGATTGAACCTAGGGGGAGTCTACCAGTAAACTACATCCCCAACTCTTTTTAAATTTTATATTGAGATAAAGTTGCCCAAACTGGCCTTAAACTTGTGATCCTACTGTTTCAGCCTCCTGAGTTGCTGGGATTACAGACTTGGGCCTCCATGCCCAGCCTAGACTAGTGATTTTGAAGTTATAGTTCAAAGCTCACTGGTGAGCCAAGAAGGCCTCCCTAATACTTTAGATATTTATTCAAAATCACAAAACTCTTTTTTTATTATTTAAACATACACATATATAGTATACAAAGTGTACAATTTCATTTACACCTTTTGGGGGTTAAGACAAAGGGCTACCTCCTTTGGATACTAAAAGTTGGTGGGCATAAATTAATATTAGATCATTAATAGAATCTGAGGAGATGGTGGAGATGGTGTGATGGTTTCTCTTGATTGTCAAATTGATTGATTTGAGAGATGCTTGGGAAATTAGTAAAGCACACTTCTTGGTACTTCTGTGAGGATATTTCCAGAGATGATTGGCATCGTGTTGATTAGCAAATTGGGTGGGGAAAATCTTCCCTGAATGACAGTGGCAACTTGCAAAGCCTGGGGACCCAGATGGAATTAAAATGGAAAAAAAGGAGGAGGCCCACCAGAGCACACCAGCTGAATTCTTGAGTGGGTACCATTTTTGTTGCTGCCATTGTCCATATTTATTGACTCCTGCTTCTTCAGTCTTTGAATGTAAACTCCCACCAGTGAATTTTCAGGGATCTATCAAGCCTTTAGTCTTGAATTGGGGCCACATCATTGGTTCTGTTCCTGGATAGTAACCTATTATTTCATCAAAATAGATAATTGCAGAGTTCCTACTGAAATACACTCATTTATGTAGTTGGAACTTCTAATTTTCTGTAAAGTATCAGCACTTATTTAATTATAATTTTCATAAGCGACTAGTTTCACTTCAGAATGGTTAATTATGGTTAGTTTACCACTTGTTCATTGGTACTTTGAGAAGAGCAGTTCTGATTTGGGCATATTTGTCCTTTGTATTGTAAAACTTTCTTCTTCTTTATCCTTCCTGTCTTCTAAATGCCAACAATACCTCCCAAAGAGTATGATGCCCTTAAATTGTCCCCAATCATTCCCAACTGTCTTCTAAGTGAGATTTATTATCGATTACAAATATTTTTACCTATTAATATCAATAGAATTTGCAATGCATTATTTACTTAACTTCAAAATATGCCCAGATAAGCTTGAGCCCTTTATTTTCTAATAAAATATATGCAAGAGACTCTAGCCTCTTTAGAAATAGGGTCTTTACAGATGTAATCAAGTTGGGTTTAAATAGAATTAGGGTGGATTATAATACATTATTACTATTGTCATAAGAAGAGAAAAAAGAGGATACACTGAGATACTGTCATGTGATAACAGACAGAGATGGGAGTGATAAATATGCAATTCCAGTAATACCAAGGGTTGTGGACAACCAGCAGAAGCTGAGAAGTGGCAAGGAAGGCGCACCTGGTCTCATGGATAATGATAACTCCTTGATTCCAGACTTCTAGTGTTCAACCTGGGAAAGAGCATATTCTCTTCTTAAACCACCAGGTTTATTATAATTTGCCATGGCATCCCTAGAAAACCAATACAGAGAGGTTAGGAAATTTCTCTCTCTATCCCATACCCTATCTATTAACTGGAACAAGTAGAATTGCTTGAGCAGTAAGTTAAATATTTATAAAAGCACTTGAACCTAACAATATATGATTAGCACATAATTAGAACTGCATGTGTTATTTATATACAGTTTAGATTGGTAAATTAGGCAAAATACAATAATTTCTATTTCTATGATTTTTTTTTTAAAAAGTAAAAATTGCAAACATCTGCTTTGTAAATAAAGTTTTTGTTTTTCAGTAGAGGTGAGCAATTGCCACAGAAGTTATATTACTAACAAAGCCTAAAATATTTACCATCTGGACCTTTAAGGAAAAGTTTGCAAACTCCCATTGTAGACTCTAAAATTTGTTATATATGCTCTTTTCTTGTTCTATTTTAAATTAATAAGTCCTTTATATATGTTACTAGCTACAGGTTTCTGGCATTTTCTTTTTTCCGCTATAATTTGAGCTCTATTGTAACTAGAGGTAGGAGCAACTAGGGTACATGGCTGGTGGGTCACTTATCCCACATAAGATCAGAATAATTAAGTGTTTAAGGCCACTGATTAAGGTATAGTTAGTAGAAATGAGGACTAAAATAATACATTTTTATTGTCCGCACATTTGCTAATAGGACTTTATGTGATAATGACTCATGAGAGTTCAGTGAGCTTCTAAATAAAAACCACATTTTCCTATTGAGAGCCACTTTTCTTTAAAAGCAATTTTTCAAGGTATTGATTCCCATATTTAATACTGCTGAATGAATTAAACAAAGCAGTAAAGTAAAAGTAATGACCTCAAACTCTAGGGTACATTTATAAAGTGCAAATTAGCAGTTCTTAAAAGCAAGAACATGGGCGATATAATCATTGGGTGGGATTTATCTGGGCCATCTTGCTGTGTCTGATAGAGTGTCTGAGAGAATGATCCAGGTCATGTCCCCAGAGAGATAAGAGTCCACCCCTTTGTGACTTCAAGGGCATGCTGATCTTACTGTTAACATGGCTGGCTTTTGAGCTCTTACCACAAGATTGTTCTTTCTAATCCTGAGCTCTTACCATAAGATTGTCCTTTCTAAGTAGAAGTTCTGGGTTGAGGAGGGCATCTCTCTCTCTACACAGGCATGTGATTTGCTTGTATTTCAAAATTCATGGGTGAAAGTAAAGATGATTGTAATAGTTGTTTCCTCCTACATATGCAACTCTTTGTGATGTTGATGACTTTGTAAGAATGGTTACCTCCTTCAAAGTCTCTGTTCCTGATAAAAAGGATAGAATGTTGTCTTAGATTTTAGGAGACCTTGACCAGCTCTCTTTTTTCTAGGATGAAGAAAACTCTAAATATTGAAATACCTGGATATAATTTGAAGTTTCTAGTTATTCTTATGAGGACTGGAGGATTTGGAGACCTAATAAAACTTTAATGCCTTCTAAGATATTATTAAAAATCTTTGTAAGACCTGAGAATCACCTGGTAACATATTTTATTTTTGAAAAGGTTATCGATCATCATTTGAGACCATTTTAACCCACTGTCCAAAGGACCTTATTCAAATCCAGTTCCCTTCAAGATTCAACAAACATTTATTGAGGACTTTCTAATTACTAGACACTATGCTGAATTCCCTTATGCTGAAGAGAAACAAAAAATTAAAATGACAAATTTTAAAACTGTTTTAGAAGGTGTCTCTATACCTTAGAAATAAAAGTAGGAAGGGTTGTCTGATTGCTAGGACAAGGTAGAGAGTTGGAATTTTAAATAGGATAATCAGGGAGGGCTTCACTCTGAAGATGGGATATTAATCAAACATTATTTGATGACATTCATGTGTCATAGCTTTGAAAGACAAATCTGGGCTCTGTTTCTAACTCAACTAAGTTGTTCATAAAAGTAGCACTTGCTTCTTATAGAATGGGAAAGCACACTTAGACCCATATTATAGAATAAGCTTCTATAAGGATTTGTCATGGAAATCATTAGTAATCAGAGCATTTTGATCATATTAGTAATGGAATCAAGTTGATGTGAGATGTTTTTGATACTAAGGGGGACTTTAAATTTGTCCCCCGATCTAGAGACACAGCTTCCTCCACTGTGCATTTAAGTCACCATAAATAAACATTCAACCTAAGTCAAAAACTATGTGATTTGATTGTTATGCTAATATTATCACGAATTGAACAAAACAACAGGGTGGGAGATGAAAGCCAAAGTAGCACTTTTAAGACTGAATAAATTTAATTTTGATCATGTAGTAAAGTAGGAAGCCATTTAGTCTACAACCCAGAATTGTAGAGACCATGCGGTAATCAGGGCAAAGTGGTAACGAAACTGAAAGGCACTTCACAGACACCAATAGTCAAGAGAAAATATACTCAGAGAACTATATTTTAAAAGTATATCTTTTTTTTTTTGAAGGAAAAGTTGCATGAGAAGAAAGTATAAAAACTGAAAATTGGTGTAGTTCCCTGAGGACATAACAGTTAAGGACAAGCCAAGAAATGCTTGTGGAGCAACACTTTGGGAAGTAAAACAAAGTGGATAAAGTGTAGAATAAAAGAATAAGAATGGGAAAAATATTATCCTAGAACATTCCAGAGATGTGTTATTTTTACACAAGAAACTTAAACAAATGTTCAACGATTTTTTTATTCAATTTTATTAAAGCAATAAATTAAATATACAGAATCAGTAATGCTTATTAAATGAGTGTGTATGTTTCCATGTATTTGAGAAGGGTGAGTTTAATTGATAAATACTAATGACCTTGAAAACAGAATAGAGAATATATAAATAGATAAACAATGGCTAAGGATAATGATACCTACCTTCTCTTAAGGTTCAGCCTTGTGACGCCATTGAAATCAGTGGACAAATTGGATCTGGTAGTTTTGTTTTAAGAAAAAGAGCAATTGGAAACAGGAATCAGTTAAGTATGTGCAAAAGAAGGAGAACCATAAATTACAAAATAGGTAGGATGTGAACAGTCTGCCTGATAAACTAAATTTAAGATTAAGATAGGATTAAAGGAGTATAATGACTCAGAGGTTAAAAGTGTCACAGTGTACTGGAAAAAAAAAAAAACAATTAGACCTCCCTAGAGATACATTAGAAAAGAATGTTGATGATTCATCTTCATACATTAATAAGAGTGTCTAATAAGAAATTTAAATAAGAGCAAGGTGACAGGAAAAAGTAGAAAGTAATGACGGCATTTTGAACAGTGCATGGCAAGATTTAAAAGACTCAGCCTGAAATCTGTAAGAAAGTCTTCCCACAGAAACATAATTATTTCCTTTTCCCTGAAATTAGCATTTGGTAATTTCATAGGAAATTGAAAATACCAGTCATCTTGGTTCCTTAAGTCTGTCTTTGTTATCTCTTCTCCCCTCCTCTTCTCTTTCCTCCTCTTTTTCCTCCTCCTCATCTTTTCCTTGTCCTCCCCCTCCCTCTTCTTTTAAAACATTCTCTGCTAGTGATTGTGTTCCATCTTTGGGAGAATCGTAATTAGAGAAGAAAACTGCTATAAGTATGCCTAGATAACTTAAGTGCTGTCAGGAGAGAAAAAAGTTAAAATGACTGTAAGAGCATGTTTACATTTAAAATCTCCTGCTCTTGAATTTTTATTAAAAGTCAATTATGCATTCATGGGAGAAAGAAAGAAACAAAAAAAAAGCTGGTGTAGCTTTCATCCTTGTACTGATTTTTTTTTTTTACAGAAACTAAATTATATGAGTCTAGTGAAGGATAGTAGGGTTGGATTTTTCTTAGTTTGTATTTCTTTAGCTAGTCTATATGTATGTATATATGGATGGATGGATAGATAGATCGAAAGAAAATCTGGATAAACTGGCTTTTGTTGGCTATTCATATTGTAAACAACCCCTCCAAATTTACATGTGGGTTGCATTTTCTATCTTTTAATTATGGATAGGTTGATGAAGAGAAATTAATTTGATGAAATCAATCTTAATGGTTTTGTTGATGGTTGGCACTTTATATGCATTTTATTTAAAAACATTCTACCGAATCAGGATGTGAAGTTAGTCTCCTATGCTTTGAATATTTTTTATATTGCCTTGCCTTTAAAATATACAACTACACTTTATGAATTTTATTTTTATCTATGTTCCACATGAAAGGCCCAACTTTTTTTTCACATAGAAAACTACAGTACTAGTATCATTTATTGAAAAAGATTATTTTCTTTCTCTATCTTAATAGTACCTGTGGTGAGTGTGCTATGTTCTTAACAAACACCATACACATTTGTGTCTTTCCGTGATGTCTGAATTTATTGAAGAACAATAAATTCACAGTCTTTACCACTTTCAATTGTGGGTCACTGGACAGTCAAAAGATAGGCTATCATAAGTTCTTTTATCCCACTATTAACTTCTAAAATATATAACACTCAAGTCACACATAGTATGTTACATAATTATGTACGTAGCTTACAGAAAGGCTAAGAAAGGGTTCAGACAGCCACAGAGATTCAAGAGTATGAAAACAAAGGCAGAAAGTAGATAGGAACATAGGAGTCAAGTAGGTGTTCAGATAATATTAAGAAACCAGCTGAAAAACTTGTCCAGGGTACAGAGCTGTCAAAAGGCAGGAACTTATTTTAGGCCAAGGATCAAACGAATGGCAATATCAGCTTGGAGCATCAGCTTAAGATAAAAGCTTGGAGTGGGCTATGTGAGGTCATCCAGGACAGGAAAAATCATGCTCTGCTAAAGTCCCAAAATAGAGATTGGACACTGTGGTGATTTTCTTTTTCTTTTTCTTTACTTTTCTTTCTCCCTCCTTCCCTCCATCCCTCTGTCTCTCCATCCCTCTCTGTCTCTCTCTTTCTTTCTTTCTGTTTTGTACTGGTGATTAAACCCAGGAGTGCTTAACTACTGAGCCACAGAAATAATTATTTAATTATTTAATTAATTAATTTTTGAGACAGGTTCTCTTCAAGTTGCTTAGGGCCTTGTTGATTGCAGTGATCCTCCTGCCCCATCCTCCTACACAGGATGTGCCGGCATGCCTGGCAACTGTGATGATTTTCCTGGGCAAGTCTCATGACATGGAGTGACCAGGTGATGGGGTGAGGGTACCATCACCATATGTAGTCTCAGGGTACTCCTTATTTTATGGCCTCAAGTGAGGGGATTGCTTTATTCTGTGGACTGGTATATTTGATAAGCTCATGGGACTGGGTTTTATGACATGAGTTTGGTAAACCCACACATCCATGTGCTTCTGTTTAATTTGATATGTTCATAGGTTACCATTTTTATTAGCATAATTAATTGTATCAGTTTGTGCCTTATGGTTGTACCAGGCAGATAGTGGTTGTTTACTCGTACAAATAAGGTGCAGAGAAAGTCATTCCATAGCACTTAAACTCAAAAGAGAGTAACTTATGTATAACCTACTGCTTCATAAAATGGAGTGACAAAGGTTTAGGCATAGTCTGAGAACTACTGTTCTGGACATCATGGAGTAACTCAGCCTGCTCTTCAAAGTACCTTGTCATGAATTCAGGTTTATTTATGGATTTTATTTTCTGTTTTGTGGTCCATCTCCCTATCCTTATACTAATACCCCTTTTAAAAATATATTATAGTTAGTCAAACTTGATATCTGTTATTATACCAGTGGAAAACAACATTGTCATCTTCTACCAGTATTGTTCCCCATCAAGATGACTTTCACCATCTGCATGTGTATAAATTTTGGAATCATCATGACATTTTAGCTATGTCTGTTGATAATTAATGAGTAACTGTCATTTTCACAATATTAATTTCTCTTATTATTGAACATACACATTCCTCGATCTGTTTAGGCCTTCTTTAATTTCTTCTAGTAACTCTTTGTACTTGTAACACAGAGTTCTTGCATTTTATTCATTAGTATTATTCCTAGATGTTAGATGATTTGGTGATCCTCTAAATGGATTTGATGCATAACTTAATTTTCTAAAAACTCATTCTTATATAGAAACTTTTTTTTGTAAAGAGAGAGTTAGAGAGAGAGAGAGAGAGAGAGAGAGAGAATTTTTAAATATCTATTTTCTAGTTTTCGGCAGACACAACATCTTTGTTTGTATGTGGTGCTGAGGATCGAACCCGGACTGCACGCGTGCCAGGTGAGCGCACTACCGCTTGAGCCACATCCCAGCCCATATAGAAACAATTTTATTAACCAATTCTAATAATTTATAAGGAATTTTAAGATTTTTACTACTTTTAAAAACTGTATAAATGCATCACAAAATCAATCTTTTACTTCGATTTTTTTTTAAATTTTAATGTTATTAACAAGATTATCCAGTATAGCATGTAGTTCAAGTGGCAATAGGCAGATATTTTTTTTTGCCTTTTCTCAATATTGAATAATTTGCCATAAATATGATACTGTAGATTTGTTTGTAGATATTCTTTATCAGATTAAGGAAATCCATTTTTCTTTCTATATTTATTGAAAGATTCCATTTATACTAATTTTGGAACATATTGTTTTGTTTTAAAATATTAAGCCCACATTATTAACTGAAAGATAAACAACTTGGCTGTATTCTTCTTATACATTATGAAGATAAATTTGGTAATGGTTTACTAAGGAATTTGTGTCTATTTTCATTAAAAATGTTTGAAGAATTTACTGGTGAAGCCATGTTTGTCTGAAATTTTCATGGTAAAAAGGAATTAATTATGAATTTAATTTGTTTAATAAAGTCAGATTTTTTTTCCAAATTTTGTTTTTTGCATCAATTTTAGTAAACTTTGTTTTTTCAAGTAATTTCATCTTAATTTTTAGGATGAATTTTTATTTCATCTTAACTTTAAAATAATGGCAAAATAAAGTTCCTTATAATACTCTCCTAATATTTTTGCAAAGACTGCAGTATTTTAAGTAATGTTCTCCTTTCCTTGTTTACACAGTTTGTTTTATCTCTCATTTTATTTTGTCAGTTTAGGTAAAGAGTACTTTATATAAGAAGATTCAGAAAAGCACTCCACTCTGGCAAGTGCAGACATATCAGAGAATGCAATTTGGCTAGCCAAGCCAGCACTTGGTATTTTGTATAGTAGATACTACAGAGATGCATCTGACTCTGTCCACTTTCTTTATATGCTTCGATTCCTAAAATATATAGTAGAAACATGAAAGCAACTGATATTTCTAAAGACCTGTCACAGAAGTTCTCTTATGCAGGCTATGGCTGTCTCCTGTATGGATCTGACAATGAACATTTGATGGTTTGTTTGCTGGGTATTTCTTGAAAAATATCCACTGAAACCAAATATAGACTCTGAAGTATATTCTTGTGTAATCAAGAAAATTCGTGTTTCTTAGGTTTACCACTAGAAGATAAGTCATAATGATCAACTTAAATTGTGTGACAAAGAGGACTGATCACACACACATACACACATACACCCACAGTTTGAGATTCAGAGACAAAATTGTATTATATAATAAATGAAAATTGGGAAGAAAATAAATTTCAGAATTCTAAGTATGTGTATGAAGCACTAAGGTATGCATTTAAATGAGTTATAAATTTTTTCTAATTAGTCAAAGAATTCTGTGTTATTTTTTGCTGAGAGCCATAGCCCAGTCAGAATGACGCATGGAATTTTTGCCAGAATGGAGTGGTTGAGAGGTGACACCAGCAAGCCATTGAGATGATAATGGTTATGTTAAGCTGTGTATTCAATTGTAATATTAGACCCCTGCTGTGCGCCTAGGCCTGCTACTTTGGAGTTCTCCAGCTACTTTGGAGTTTCTCCTGGGGATTCCCGGAGAGTTCCCATTGGTTGGGGAAGTGCCAAAGGAGGGATTTCCAGTTGATGGTTCCTGGAGGAGCCGCATGGCGTTCGGGAGATTTCCCAGGAGTGTGTGTGGAGTGTGCTGGTGAAGGACCTCAAGACCCCAGGCCCAACATTAGGAAAACTAACCCCTGTGCCCTGAAGCTGCAAGATGTTCCCTTACACAACCCCCATGTCAAAACCCCACCAGCTGCACATAGCACTTCAAGTCTCACATAATGTTACCACAAGATGTTCCATATAGATAACCCCGGAGGGGCCAAACTTAAGCAAACATGGTAAAAACAGGAACTAAAAGGACAGGGTGCAATTTTATGGTTTTTCCGAGAACATAAAGTGAAAAAAAAACAAGTTTGCCCCCCGGGTGACCAAGAGGCTGGATTCAGAGGAACCAATAGAATAGCTGTTGCTGGGCTAAGCTAGAAACTAACCCCCTGCTCCCTATAAAAGATCTGTACCCCAAAGCCCGGTGTGCCAGTTCACCGAAGCTCCAGCTGAGGTTTCGCTGAGCACCCGCAGGTGCCTGTGTGAGAATAAACTCCTCCTGCTTTTGCAGCCAGTGTCTCTCTCGCGTGGTCCTTTCCGGGTTTGGGATCTGTGGATCTTTCACTGGTAGAGTTCAGAAATAAAGTTTGTTCCTGCTTCAGTGGCTCGTGATTTGTGCCCAGCCAGACTGGGGCAATTTTTTATTACTATACATGTAGATTTATGGTATATAGGGTCATATACTTCAGCCAAAAATAAATAAATAAACATATATGTATGGATTACTCTTACATTGTTAAAATCTAAAAGTAACTTCAGGGTATTGAGTAAGTGTTCAATAAAATCCTGATATGAAATTAATCTTTAGTGGTTGATTAGATAATTTTATGAATGAAGTAACATCTAAATAGCTACCTAATCCATTTTGCTTGAACATAAGTATAATATAAAAAAATCCCTGAAATGGTGTATAATCCCTGTATACTTCAGTAATTTACAAGTTATTGGATATAATGTACACAAATAACTTTGTCTCTTGTCTCATTATTGGGCTAGAGGATGAATATGGAAGGAAAGATTGTAATGACTTTACAGAGAAAGAAGTATGTTACTGCCCATTCGTGTGAGGATATATAAATGTGTGATTTTTTTTTAGCCAGTTTTCAATCAGGAAGTGACTTATAACACCAGAGAGATTCAAAGTGGTCTATTAATCATCACAGTACTCAAAACTGTCAGAAAAGTCGATGTCTTCAAATAATGTAATAATACATATTTCAGAAATTTATTTTAGTAAAAAATGGAGGACAAATGCTTACAATCAAATCACGAATTCACATATTTTGTAATAAATTTTGAAAGTACTACTGGAAATGACAAAAGAAGATAAAACCAGAAAAAACATATCTTTTAAGAATGAATCAAAGAGCTGGGTTTTAGCTCATTGAGAGAGTGCTTGCTTAGCATATCTGAGGCTCTGGGTTTGTACTACACTCTCCCACACATACATACATGTAAAAAAGAAAAAAAAGAACTAATTAGTATGAGTCAGAGACTAATTGGATCTCTGATAATAACTATTATGGGTGAGTTCAATATTTCAGTTCTGTGTATATAGAAGGCATTAATATGAATAAGAACTGGTAGCAAATATGATTTATGTGGAAGTTGATGAATTAGTTTGGGAATTGTTCATTTAAGAAGTATTTGTTAAACATGTACATGCTAGGAAGTATGTTATTTATGGAAATATCTAGGTAAAATAGCCTTGAGACCCTTTCTTTCTTATTAAGGAAATCAGATCATTATAGATAAGTTACAACGAAATGTGATTACTCATAGTAGAAATCAGTATAAAAGCTTGCAGAAGCATAAGTTGAAATTGAGGTTAAGGTATGATATTCAAACTCATGGTAAGAAGTTAGAATTACAGATATTCTAACAGAAAGTTTTAAAATATCTATTATGATGATATTTTAATACTGTAACTCAGATAAAGGTAAAGATATCAGGATAAATATTTGAGAACTATAATTTCAAAAGAATTCCTGTAGTTATGAGTATTCAGGAGGTATTTGAAACAATAAAAGAAGAAGACCCTTTTATACTGGGGTATAGTCACCTTTGGGGAGAGAGAAGTGGGGAAGTATTCTCAAATTAATTGACAAAAAAGTGAGGATAAAATAGAACCATAGAAACGAAAAGGGGTTAGAGAAGCCACAAAGAACGTGAATTTCAAATAGAAGTTAAACTTCATCAGTAAATGCTTCAGATAGATAAGAATGAATGAAGTGGAAAGAACCTCAAATATCTAATAATTTATTTTATTTGCAAAATTTATCCCAGATAGTTTAAAGAAAGTGATCTTAATGATCATGTACAGATGTCTTCATAAAGTTAGAAAAGAAAGGAGAGATGGCAAGACTTTAGAGTCAAGCAGTGAAAAGCAATCCCTTCCCCATGATGTAGCTGCTTTTCCACCTCCATGGAGCTGAAGGGAACAGACACCTGTCATGTAGATGCTACCCTCTGAATGCTTCAGAAATGGGAAACTGTTCTATCTGCTCCTTTCAGGTGAGTGGTGCTCTCTTGACTGAGGTTTCTATTACTCCTTTCCCACCTCCACATTCAAAGGTGGTAACATGTTTGTTCTGAGATTACTTAGAATTTCCTCTTAGTTTCCTGACTCGGTCTACACTCTACTGCAGGGATCCTTTGTTGAATTATCCTTAATGACTTCCTTTGAGTGTGCCATCTTTTTCTGAAGGGCCTCATCCCCATGACAGAGAGCAGTAATGTAGAACAGATATTATTACCCCTCCTCATTTATATAGAAAGAAAGAGATTCATAAAGGTGAAATAACTTTCCAAAAACAATAGCTTGCAAATCTCTCTCTCCTGCCCTTGCATAATCCTGAAAAGTTGAGGGCAAAGAGAAAATGAACAGTAGAGGACATAAAGATTAGCTTCCAGAAGAAGGAATAAAATGATGGACAGAGGGTAGAGTGAGGAAATTTTTTAATTTTTTTTTCTTATAGAAAGTAGCATTTCTCTTCTTTTCAGATTGTAAAGAAGACTGGAATAACTGCTATAGAAACAGATATGTAAATATTAAATTAAATATCTATGGATTGTGAAATGGCGTCCATCTCAACATTGGTAGGAAAGGGCTAGTAATCACTTTCTGAGAGGAAAAGTAGTGAGATTTACTATAGGGGTGGCAAGGAGGGAAGCCATTCCACAGTCAGAAAAGACACCTTAATAATGTCCAGTTTTCCTCACAAGTATGTGATCTATAATCAAAAGGAACACCAAACAGATAGACTTGTAAGTGGAACATAAACCATCACCATTTCTTCTGAAGATCTTAAATCTACATAGAGTACTGTGCAAAATTATCTACTGTAATCTTTACATGTGAAGATGATCTTTCACAATTACTTTCAGTTTGGTCTTTATAATTTTTATCAGACTAAAGGAATTTCTATCTTTGCCTGATTTATTATCAGTAATTGCATCAAGATGACCAACATAGGCTCTTATTTTAAATTCGTGTTGTATAATCATTTCACACCCTTGTGGTTATTAGTTAAAAAAAATTCAAGAAGTCTTCAACTCATCTGGACCCCAGTCCTAAATATGTTCTTCTCTTTTGTTGCTGCTACATTCTTCTAAATCCTTAGCTATTTTGTCAGCCCATGTAGTCAACCTTCTCTACCAGGTGTCCTTGCCACCACCCGTCCTAATGCCTGAATTTTGGCTTGGATCTATGTTCCCATCTGGGTGCTGACTTAGCTTACCATAGGTGGAGTTACCAGCTTCTTCATTCTGCCTAATGTAGGTAGAGTCAAGTCTCTGTATTCAACTTAATGAGAGATTCACTAGAAGTCACAAGTCCAACTTTGATAACAGAACTCCTTCTGTTGATTAAGTGAATTAAGACAAAGAGAAAAAAAAATTGTTCTAGTATTATATTAAATTCACTAATTTTGTTCATTAAAAATTATCTGGAAATTCTACTGCTTTCCAGATTTTGCCTAGATGTGTAGTACCTGTCTTCTATTTCTTACTGTACCTGAAAGATTATTGAGACATTGCTATGTAAATGAATCATAAAATGTAAGTAGAATATAGAAATTATTTGTTTATTTATTTTGCCTATGTCCATTTACTCACAGCAACTAGAAGATTCTCTTCATCTGACCTAGACTTGGCTTCTGTTGTTGGCTCATTCATACATCTGTGATTAGCTGGCAAGACAGTGGCTTGTCTTGACTACTCTCACAGTTCTGGAGTTCTGGTGAAGTCCAGAGGGTGAGTGGGCCCTGTGTGTCTTATTATTCAGATGAATAGTGTGGTTTTCTCACAGTGGCTTATCAGATCTAAAAGAGAGCAAGGAGGATCAGGCACAATCTCCTAGGGCCTAAATTCTGGATTGGCACCCTCACTTTTACCACATTTTACTTTCTAAAGATAATTGCAAGACCATTTCAGATAGCTCTGGTGGATGGGTAAATCATCTCCACTCCTTCATAGAAAGAGCTACCCAAGTCACATTACAAGGTGTGTGGACAAGGAAAGGTAATAATTGGGACCATATTTGCAATTGGTCTACTTTCTGACTTACTCTCTCTCTAATGGACCTATCCTTTGCTGACTGAACTGTTCCTGCACAGACTCAATCCATCTGGTCCTTCCAACTGCTCTGGCTCCTTCCCAGTCCAAAATCCACTACAATCTCTTCCTACACCTCTTTACTTCCAGGTCCAAACAGTACTGAGAAGATCTTTTGTATTCCTGCCAAAAAAATATCCTTGAAATACTCAATGGAAAATGGAAGAAATACTTCATTGCTTGCATTTTTCATTTGAATTCAATTCTGTCATGGGAATGTCTCCATCCAGGGGATGAATCACCTATAATTCTTTTAACTTTCTAGATGATAATTCACATGATAGAAGGCAGGTCTTTTACATCAAAAGCATTAATTATTCAATTATTACCTCTGATGAATGCCATCAAAAAATTAGAACCCCTATGGCTGCATGAACATTGCAACACCCCAGAGGAAGCAAACATGACTGAGCATAATAATTACTATAATCCTGTTACACACCTGGATGACTTATAAACCCCACCCTGTAATAAGGATTCAGCACCACTTTAAGCTCTCTATTGGATGAGAGAAGATATGAGTTGCTTTGTGAGTGTGTGGAGAAAATGCTTTATGATTGTGTCTAAGTTTCCAGAGCCCCAATTTATATGGAAAGGCATTAATCTACTCTACATGTAAAGTGCCTTGGAACATAGGAAGCTGAACTCCAGGTTAGAAGAATTGGCATATAGCAGAAGCAGATAAAGATGATATGTGTCAGTTTGAGAGGCAAGGTAGGTGTATAAAGCACATAGTTAAAGAAAAACATGTCACAACCAGATGGTAGACTAAAAGCCAACAATTGAAATATCAGAGTATCTAGTAAAAGGTATAACCTACATCTAAGAAAAAAGGTTAAAAGAACATTTAGCCAAAAGGCTTGTGATAGAAAATATGTAGGAATATGGTAGAAATATTTGTTCTTAAAGCACATGGGAGAAACTAATAGGTGCCATTGGGTTATAAAGATGAGTAGTTATTCAAGGAAGAAACAATTTATTAAAGACAGACACACTTAGTAAAACTACCATATGACCTAAGGTTTTTTTTTTGTTTTTTTTTTTTTTTTTTTGATGCTGTGGATTGAACCCAGGGCATTGTGCATGCAAGGCAAGCACTCTACCAGCTGAGGTATATCCCCAGCCCATATGACCTAAGTTTTGACTCAAGAATGTGTATTCATTGGGGGCATATATGAGAGAATAATCGTTTTTGCTGGTAGAGTTCAGTTATTTCTGAATTCAATGAATGGATTTTTATCAGGCTGATAGAATGATCATTCTAGCTAGAGAATTAATCAGCAAATAAGAGGAAATATATAAAAGTATGTGGTGAATTCCACAAGCTGTGAGTCCTCAAGAAATACTAGTCTGGAAGGCTGGGGTAAGGGCGTGAACACAATCTGCATACAGAAGTGGGGGATCAGCTGCTTACTGTTGCAGGGCATTCTGGAAGTTGTCCAGTCCTGGTGGAGTGGGCAGTGGAGCCCGGACTTGGAGAGGCTGCGCCCTAGGCTGCTCTCCAGGAGCTCTGTCTTTCTAGCTGCGAATTGACCCCAGAAGTGGTGTAGGGGGCTCCAGTGCTGCATTGGTGGCAGACTACGGCATAAGCCTCAGTACTATTCTAGGATTTCTTATAGTTAAGGAATTCATGTTTAAAATCCATATTTCCTAGCAGACTCAAGATGGCAGAATATAGGAGGTCCTGTTTCTGGCTGCTCTGTGGAATTAAACCAAGAAAACAGTCAGGTGGCGTCTCCACAACGTCTCACCTAGATGGAATACAACATCTCAGAGCATACGACGGGACCCCTATACAGCAGATTTTCGCAGAAACCATCAGAGCTGTGACCACCTGCACAGAAATCAGATCCTCTGTGTACCAGTAAGACTCCGGACTCTGCACACAAAGCCTATACAGTCCTAGCGCACGCACACACATGGCTCTCAAGTGGTGGAGCAGAATCAACTAATAAGCTGTACTCTGCTCCCACACAGGCCACATGGCTGAAATCTAGGCATAGCACAAAGCCATCCGAGCTCCCCCCACCTCACCAGAAACCCAGCACTGGAAGCAGACCGACTCCATCTTGGAAAACCTCTCTTGTCGCGACCCCTCGCCAGCAAGGGAAAACACGACACAGGATTCTTCTTTCAGCAGTTTATTCAGGCCTTGATTCAAGTATCATCTTCTAGCGACCCCCCGCCGAGCGCCCAAGCACAGCCTAATAAAGCCTCCCGCATACCAATCTTAAGCTGCCACGTGGACCTTTCTCATAGGATGGGAAGGGATTGCGTGCCAATTCTCCATATTAGGAGTTGTTTGTCACAGGCCACAGTGGAAGCCGGCGCCATCTTCTAATGGCGGCCATGGTCTAATTAGAACGGCTCACCACAGTTCCCCCTTCTATTTTATAAAACAATGCAGGCGAAAGTAGAGGTCCTATCCCACTGTGCAGAAGTGGCTGCAATGTATGGTTCAGTCCTAAGGAGGGCCCTTCCCTAGACCTGGTCCCATATCAGCC
>NW_025999977.1:33199032-33281283 GCF_001458135.2 Marmota marmota marmota
GGGGGGTTCCGAGGGGGGGGGCTCAAGTCCTCTCACCCTGGTTAAGACAAATCCACCTACTGGAAGAGAAGAGAAGCAGGAAGGAAATGGAATTCTAAGAGTTTTTTTTTGTTGTTGTTGTTGTTTGCCTTCTAATTATTATTCTTTCTCCTCTAGCTTTCTAGCCTCTGGCCCTCACAATCCCTACATATGTGAAACCAACAACTTTACATGAAACAGAACTATGAGAACTGAGTCACATGAATAATATAATATAGAGGAATTGCACAAGACCCCCTGCCATTTTTTATTATTCTCTTTTCTTTCTTCTCTCTCTTTTTTCTCTCTTTCCTTCCCTCTTTTCTTTTTTCTTTGTCTTGCGCCCTCCAAATTTTTGCTATTTTAACATCCTATAATTTTCTAAATACATGTCTGTTTTTATGTACTCTACTGTCCTCCCACGTACTTCTCTACCCCAAATTACCTCTTGTCTATTCCCCTGCTTCTAACCTTCTTCATTAGAGTTCTCCTTCAAATTTCCTGAGTTATATTAACCCCATACCCTCACATGTTTCCCCCTTAGCATATTGTCCTACACCCGACCCCCAGTTCACTCTCTGCCACCAGAAATTGTACACTATTTATGAAACTACTAATTATATTTTAAATAATAATTGAATCCAATATTTATGGACATTGAGACTAACTTTAAAGGTCTTAATAACAATAATTTGTTCATAGGTGATGTACTGTTGACACTAAGATCTGTTAACATTGTCCTTCCCCACAAAGGAGGGATCTTGGAACCATACAATAGTACTATAAATCTATAGGGTAAAAACAACACACCAGTCACATAGAGCTGGGAAAAAAAATGCGAACAACATGAAAAGACAAGGGAAGAAAGTACCACAAATAAATCAAGACAACACATCATTAGAAGAATTGACAGCTACAGCAGAAAGAATGACAGTGAAAGATTTCAGGATATACATAATTTAAATGGTTTGGGATCTCAAAGAAGACATTAGACTACAAATACAGGCAGTGAAAGATCATTTTGACAATGAGCTACATAAACAAATCCAAGAAGCAAAAGATTAACTCCATAGGAAGATAGAGGTTATAAAAAAAAACAACCAGAAATACTTGAAATGAAAGAAATAGTAAACCAAATTAAAAATTCAAACAAGAACATCAACAATAGAGTAGACCACTTAGAAGATAGGACATAAGACAGTGAAGATAAAGTACACCATCTTGAAAAGAACATAGACAGCATAGTGAAAATGATAAGAAACCACGAGCAGAACATCCAAGAAATATGGGATAGCATAAAAAGACCAAATTTAAGAGTTATTGGGATAGAGGAAGGCATACAGGTCCAAGCCAAATGAATGAGCTGTTTAATGAAATAATATCAGAATTTCTGTTTAATGAAATAATATCAGAAAACTTTCCAGACATGAAGAATGAAACAGAAATCCATAACCAAGAAGCCTACAGGATGCTGAATGTGCAAAATCACAACAGATCCACACCAACACACATTATAGTGAAAATGCCCAACATTCAGAATAAGGAGAGAATTTGAAAAGCCACAAGAGAAAGGAATCAGATTATATATAGGGGTAAACCAATTAGGATAACAGCAGATTTTTCAACACAGACCCTGAAAGCTAGAAGATCCTGGAACAACATATTTCAAGCTCTGAAAGATAATGGGTGCCAACCAAGAATCTTGTATCCAACAAAATTAAGCTTCAAACTTGAAGATGAAATAAAAACCTTACATGATAAACAAAACTTAAAAGAATTTATAGCTAAAAAACCGGCACTACAAAACATCCTTGACAAAAATATTTCATGAAGAGGAAGCAAAAAACAACTATGAAAACAAGCAGAAGGAGGTAGCACACTAAAGGAAAAACTAATCAAAGAGGAAAACCAAGTCAAGTTAAATAACAAAAATAAACAAATATGGCTGGAAATACGAACCATATCTCAATAATAGCCCTAAATATTAATGGCTTAAATTCACCAATCAAAAGATGTAGGCTAGCAGATTGGATTAAAAAAAAAAAAAAGAGGCAACAATATGCTGCCTACAGGAGACTCATCTGTTAGGAAAAGACATACACAGACTGAAGGTGAAATGTTGGGAAGAATCATACCACTCACATGGACTACAGAAGCAAGCAGGGGTTTCCATCCTCATATCAAATAAAGCAGACTTTAAGCCAAAGTTAATCAAAAGGGCTAAAGAAGTACAGTAGTTCAAGGGAACCATACACCAACAAGACATAACAATCGTAAATATATATGCCCCAAACTATGGTGCAGCTATGTTCATCAAACAAACTCTTCTCAAGTTCTAGAGTCAAATTGACCACAACACAATAATCAGGGGTGACTTTAACAGACCTCTCTCACCACTGGATAGATCTTCCAAACAAAAGTTGAATAAAGAAAATATAGAGCTCGATAACACAATTGATAACTTAGACTTAATTAACATATTAGAATATTTCAACTGGCACCAAGTGGATACACTTATTCAACACATGGACCCTTCTCTAAAATAGATCATATATTATAACACAAATCAACTCTTAGCAAATACAAAAATGTAGAGATACTACCATGTATTTTATCAGATCATAAAGGAATGAAATTGGAAATCAATGACAAAATAAAAATTTATGCATCACATGGAGACTGAACAATATGCTACTGAATGAACAATGGGTTACAGAAGACATCAAGGAGGAAATTTAAAAAATTCTTAGAGGTAAATGAGAACACAGACACAACATATCAAAATCTCTGGGTCACTATGAAAGCAGTACTAAGAGGAAAATTTATTGCATGGAGTTCATTCCTTAAAAGAAGGAAAAGTCAACAAATAAATGATCTCACACTACATCTCAAAGCCCTAGAAAAAGAGGAACAAATCAGCAGCAAAAGCAGTTGAAGGCAAGAAATAATTAAAATTAGAGATGAAATTGAAACAAAAGAAACAATTAAAAAATTGACAAAACTAAAAGTTAGTTCTTTGAAAAAATAAATAAAATCAATAGACCCTTAGCCATGCTAATGAAGAGAAAGAGAGAGAGAACTCAAATTACCAGCATACGTGATGAAAAAGACACTATCACAACTAGATACTATAGAAATACAGAAGATAATAAGAAATTATTTTGAAACCTTATATCCAATAAAGTAGAAGACATTGAAGGCATCAACAAATTTCTTAAGTCATATGATCAGCTCAGATTGAGTCAGGAAGATATACACAACTTAAACAGGCCAATATCAAGTGAGGAAATAGAAGAAGCCATCAAAAGATTACCAACGAAGAAAAGCCCAGGACTGATGGATACACAGCTGAGTTCTACCAGATCTTTAAAGAAGAACTAATACCAATACTCTTCAATTTATTTCAGGAAATAGGAAAACAGGGAGCACTTCCAAACTCATTCTATGAGGCCAATATCACCCTGACCCCAAAACCAGACAAAGAGACTTTAAAGAAAGAAAAATCAGATCAATATCTCTAATGAACACAGATTCAAAGATTCTCAATAAAATTCTGGCAAATCAAATACAAAAACATATCAAAAAGATTGTGCACCATGATCAAGTGGGATTTATCTCAGGGATGCAAGGTTGGTTCAACATATGGAAATCAATAAATGTAATTCATCACATCAATAGACTTAAAGAAAAGAATCATATGATCATCTCGATAGATGCAGAAAAAGCATTTGACAAAATACAACATTCCTTTATGTTCAAAACACTAGAAAAACTAGGGATAACAGGAACATATCTCAACATTGTAAAGGCTGTCTACGCTAAGCCTCAGGCCACCATCATTCTAAATGGAGAAAAATTGAAGGCATTCCCTCTAAAATTTGGAACAAGACAGAGATGCCCTCTTTCACCACTTCTAGTCAACATAGCTCTTGAAACACTGGCCAGAGCAATTAGACAGACAAAAGAAATTAAAGGGATATATATATAGGAAAAGAAAAAAAAAACTAGCACTATTTGTGGATGATATGATCCTATACCTAGAAGATCCAAAAACTCCACCAGAAAACTTCTAGAACTAGTAAATGAATTCAGCAAAGTAGCAGGATATAAAATCAACACCCAGAAATCAAAGGCATTTCTGTATATCAGTGACAAATCCTCTAAGAAGGAAATGAGAAAAAATACCCCATTCACAATATCCTCAAAAAAAAAAGATACTTGGGAATCAAATTAACAAAAGAGATGAAAGATCTATAGAATGAAAACTACAGAATCTTAAGGAAAGAAATCAAGGAAAACCTTAGAAGGTAGAAGGATCTACCTTGCTCTTGGATAGGCAGAATTAATATTATCAAAATGACCATATTACCAAAAGCACTATACAGATTTAATGCAATTTCAATCAAAATTCTAATGGCATTCCTCATAGAAAGAGAAAAAGCAATCATGAAATTCATCTGGAAAAATAAGAGACCCAAAATAGCTAAAGCAATCCTAAGCAGGAAGAGTGAAGCAGGTGGTATCACTATACCAGACCTTAAACTATACTACAGAGAAATAGTAACAAAAATAGCATGCTGTTGGCACCAAAACAGGCTGCTAGACCAATGGTACAGAAAAGAGGACACAGAGACTAACCCACAAACTTATCTTATATTAGACAAAGGTGCCAAAAATATGCACTGGAGAAAAGATAGCATCTTCAACAAATGGTGCTGGGAAAACTAGAAATTTATATGCAACAAAATGAAATTAAACCCCTCTCTCTCACCATGCACAAAACTTAACTCAAAATGGATCAAGGACCTAGGAATACAACCAGAGACTCTGTGTCTAATAGAAGAAAAAGTAGGTCCTAATCTTCATCATGTGGGATTAGGCCCCAACTTCCTTAATAAGACTCCTACAGTGCAAGAATTAAAAGCAAGAATCAATAAGTGGGATTGAATCAAACTAAAAAGTTTCTTTTCAGCACAAGAAACAATCTGTGAGGTGAACAGAGAGCCTACCTCCTGGGAGCAAATTTTTACCCCTCACACATCAGGTAGAGCACTAATCTCTAGGGTATATAAAGAACTCAAAAAGCTAAACACCGAAAAAATAAATAACCCAATCAACAAATGGGCTAAGGACCTGAACAGACACTTCTCAGAAGAGGATATACAATCAATAAACATATGAAAAAATGCTCACCATCTCTAGCAATCAGAGAAATGCAAATCAAAACCACTCTATCATCTCACTCCAGTCAGAATGGCAGCTATTATAAAGACAAATAACAATAAGTGTTGGTCGAGGATGTGGGGGAAAAGGTACACTCAAACATTGCTGGTGGCACTGCAAATTGGTGCAGCCAATTTGGAAAGCAGTATGGAGATTCCTTGGAAAACTGGGTATGGAACCACCATTTGACCCAGCTATTCCTCTCCTTGGACTATACCCAAAGAACTTAAAAACAATATACTACAGGGATACAGCCACATCAATGTTTATAGCAGCACACTTCACAATAGCTAAACTGTGGAGCCAACCTAGATGTCCTTCAGTGGATGAATGGATAAAAAAAAATGTGTCATATATACACAATGGAATTTTACTCAGCATTAAAAAAAGAACAAGACCATGGCATTTGCCAGTAAATGGATGGCATTGGAGAAAATAATGCTAAGTGAAGTCAGCCAATCCCCAAAAACAAATACCGAATGTTTTCTCTGATATAAGGAAGTTGACTCATAATGGGGTAGGGAGAGGGAGAGCATGGGAGGAATAGATGAATTCTAGATAGGGAAGAGAGGTGGGAGCGAAAGGGAAGGGGTAGAGGATTAGCAAGGCTGGTGGAATGTGATAGACATCATATACAAAGTACATGTATGAAGACTTTATTTGGGTGTCAACATACTGTATATATAAACAGAGATACAAAAATTGTGGTATATATGTGTATTAAGAATTGTAATGCAAAAAAAAAGGATAGCATTACCTTAGATTAGGTAAAGGAAAGGAAAGGAGGGGAGGGCAGGGGATGTGGGGAAAAGAAAGATAGTAGAATGAAACAGACAATACTACTTTATGTATGTGTGTGACTGTATGACCAATGTGATTCTACAATATGTATTCACAGAAAAATGAGAAATTATATCTCATCTATGTATATATAAGTGCATTCTACTGTCATGTATAACTAATTAAAACAAATAAAAAATTACAAAAAAGAAATAATAGTCTGTATAGTGTGAAGCATCAGGAAATAAGTCTGGAAAAGCAAGTTCATACATGATTTTAAAGACCTTGAATAATATGCAAGGTGCATACACATGTGGTTTCAGAATCTAACAGACTTTACTTGAAAAAGATGCAGTTCCTTCAGATGAACAGGTTATGGAAAAAGTCAGGCACTCTGAGTTAAATGCAATGAGATCATCAGACTAATCGAGGAAAGCTAAAAGGTGGAATAAAAACATTCCTGAAATTCAATTTCTGGTATTGTTGAGTTAGTGCTTATCAAACCAAACCGCTGTCAGTTAACAGTAAAAAAATTCCGTGCAGAATAAAATAAAATAAAAAACTATCTGATGAGTGAAGAAAAGCTGAAAAATTCTGTGTGAAAATAAACATTTTGGGAAAAAAGAATGTTATGATATGAATTCTTCTTTTGTTTTTCTACTAAACAAAGGTGAATTCCAATTTGCATCATTATGGTGATGAAAACTTCAAAAAATTAAAAGCCGGCAGGAAGACTGACTTGGAGAACCAAATGACGGTGTTTATTTTGCACAACCCCTGCAGCTAGAAAGAAAAGCCGATCAACAAATTCCTTGTATGAACTCTGCCTGGTTCTCTTGATGACTCCTAAATCATGTGGCATGGGGCAGCCTCCAGTCAATTCAGGTAAAGCTAGCAGAAATAAATCCAAATGTGAGCTGCTGCTGATTGTGGGGAAACAGAGTTTTGCAGTTTGAGTTCATCCAGGTTCACTCCTCTCTAAAAACCAAAATCAAAACCTATGCTATCTAGAAGAAAATATAATCCAGTTTTTATAATCGTTGGTTCCTCATCAGCACTTAGAATTATTGAATTGGTTCATTATAATTGGTTTTATGTATTCTAATATTTGTGTGATGTATCTTCCTGTGACTTTAATCTTAATTTTCCTAATGACGAAAAATGTGGAGCATCTTTTCCTGTGCCTATTTGGTTCTCCATATGCCTCCCTTGCTGAATTATCTATCATCATTTGCCATTTAAACACTTCAAATATTTTTGGATGGTTTTGTGTGTTCTTTTTTGTAGTCTCAGTACAAGTCCTTTGTTGGGTAAGTTATTTTCAAATATTTCTTCTCAACTTTTAGGTTGCCTTTTTATTTTCTTAATATTTTTTTCTCCCTTAAAACTGATGATTTGTTTAGCTTCCCTTATTTGTAGGACTAATGAGGAAGCTGTGTCAGCCTCACACAGTTGCATCTGGGGTGACCTGACCGGGGACTGATGGCTTTGCTTCTGAGATGATTCTCTCACATGGCTTAAGAATTGCTTTTGACTGTGGAAGTCTCCACAGAAACTGAGGGCCAGAGACTTCTTTCCATATAGGCCTCTCTGTGAAAAAGTTGAACTTCCTCATGGAATGGTGGAAGGGTTTCATGATAAAGTGCTCCAAGAGGCAGAAAGCAGATGCCACTAGTTTGCTATTTTTTTTTAAATTTTGTTTTTGTTTTTTAAATCTCTGGCCCATTCTCACTTCTGTGTTCTACTTACCAGTCACAGGGCTTAGATTTGAGTGGAGGGGACATAAGCTACTGCACTGGGTAGGAATATCAAAGAACTGGAGACTATGTTTTTAAACTTCCATATATTATTTCACTGAAAACAGCTTCATTGTTTTTATTCTGATATGTATAATCAGTATAAAAATTTTTAAAACAGGTTTATTCCATATCTTGGCTATTGTGAATAGTGCTACCATCAACATGGGACTGCAAATGTCTCTTTGGCATACGGATTTCATTTCTTTTACATATGTACCCACTAGTGGGATAAAAGGGGCATATGGTAGTTCTACTTTTAATAGTTTGAGGAACCACCATCCTGGTTCCGTAATGGCTGTTTTAATTTAGTCCCACTAACAGTGTGAAGGTTCCTTTTTCTCCACTTCCTTAGGAGCACGTTTTATCTTTTGTCTGAACAAGTTATTAAGTGAGCGATACAGTATGGTTAATCATAGGCACAGTGTTGTATATCAGATATCTAGAACATCCTCATCTTACATAGTTGAAATTTTATGCCTGCAGATGATTAAGAAAGTTTATTTAATCTGATTTGAAGGGAAGATATCTTATATATTTCAATAATTAAAAATGAGGTAACATTGCCTAACTTATTTTATGAGGCAAGTCCAACTATGTTAATAAAGTAGATAGGAACAGTGCAAATAGAATTACATAGACTAATAGTAATTATAAATTTAGATCCAAAAATTCTAAATAAAATTTTAATAAACTGAGTCAGTTAATATCTTAAAATACCTCCTAATGACATTGACTTTATTCTGTGAACAAAAAATGATTTAACAATAAAGTATCTCTTAATGTAATTCCCCGTATTAAAAGTTTAAGCAAGAATTCCGATATGATAATGCAAATGATCACAAGCATTTGATAAAATACAACAGTATATAAATTTTTTTACTTCCTAGAAAATCAAGATATGACAGGAACTTCTTAAAGTGGTGAACTTAAGTTTTTCAAAATATAATAGTAACCTCATAGTTAGTGAAAAGTATTGGTAATTTCATTTTAAGCTAGAAAAGAAAATTCTTTTAATTATTTACCTTTAATATTCACCTGGACATCACATCCAGTGAAGAGCAGTAAGAATAAATACAATATACATCAACAAAAAAATGCTCATTAATGACTGAGGTTTTTTTTGGGTCAGAAAATTTCAGGAAAAGCCTCCAAAAAATTTCTAGAATTCTTAGTGTTTGTGAGGGTACAACTTATGAATCAATTGCAAGAGTTAAAGAGGTCAACCGAAATCCAAATGCCAGCCACATTACAGACAGTTTTTTTGGTTAAAAGTAAGGTAAAGAAACCTGCTTTTTTTCTTCTTGCCTCAACCCTCAATCCCTGCCTAGATGGTTCCTGTAAAGAAAATTTTGCATCCCCTGCATGGACATACTGGCCAAGACTCCCTTCCTTCAGTAGTCGGTGATGAAGAAGAGAACTAAAAGATGAGGAGTGACATGCAACTACATTTTGGACTTTGGATAGTGTCTGATGGAATACTGCTCCAGTAGCTGTCAATCATTAAATGATTCTTTCTACTCCATTATAAGCAGAACTGATGACATAGAAGTAAGAAGTTTTTAGGAAAAATTCTTTCCCTACAGAATCAGATTAGAAGAAAAGTTATCCCTCATTGAAAAAAACTAATAAAAAATTAGACAAGGCTGTTATATTTTAAAAATATATATATATTCCTGTCTTGGTTCATTTTGTGCTGCTGTAACAGAATACCAGAGACTAAGATTGGGTGATTTATTAAAGAGATTTATTTCTTACAGTACTTGAGTTTGGGAAGTCCAAGGTCAAGAGGCCTACATCTGGCAAGAGACCTCTTGCGGAGTTATCCCATGGTAGAAAGCAAGACAGTGCATAAGAGGGAGAGAAGAGAGGGGACTGAACTTACCCTTTTATTGGTAGCAAACGTCCATGACAAATCTCCTCTTTTAAAAATAGCATTAATCGGGCTGGGGTTGTAGCTCTGTGGTATGGTGCTTGCTTAGAATGTGTGAGGCACTGGGTTTGATTCTTAGCACCGCATAAAAATAAACAAATAAAATAAAGGCATGCTGTCCATCTACAACTACAAAAAAAAAATGTTTTTAAAATAATAGCATTAGTCCATTAGTGAGAGCAGAGCCCTCATGACAATCACCTCTTATGGGCCCCCACCTCTCAATGATGTTCATTTCAGGTTATTTCCAACAAACAAACTTGGGATGACACATTCGAACTGTAGCAATTCCTATACCAGCAGCAAATTTTAAAGTGTACTAACAAATAAGGCACCATTTACTAAAGCAACCAAAGCTACAAATATAAACTTAGACATGAATTTAAAACAAGAGATTTGTAAGAACTTTATAGACAAAGTGATAAAGCATTATTGAAACACTTAAAAGAAATCCTAAATAAATGGAGATACAACATGTTCATGCATAGGAAATCTATGCATGAACATAGTCCTATCCAAATAAAAATTATCAATTGAAAATAAGTCTAGTAAAAATCCAATCATATTTTTTATATAAATTGAAAATTCTTAGGGGAGGAAAGTTGGATTGGCAATAAATTCAGGAAAGGATACCTTACTTCCTAGTTACAGAATTCTAGATTAAAATAAAAATGAGATGTATTTGCACAATTGTAAGACTGGCAAAAATGGGAATGTTTAGATTGCTTAAGTGCTAGGATATATGCCAAAAAGTGAGATTTGTTAGATATTGTTGAGGGTGTGCATACAATTAGAGCAACTTAGGAGAAGACTTTGATAATATCTATTGAACATATGAATGTTGATTTACCTGAGACCCCAGTAGTGCTATTTTGAAGCATCCACTATTGACATACATTTACATATAATACACTAGAAAATGCCTAGGGTGGATTCCAATCGGTATTTACAATGATGAAAACATGGAAGTATGAAATAGGGACTTGAGAATTATGTGGCATTTTCATAGAATAATAAAGGTTAATTAAAATAAATTTATCCTGGACATTTAAATATGTACATAGAACTCTAATATAATTTGAAAATGTCAAGCAGTAATTAACACACACCATATGCTATCATTTATGTGTGTTTACAAAAATGTAGCTCAAATGTTGCATTAATGATATTATCAAAAGAGGTCCAAGTTCAACAATGTTCATGTATATTATTAATTTCTGAGAAATTGTGGTGTGAAGACATGGAGTGGGGCTTTATTGAAGTCTCTAATGACTTCCACTTATTAAAAGAGGTATGTGAAACAAATATGTCCAATTGTAAACATTTATTTTCAGCATAGGTACATGAGTGTTATGTTACTTTATATACATTTTTACATTTACATTATAAAAAATGATTATGAAGTATTTAATTGAAAATATTTATAAAGCAGAATAAATGAGGCATATATCTTATTTCAATTTCAAAAATAGTGGATTTCATTTTCCACAATATAAAAATCTTTAGAAAAAAATACTACAGAAACACGTTGCACCTATCCAATAATAACTTTTTCTTAAGAAACAAATATAGCACACAATTGAGAGAAGAAAAAATATAGAATAAGCTAACCATTGAGGGGAGGAACCCTAATTAAAATAATAGCTAAAATAATAATAAAAATTGATCTAATGATATTAAATCTCCTTTAAAATGTACATATAAGATCCCAAGGTATATGTTGTTATAAGAAAGCTGAAGTTTTTGGAAATAATTACTCCAACATAAGCATATGATTCAGTGTTTTAACTTTAAAGATGTTAATATAAATTTTGTCAGTCATCCAAGTGGAAATTTACCTAGTGCTATGGTTAATATTCAGAGCATAACTGAAAGAGTTTTATAATGATATGAATCTGGGGATAATCTGTTGGACAGATACAAGCTTCTTTAAATTAAAAAAACTGCTAACTAAAAATGAGTATTTTATTATTTTTAAAGATTCTTCAACAATAATGAGGAACAAGTAGTTTTAACTAGATTTAAAATAAACATGCATTTCTTCAAATCTCCTTGTTCATCTTAAGTATTTGCAATATGCTAATAATAGGCAATTGTTCTTAATTTGCATAACATTTGAAGTAGTCCAAAATGATTTTACATCCAATAACTCATATGTTCTTCAAGATCACATTTTGAATGATCTAAAACAAATACTAATATTCTAATTTCATAGATGAAATAACCAATTCTCAGTTTGAAAGATAAAATAATTGAGAAATGCTTGTTTAAAAGTTAAAGTTCATGTTTCCAATTTTGAATTATGTTAGATTTTTTTGTTGGTTGGTTGATTTGTTTTTAGTACTTGGGATTTAACCCACAAGTTCTTTACCACTGAGCCACATCCCCAGGATTTTTTTTTTTTTTTCTGGTGAGATAAGTTCTCAGTAAATTACTTATGGCCTCACTAAGTTACTGAAGCTGATCTTGAACTTGTGATCCTCCTGTCTCAGCCTCCCAAATTTCTGGGATTTTAGGCATACATCACCACACCAGGCTTGAATCACACTAGGTTATTTGACCTCTAGTTGCCATATATTATCTCATTAAAATGCAATTTAGAAATCGTTTTGTTCAGCAATCTTAGTCTTTTGACTAAAATTCATGCAAACTAATATATATTCTCTCTCTTCTCCTCACTGATTATTTCTTTTGCTGAGAAGAAACTTTTCAGTGTGAATCTATCACATTTATTGATTCTTGACTATATTTCTTGTGCTATAGGAGTCTTGTTTAGGAAGTCAGGGCCTAATCTGACATGATGAAGCTTTGGGCCTACCTTTTCTTCTATTAGGCACAGGGTCTCTGGACTAATACCTAGGTCCTTCATCCACTTTGATTTGAGTTTTGTGCATGGTGAGACATAGGGGCTTAATTTCATTTTGCTACATATGGATTTTCAGTTCTCCCAACACCATTTGTTGAAGAGGTTATCTTTTCTCCAATATATGTTTTTGGCACCCTTGTCTAGGATGAGATAATTGTATTTATGTAGGTTTGTCTCTGTGTCCTCTAATCTGGACTATTAATCTACAAGTCTATTTTGGTGCCAATATCATGCCATTTTTGTTACTATTGCTCTGTAGTATAGATTAAGATCTAGTATATTGATGCTACCTGCTTCATTCTTCTTGCTAAGGATTGCTTTGGCTATTCTGGGTCTCTTATTTTTTCCAGATGAATGTTATGATTACTTTTTCTAGTTCTATGAGAAATGTTATTGGGATTTTGATTGCAATTGAATTAAATCTATATAATGCTTTTGATGGTATGGTCATTTTGACAATTAATCCTGCCTATGCAAGAACTCTTGTCTAGGATAAATAAAGAACTCAAAATACTTAACACCATAAAAACAAACACCCCAATTCATAAATGAGCCATGAACTGAACAGGCATTTCTCAGAAGATGATATACAATCAATTAACAAATATATAAAAAAGTGTTCAACATCTCTAGCAATTAGAGAAATGAAAATCAAAACTGCTCTAAGATTTCATCTCACTCCAGTCAGAATAGCAGCTATTAAGAATACAAACAACAATAAGTGTTGGCGAGGATGTGGGGGAAAAGGCACACTTGTACATTGCTGGTGGGACTTCAAATTGGTGCAGCCAATATGGAAACAGTATGGAGATTCCTTGGAAAACTTGGAATGGGACCACCATTTGACCCAGCTATCCCATTCCTCGGTCTATACCCAAAGGACTTAAAAATAGCATTCTACAGGGACACAGCCCCCGTCAATGTTTATAGCAACACAATTCACAATAGCTAAATTGTGGAACCAACATAGATGCCCTTCAGTAGATAAATGGATAAAGAAAATGTGGAAAATATACACAATGGAATATTACTCCACTTTAAAAGAGAATAAAATCATGGCATTTTCAGGTAACTGGATGGATTTGGAGAGTGTCATGCTAAATGAAGTTAGCCAATCCCACAAAACCAAAAGCCGAATGCTCTCTCTGATACCTGGATGCTGATCAATAATGGGGTGGGAAGGGGGAACATGGGAGGAATGGAGGAACTTTATATAGGGCAGAGGAGAGGGAGGGAAAGGAAGAGGGCATGGGGGTAGGAATGATGTTGGAATGAAATGGACATCATTACCCTAAGTACATCTTTGAAAATATGAATGGTGTGACTCTACTTTGTGTACAAACAGATACATGAAAAAAAAGTGCCCTATATGTATACCATGAATTGAAATGCATTCTGCTGTCATGTATAACAAATTATAAAAAATAAATTTAAAAAACTAATATGTATTATAGATATTTCTCTTGAACATAGTTGTACACATTATGACACTGTCAAAGAATGACTCAAATACAAGTTTGTATTACTATAGACTTGAGAAAATTCAGTTAAGGAATAATAATCAAATAATCTGCTATATCCCTTTCTTTTTGTTAGCAGCCAATGAGTGAACAAAAAGCAGGGAAGCATGAGATAAATTGGATGATAATAGAGGAATTATATCCTTTAGTTTTCACCAGGCTACCTATAAACTACAATGCCTATAAACTCCAAAACGGCTAATAAGATTGTGATTAGGCTGAAAAATATTTTGCAGTTTAAAATATAAAATTAAAAATATTTGTTCTAAGTTTTTACTCATGTCTACAAATTTGAGGCCAGTCTTAGCTAAATTCAATGCCACTTTTTAGTCCTCTTTTACTTTCAAAATATGCTTCTTACATCCCTTTTCCCCCTTGCATCTTCACATTTTTTTTTCTTATTTACCTATTTTCCTTCATTTAGTAATCAAAAAAAATCACACCACATGTTAAGCCCAGGTATTCACATGGTCAAGATTTGAAAGCAAATATGTCCTCTTACATAGAGTTTTATTTTCATTTTTCAATCTGCACCTTAAAACTAGAACTTTCAACGCAGTGTTAGGAAGGACTTTCAAGTCTTTACAAGAAATAGCTTGAATAAGACTCATTTTCTCTGTTTGGAGCCCTGTTCTTTATCTTTCCCACACAATCTTTTCAGTATATTCCAAACTTGTTTACCTTTAGGGTTTTTTTTTTTTTCTTTTTTCTCATTTCAAGCCTTTTCCCCTCCTTTGGCCATTTTGAATTCTGCTTCTCCCATTTTACCCTCAAAGTGCTGTAGTGATTTGACATGTATTTATTTACTCTTTGGCTTTTCAGGTATTGTATGACAACAGATTTTGGAAACCATTTTACCTCACTTGATCATCCCCTGGAACTATCCCACTAGCTCGTTAAAAGAAGGAGGTCACCCTAACCCTCTACTAGTTGAGGAGGTAGGAGATTATTCAAGATCTGGACATAGGTAACTAGTGTTCAAGGTAGAAATACAAAGAGACACAAAATACTTGGATAGTTTAAAACAGGAGAAATCATGTTAGAATATTGAGTTGTTTGGGGAAGGATGTTTGAACAGTACGTGAGATATTCACAATGACATATTGGGTGACAATAATTTCAATGATTGAGCTATGGAGTCAGGGGAAAACAGAGTGGTTTAGTGGGGTTAAACTCCATTCCTGCAAGGTAATTCAGGTTAAAATTTAAGTTTGTATCCAACTGATAATTGGTAAGTGAGAAGGATTTTGTGCCTACTCTAATTATGTCCAGTAATGATATATCATATTTTGTGCTGTGGTATTTAATATAAATAATCGATGTTCTAGAAAATTGTTCCATTTTGTATATCATATTTAGTTTCCTAATATAGAAAAATCTCATTAAAAGAGCACTGCTGGGAAATGGGATTCCCTATACATATTATAATAGACTCTGCTCTTATCTAGAATTATACTAACAGAAAATGGGTGAAAAAATATATACTTACATAAGTTATCCAAAAATATTTAAATTGAAGTATATTTTATAAGGAAAGATACAAAAAATTTTAAATAACAGTGAGAATAGTGACTTATAATGCTATATGTACAGAAGGATGCTAATTAGAGCAAAGGCTGTAATTTTTATCTCTAAATCTTTTTTTAAAAAAGAGAAATTTATGTATCTAAGAAGCAATATTTTGAATAAAAAAATCAGAGATTTTTTAGACCTGAAAAGCATTTTAGAATCCATCTATACAAAGCTTTTAGAGATGACCAAACTGCTTTACAAAAAGACTGATTTTGGCAAGGACATATGACTAAATTACTGTAATAATAGGACTCATAATCCATGCCTTCTGCTTCCAGGCCAATGTTCATGATGTTATTATTTTTTTAAATGATATAATCCTTCTTAGATAATTTGGTTTGAAATTCTGAGAGACAGAATTACTATGTAAAACTCAAGGCATTATAAAAAGAGGTGAAATTCAGGACCAAAGTTCCTGCCTCTAAGGCAGTTTTATTCTTCAAAATCTAGTAACTAAAAAACATAATTTAAATGAGGCTTCCTTTTATTTGGAACACATAAGATCAGTAATGCTTATAATGAAGTGGTGGTCTATTCTATTTTAAACAAAAAAACACTTTGTTTTATATCTGAAATAAAATACAGAAAATACATTCACACTTTTCACTTGAAATCCAAAGCATTTTGAATATTACAATTGATGATTTAAGAAATACAGGTATTAAAAATGATATTACCTAAAATGGTAAAAGGATAAAAAAGAAGAGATCTAATAGGTTAACAAATTATATTTATAACTGCAAAGCTAACAATGAAGAATGTAATACATACAGCCCAATACCAACATGAAATGAGCCAGAATTTATCACAGAGTTGTTTCTTTTTTCTTTCTTAATATTTGCTGCTAAAATACAGAGATCTTGATTTGAATGTCCTTAGGGAAATGACATCCTCACCTGCAAAATACTCATAATGGAATGGGAGTCACACAATACAAAGACAGTTTTGCAAGAACAAGAACAAGAACATAATATGTACAAGACAAGAAGGTCTGAAACAGAATATTGGCTATTGCCAGATATGTTTAATAACTAAGAGCGTAGGAGTACTAATATCATAAAATGGATCAAACCTATGTGAGTTTGAAAAGCAGACAAAACTCAGATCACAAAATCAGCTATTCAGAAAACAAATGGATTGAATGAATGAATGAGTGGAAATTTTCTTCTCCAGGAAACATTATTAAGAATAATTCCCTATTAAAAAGCAAATTAAAAAATAAAGTGTTGTACAAATATCTAAACTTAAATAAAGAGCACAGAAATGATGAACTATTGTGAGAAAGATAAATATAGAGAAGCATGTCAAGTTATATTAGTTGACCATTTCTTTCCTGTAGGAAGACAAACAAATTGAGGTCTGGAACAAAGGCTGGGACCTGGGACCTACTACTAGTTTACCTTTTTTATTTGAAGGTGTAAGATTTACTTTTTCTTACCCTGCTATATGACACTATATTTCCAGAGAAAGCTCATTGATTTGGGGAGAAAATAACAAGAGAAGTATTCCATTTAGCTAAGACAAAGATTATAGTATAAATCATACATTCATGATTCACACATTATGAAGAAAATCCAAGGATTATGAAGACAATCCTAGGATTCTTAATAAAACTGTCAGCCTCTTAATGTGAAATGTTTTTATATATTATGTTTAACTTAATGAATTATCATAGAAAAGGAGTTTTTAAGCTTGGTTAAGGAACACTGTTTACTTTAAAATTCACTTAAAAACTATTTAACTCTAGTGTATTTTAATGAGATCAGACATACTATATGGTTTGATTCATGTTTCATAGATTAAACAGTGGACATTGATTATTACTCGTGTGGACTTCCTTCATCATTGAATCATACAAAACTTTCATGAAGTCATAGGAAACTTGTCCTGAATGGTGTTACATGCCAGGGACCATGAGTTGCCCTTTTCATGCAGTATCTTTACTAATATTCAGAACAAGTGTATCATGAGGAAAATACTACCAATATTATTCTCCTTATTAAAGATTAACTGCAGGGCATGGCAGTAAACACCTGAAATCCCAGAATCTCTGGAGGCTGAGGCAGGTCGATTGCAGACTCGAGGCCAATTTCAGCAATTTAAGCAAACTCCTTCTCAAAATAAAAAATAAAGAGTGCTGGAGATGTAGTTCAGTGGGAGAGCACCTCTGGGTTCAATTCCCAGTGCAGAAACAACACCACCACAAAGAAACTAATGCCTAGATACAGAGAAAGATTAAACAACTTGCCTTGAGTCTTTTACCCAGCTCTTAAGCAGCAGTATTGTTATTGGAACCCAGGTCCATCTGTCTCTAAAACCTGTACTCCTATCTAATTAACATCTCTGTTGTAAGGCCTCTGTGGATACAGCATAGAATAGGTACATGTTGAATATGACACAAACCTGAAGCCATCTTTTCCATCTTTTTTCACATCAAAAAAGAAAAAAAAAGATTTTTCCCTCTGTGTATTTCCAATATCTCTAATTGTGCTCTGCTTTCTCTGTCAATTACTTTACAATATTTACTATGCTCCTAGTTTCTCCTCCACACATCATAACCTTGAATTTTGCTACCTGTTTGTTATCTGAACACCCATGTAGTTGTTTCCCCTCCCAATAGGCAGTTATCTTTAATAACTCATTCATGTTTACCACCCACATAAGTAAGAGATGTCAATTGTAATTTTAAAGTAAACACACTCTCTGGTTCCTATCTTTATGTCTTCACCTTAATCCAATCCAAGAGCTTCTAAAACAACCATTTCACAATCTCCATCTTTCTTTCCTTTCCTTGTTTTTGTTTTGCACACAGCTGCCAGACTGATTTCATACATGACTAATTACATACATATATGGAGTTTTCAAAAATGCAAACAGTGCAAACATAGAGTAAAAAGCTAAAAATCATTGTTTACCATCATAATTCCCCATTTTCCCCCAAACCATCGATTATTGCAAGCATTTATGTGAAAACTCCTTTTTGATTCTGTAAAGCTTATACAATTCTCTTATAACTTCTGGTTTTACACAGTTGATTATATTGGTTCTTGAAGTAAAAATTATGTTTTCTGAAAATTATGTAACTGTGGATGATTTCTAACAAACACAAGTAAACTTTTCTTTCTTATTTTATTGAATTGGCTAGATCTTTCAAGACAACATTGATAGAAGCTACAAGAAAGGGCATCTCTCTTTTATTCCCAACTTAATGAGAATGCTTCAGAAGTTTCATTATTAGTGTGATGAAGCTTGTTATTATTCCATTTATCAAACTAAGAAGCTACTTTCTTTTGCCAGTTTTCTAAGAGTTGATTGATGGCAACAGTTTTAAAAAATTGGATCTGAGATGTTATTATAAATTTTGATAGATAATTTCTTCTTTGGGAAGGAGTTTTTTTATTTTTATTGTTTTCATTTGCTATATTCCAGGTGTGGTTGATACAGTTGAATTATAGTTCATTTTTATAAAAAAATTCTTTCTTTAATATCAAAATGAAGCCCTAGTCGGTTAAAGGAATAAATATAATAAAACTGCTAGGTTTATTTGATATATTTTTTATTTTGAGTATTTGGGTTCATGTTTGCATTGAACATTATATAATTTCACCATATATGAAATTGTCTTATAATGTTTTGCTTCATTAATTCTATTCTTATGAAGCTAATACTAAGTGACTTGAATCATTTGATGTTGTGAATTTGGGTTTTTTTTTGGTACTCAATTTTTGTTATTTTTAATATTTTGATTATTTTTATAGCTTCTTAAATTGAAGTATCTTTAGTAATTAGTAAAGATACTATCCTTAAGCAGGAGTTTTGTGCTCTAATGCTTGAACTCAGTAATTTTAGCTTTTTGAAAAATATATTTTATATTTGCATTGTCTTTTGAGAATATCTGTGATGTTCTTCTTTTGGTTTTGATACAGAGAATGCAAACACCTTCACATATAATAACCAAACTATAGACATATGCACAAGTGTGTAGATATGAAGTAGATTGGCCAATATCTTAAGGTCTATTTAGTTGTCCTTATTGTAAGCCAATGTATGTATTACCTTTTAGAGAGTGATAGACATTTGCTTTGTAATCTTAATAATGACATTATTGTACTTTTAAATTCTCCAAGTCTCACTGGAAAGAGTAGCATATGTTTCTTTGGATCAGAATGCTCTAAATATATTAGACTAAACATATAACTATATTATTCAAATTTCTTACTTTCATCTCTTGGCCCATGCTGTATTCTCATAGCCTTACCATTACCTTGTCAAAATACATAACCTAAATTTATTAATTGCCCATTTATTTATCAATTATTTGTTTCTCTTTTCTGGGTAAGTGCTTCTTGAAGTCAGTCAACATTGTATCTCCAAGCATCCATTATCATACATGATTTGCAATAATTCTATGAATACTACTTGTTAAATGCATGAACATTCAGCACTTAAGCTAATATTCAGCATTATTATTATGGTCTCCATAATGTAGAACTTAGTGTGAATTAAGACAAAACATTCTTCCTATTCCAGGTTGATGTGAATAGATAAATTCACCTTATTAATATTGAACCATGACACAACTTGTATAAATAAACGTTTTCTGTTTTACTTCACAATGACAGTCAGCCTCTAGGGTTAATCTTAGTAATTGCTTATTAGTGAGTCCCAATGACAGAAACACAATTGCAGTTGCCTCTGAGTACATCGACTATATCAAGAAATAAGTAGAGATTTATGTTAATCAATGGCTTGCCCCGTTATGGAATGGTAAATTGATAGCATCTGTTCCCACATATTTCTCTACTTTGAGCCCTCAGAACCTCTTTGAGTCTGGATGGAATTGTGCTGGGAGCCATTAGCCAAGTAGGTATGACAATTTCCTTGCCAGCGTACCCCCATTGAATGTAGGTGACCTTGCTCAAGGACCAAGGCGGATTAGGGTGTTCCCGGTTTAAGATAATCGTGTTTAGGGCGTTCCCAGTTTAGGTTCCAGGTTTAAGGTTTAAGATTATTCCTGCTGGGAATAGGGCGTATCCTGCTGCCTGAGTTCCCCTTGAGTTCTCACGGGATTCAGACAGTATGTTTTGGGAGACAGAAGCCCAGTGGAGGGGGATTTGGGCAGAGAACATGGATTTGGGCAGAGAACGTGGATTTCCCCAGAACGTGTTTGTAGACGGCGGGTGTGAGTTCGGGAATAAAGAGTTGCTGTTTGAATCTACAAGCTGTGTGGTGGCTCGTGATTGTGTGCCCAGCCAGACTGCGGCATTTGTGCCCAGCCAGACTGCGGCAGAATTGGGAATGTTTTCTCAGTCTTCTGACGGAATGAGTCAGGTCCCACTGGGACTTTTGTGCCCAATTTCCCTTTGTCTCAGTTACACTTTGTCTCTTCTCCTTCATAGATGTAACAAGAGGCCCTGGGGTGTGTTTTCCTCAATAGTTAAATGTTTCCACTGGCACTTGTTTTCCACCAGAGGAGCCCACTAGTAAGCTTTACAGTGCATAGAAGAACAGTTTCCTCAGTAGTACCCTGGATGACTTTTCCTCTCACTGACAACCCCAGGGATTTTCTGTGAATCATCCCCATTGAGGCTAATTGGAGAACACATTGAGAAAACAGGTCATAAACACAAATATCACCTGCTTCGATAATAGAGACCAAACAGCAAAATTGTAGTTTATTTTAATTGGCACCCCTCTGTGAGGGGGGAAAAAAGTCAATTAGCAGATTATTCTAATTATCAGATGCAAGGAAGCATATCCCCATGTTGAAAGTTTTTTTATATTTCTTCTTCATTCAATGATCTATATTTTTCCATGATATCTTATTATACAGAAAATATTTAGGGGAATAAATTCAGCCATTATTAACTGAATATTGCAAATATAAATCAGAAATAACATGTCTCAATCAAAATCTGGCTGTGCTGTTTTCTTTGTCAGCTTAAAACTTTATTCACTTATTATATCTATTGTGGACTTTTACTGTATGACATACAATATGTAGAATATATTTTTCAAATATATAGTTGAGGCATATTTTCCTTGAAATTTGCCTGGATTATGTTTAGCTACTGATTAGAAACACTTGAAGAAATACAGCCCTTTTGTGAACGAGTTGTATCTTTTGTAGCACATGACTTTGATAAATTCATTAACCTGGAGATAGGAGTGAAGCCTTTGTTTTGTAAAATGTACTTGTAAAACTATTTTAAAAAATATTATTAAATAAAAAAAATTTAACTTTTGAGATCTAAAAAGTGAGGTCAAACTAATTAATAGCAATCTTTTTTTATGAGAAAAGTACATTATTTTGATTGTGTAGTGTATTCTAATTGACTTAATAATATGGCTTAACCTTTCTTCTAAAGTACTGAATTATTATCCTCACTATCAAACATTCAGGATACTAGACTGACCACTGATGTTTAAAAAATGGCCACACATCTGAGATGGGTTAAAAGACCTCTAAGTTTGAATATATTACTCATTATCATCATTACCAGATTGTAAACTGCCTAACAGTATGGGTTGTAATATTTATCTTTCACAATTTTACAAGAACTTGAACATTCTAAGGAGCACACAAAATGCTTATTAAAGAATTAAGAGTAAATTTATTTTTCTTAGGAATCTAGTACATCTTTGTGATCTGAAACCATGAATTAATTTCCTTTAAGGTTACTGTTTTTATAGACAATATGGAGACATTAATTTTAGAAAATGAATTTAGATAGCAATCTTTATTATAATCTTCTAGTAGACCATGACAATAGTGTAAACAATTAAAAAACTATAAAACGTAAGATTCTTATGCTACATAACTCTACTTTTTGAGTAATAAAACAATTAATTCAGTTCTCATTCTTACACTTGCTGGTTGCAGGATTTCTTTCCTGGTATACATTATGGGACCCCCACATTAAATATTGTGAGAATTAAATGAGCTATTGCAGTTCACAGTAACAATCTATATATTGATCTCAATATCATGAAAGTTAAGCATAATATAGAGTAAAAGTCCTTTATTTGCCTAGCTTGATGATAAAAATTGTATATTAAAAAGTCATCAAGAAAATACATAATTTTTCTCCAAATGGAAATAATAAGGTAGCAAGGTAGCATTACCTACCTGGATTTTTGTTTTTGCCTCACCTCTTCCACCCCCACACTTTTTATGGAAAATCACAAAACTCCTCATCAGTTTACTGTATTTCAGATTTAATTTGGTTATTATTGTGGTGAAAATGAAACAAAACTAAACAATCGAATGAGAAGCTGAAATATTTCAGCTATAAAAATGCAATCAAGTTTTTTGCAAAATTTGAGGTCAACAAACTAGTCATTTGTTTTGTTTAACTGGCACCATCTGAGCAACGTCACTGAAGATAGATAGCTTTTGTTGATTCATTGTGATGTTACTATGGATTTTTGTGATGTTACTATGTGATGTTTTATGGATTATGAGGAACCTATATTTTACTGGCAAGCCCAAGGGACCAAACCAGTCTCATCTTTGAAAGTCTGTCTCTGAGGGCTACTTCTACAACCAAATCTGTATCAGTCTAAGGCAGCTTCATAATAGTTGGAACAGGGAAAATTAAATATAAAGAAAAGGTAGGAAAACTTTTTCTATAAGGGATCAAATAATAAACATTTTAGATTGTACAAGCCGAAAGTTTTGTGTCATTCCTCAGTCACCCAACTCAGCTCTGCCCTTGTGGAGTAAAAGCAAAACATCTTTGAACAAGACATATTCATAATGCATATACATTATATACAAATGGTAAAAATGTCCATGTTCCAATTAAACTTTATTTATAATACTGACAACAGGCAGCAAACAAGACTTGGCCCACTAGCCACAGTCTGTTGACATCTGATCCAAAACATTATTCTCTACATAAAGAAAGCTAACTTGAAAAAATAGTAGAAGAGGGCACCAAAGAAGAGCAACATAGGGAGGCTACATTACCTTTGAGGATAAGTGAGAATACACTCAAAGAAGAAAGAAACTTGGAAGAGCTTTCACCCTTGCATTTGCCCTAGTGGCTGATTTTTAGGTCCCACTGCAAAGACTGTGCTCCCTTATGTGGCAGGAATTGTCCTGAGAGCCATGTTCTGAAGCTGAAGCACAGGAAGCTGCATGCTGGAGTACAGTGAGGTTTGCTGCAGTTTTGAGAAGCCAGAGACTTTTCCAAATGCAATAAGATTAGGATCACACTAGACAATTACACAGAGCTAGAAAAGTTAAACAAACAAACAAAAAATGACAGTTTCAAAATTCCAAGGGAAAACACTTTCCAATATAGGGCAAAAATATTGAAATTTATATCTAGAAAATTGCCACAGTCTGGCTGGGCAAACTAACGGGTGTGGGGGGGGTGAGGAACTTGTGAAGGTTGATACAGCAGGAGCGGGAGCCGCTTTGTTGTAGGACCCTAGAGGTATATATACATAACTGAATACACAGCTTAACTTAATTAACATAAACTAGATACAGTAGTCAACCAATAAGGAATCCTCATCATCTTAATGATTACACACAGCTTAACTTAATTGACATAATCTAGACACAGCAGTCAGTCATTAAGGAATCTCTATCATCTTAATGGCTCGCTGGCCTTACTTCTCAAACCACTCCCTCTGGCAAAATGCCAGGCGCCATCTTGACTTGTTTGTGGACCCTAACAGAAAATATCTATATTAATTTTGCCAAAAGGACAACTAATGGAAATTAACTGCTCTAAAAAGGGTTAATCCAGAGAGAGAGAGAGACAGATACAAAACCCAATTATGAATTAAAATTTCACAGTATTGTGAAATCCAAATAAGAATTGCCTCTAAAGGTGTCCCCCAAAAGCCTATAGGTGACACAATTCAAGAATGTTTAGAGGTGAAATGATTAAATAATGAAAGCGTTAATCTAATCAGTGGGTCGGATCACTTGAATGGATTAACTGGATATTAACTGTGGGCAGATAGGGTGTGACTGGAGGAAGCAGGCCTTTGGCGTTCACATTTTGTCCCTGGTGAGCAGAGCTCTCTCTGTGCTTCCAGGTAGGCATGTACCTGAGCTGCACTTTCTCCATGATGTTCTGCCTTCCCTGAGGCCAAGAGTATGGAGTTGACTGATCGTGGACTGAACCTCTGAAATCATGGGTCAAAATAATTTTTTCCTTTCATAAAAAATAGAGTTGCCTCTAAAGACAATCATAAAGTCAACTCATTTCTGTATATTTAAAATAAAATGTATATAGTAATATTGAGGGGATTTGGATTTGAGTGAAACTATGAGATTTTTCTTGGCTGTGAAGAATGTAGAAATGTTGATCAAATTGAAACTTTATTAGAAGGACCATATTATTTGTACAATTAAAATATTAAGTATAACTACTAAAAAGACAGAGTCAGGAAGGCTTGGATCCAGACAAGGAACTAAATGTTTTCCAAGATGCATTGAAGACTATGAAGAAAAATCGAGTCTTAGGCAAAAGACGCCACTGCTGAAGACTGAGCAACTGTGGAGCCATAGTTCAAGCATGAGTTTGAGATGGACAGCATAAGACAGAACCAGAGATAATGGGACCCTAACGAGGGAGTTTGCCACAAAATCCTGATTTGATAGAAATCAGGAGCTTTATCATGAGTAATAATGCACAAGTGTAGTGAACCCAATAACATTGAGGACTGTACCATGTTCTGAAAGTAGTAATCCTCTTGACGTTAGAAGGGTGAACTCCCATAAGGATAAGTTGTTCAAGAGCAATGAAGTCTAAAATACAGTTCTCTTGGTGGGATAACATTCCCAGAAGGGTGCTCTGAAACACAGATAAATGAGAGAAGCTACATGTCCTGGGAACAGATAAAGCCATCAAGAGCAGCTTTGGCAAATCTCTGGTCAGTTCACTGGCACATTTCAGCAGGATTGAGTTCTACAGGCCACTGCCATAGCCACTGGCTCGTACTTCAGCCACTATAGTAAAGTTGAATACTTGTGATAGAAACCATGTGGGCAACAATATCTAAAACATTTACTACTTAGTCCTTAACAGTTTTCCAAACCCTGAACAAGAATAAGATGACCAAACAAAGAACCAATGATGCACAGAAGGAGGAAATGCCTGCTATGAGATGGCCATTGGAGTAACCTTGAAGATTGGAGTATGTAAACTAAAGTAAACACAGTGCAGATTGCCCTGGAAAGAAGCATTTAAAATAGGAAATCTGAAATGAAGGGCGCTGATTCAAAATTATGAACCCTGACATTCTGAAATTATGATTAGATTAGAAAGTTCTGATGCGGAGAGCAGTCGTGGGGTACACTGTGGTCAGTGTCGGAGCACACCATTCGGTTTGTGGGTAGGACCAAGTTTCTTTCTCTTGGTACTAATGTCAACATTTCGGAGAATCCACTTTCTTTGATGCAAAATGCTCATTAATTACTTTTTACCATATAAATGCTGTTTTGATTTCTGCATTATCCAAGGATAAATATATAAAAGTCCTTAATGTGCACTGAGAAACTCTGCGTATTCTGGTTCCTGTCTCCTTCAAATTTCCATTTCAACACTTTCCCACTTGTCCTTGCCTTATAGGACTTTACTCTATCTTTTTCACTTGCTTTCTTGTCCTTGGGCATCTTCAAATAAATCCCTTTCTATATTTTAAATTTCTATTTAGTTTCTTCTTTTTGACATGAACCTTCTCTGATCCCTAGGGAATTAGTATCTCCATACATTCCTGCATATATTTCTATATTTCATGTATTCTCAGCTTAGAAGGCAGAAACCAGTTACCTTTATATTCCCCTTATGGCCAGAAAGCAGATTTTAGAAGCACAGGGCCATATATATTCTATTCTAAGCTCTGTTTGTGGAGTTTGAGTTATATAAACAATATGTATTTGACAAATAAATGTTTGAATAAATAAATTTATGAAAACTTTCTGTAAATGTCACTGTCCTGAACATCCTCATTATCAGCAGACTTTTTTTTATCATGCTCAATTCAATTTGGATCTTCAAAGCCCTCTAAAGACACATTTTTGAAGATTCCCCAGTCTTTAGCACTATTGGAACATGGTGGACTTTTGAGGAGGTGAAGCCTAGTAGAAGAACATTTGGTCATTAGCAGCATGCCTTTGAAGGGGATATGGGAGCCAGTTTCTCTCCTCCTTCCCTCTCTCTCTCTCTCCCTCCCTCCCTCCTTCCCTCCCTTTCTCTCTCTCTCTCTCTCTCTCTCTTTCTGGCACTACACTGTGAACAAGCCTCTTTCATATACTCCCACCATACTGTACTGCTGAGCTGTAAGCCAAAGCAACAGGGCCTGCAACCATGAACCAAAAACAGAGCTTCTGAGTTAAAATAAACCTTTCCTTTAAAAAAGTTGATTATCTCAATTATTCATTACAGTAATGGAAAGCTAACAAATGCTCTTGTTTAAAATAAAACATTTGAAAGAATACTCTGGTTACAAAAAACATGCATTACTGGGATTCATATCATGACCTATGTGAGAACCTAAATGTAATTAATATCAGTATTTTGATGATCAAGCAAGATAACTATGGAATGTGCTCAAGATAACACCTAGCACATATTAAGTTACTCATAGCTATTTGCCAATGTTAGCACAGATTCCTCTCATCTTTTGTTTTAAGAAGGGAAGAAAATACTGACTCTGGGACATTCAGTCTGTTGTTAGGCAAAAGGATAATTTTTTTTTGGTCTGTCTCTGTGGATTATCTAACTTGGAAGAGGGAACTGCCTGCAAAGACAAATTGTCTCAGTTATAGAACCTGGACACATATGGCATATAGAAAAATACACATTTTTGATCATTTTCTTTTCCATAAATTCTCAGTGTAATTGCATTTCTTAATTTAGTATTCTATTGCAAAATATTGTGATGAGTGAGAAAGTTTGGAGTTACTCTAAAATGATAATGGTATTTTGTAGTTGTGCAAGTTCCTCAGAATCATGTTTTCAGCTTTTACCAAAGTCTTTTGTTAAATGATTCAGTGCCCTTTAAGAGATCTTTTGGCAAATATTATTCTGTGGTTAAAGAAAAAGATAGAAACCAGGAACTGAGGGATGAGTGGCAAATTTAGTTGCTCAGCAAGGATATGAATGCACAAAGAGGACTTGGTTCACTATCCTTATGCTCAAGCATGAACAGGAACACTTTCAATTATGAGTTTATGAAGTTTGCCTACGTTTTAAAATATTGAGAGATTTCCAATAAATAAGCCTGTGCTCTATCTCAAGGCCTCAGAAAAAAGATCAAACTAATTTCCAAATCAGTAGAAAACAGAAAATAATTAAGATAAGAGCCAAAATTATTGAGAATACAAATACAATATCAATGTGACAAAAAATTGGTTCTTTGAAAAGATACTTCATATTGAGAAACACTTAGCCAAACTAACCAAAAGAAGGAGAGAAAAGGTAACAAAAAGTAAAATTAGAGACTGATAAGGAAATATACCAAAGACACTTCTGAAATACAAGGATCATTAGAAACTTTTTTGAAAATTTGTACTCCAATAAACTGGAACATCTAGAAGACATTGACAAATTTCTAGGCACACATACCCTGCACAAATTGAACCAGGATATTTAGAAAACCTTAACATACCAATATCAAGTAATGAAATAGAAACAGTAATTAAAAGCCTTCCAAAAAAGAAAAGCTTAGTACCTCATGGATTTTTATCTGAACTCTAGAGACCTTTAAAGGAGAATAATTAATATCAACCTTTCTCAAATTAGTACATGAAATTGAAAGGGAGGGAACAATCCCAAATACATTCTGTGAAGCCAGTATAACCCTGACAGCAAAACCAGACATGCATCAAGGAAATAAAACTGCAGACCAATATCTCTACTGAACACAGATGGAAAAATCCTTAATAAAATATTAGCAAACCACATTCAAAATTATATCAAGATGATATTATACCATGACAAAGTGGGTTTCATCCCGGAGATGAAAGATTGTTTCAACATCTGTAAATCAATAGATGTAATTCATCATTTATATAGAATTAAGAATAAGAATCATATAATCACCTTAATAAATGCACAGAAGGTCTTTGAAAAATACAGAAATCATTCATGTTAAAAAGGCTGGAGAAACTAGGGATAGAAGGAACTTATCTCAACATTATAAATGCCATTTATGAAAAACCCAAAGCCAACATCTCACTGAATGAAGAAAAACTGAAAATATTTTCTCTAAAATCAGAAACATGGCAAGGATGCCCACTTTCACCACTTCTACTCAATGTAGTACTTGAAACAGTAGCCGAGCAATCAGGCAATAGAAGGAAATTCTTTTTTGTAGTTGGAGATGGAAAGAATGTCTTTGTTTATTGTTTATGTAGTGCTAAGGATTGAACACAGTGCCTCACACATGCTAGGCAAGCATACTGCCACAGAACTGCCTTAGCCCTATAGAAAGAAATTTAAAGGATACAAATGGCAAAAGAAGTTAAAGTTAGACCCTCTGTTTGCAGATGACATGGCATTATATCTACAAGATCCAAAAAATTCACACAGAAGATTTTTACAGCTGATAAATTAATTAAACAAAGTAGCAGTATACAATATCAACACTCATAAAGCAATTGCTTTCCTGTACTGCAACACTGATTCAGCTGAGAAAAAATAAATAACCTCAAAAAAAGAAAATAAAAAAAAAAAGAAAAGAAAAATACTTGGGAATTAATCTAACTAAGTAGGTAAAACATCTCAACAATTAAAAATTTTAAATAGAGAAGAAAAAAAATTGAAGAAGACCTTAGAAGATGAAAACACATCTCAGGGTTTTGGATAGGCAGAATTATATTGTCAAAGTGGCCCTATTCCAAAATCAATATACAGATTCAATGCAATTCCCCTCAAAATACCAATGACATACTTCCCAGAATTAAAAAAAAAAAATCTTAAGTTCATTTGGAAGAATAAGAAACCAGTAATAGTCAAGCAATATTGAACTCAAGGAGCAATCAAGAGGCATCATAATACCTGTTTTGAAATTATACTACAGATCTATAGTGTTAGAAATAGCATGATATTGGTATCAAAAATGTACATGAAGACCAATGGAAAAGAATAGAAGACACAAATCCACATAGTTACAGCCATCTCACACTTGACAAAGGCACTAAAATACTTGTTAAAGAAAGCCTTTTAAACGAATGCCACTAGGAAAATTGGACATCCATATGTAGAAGAATGAATCTAGATCCCTCTCTCACCCTTCACAAAAGTCAAATCAAAATGGATCAAAGACTTAGGAATTAAATCTTACAAGTGCTAGAAGAAGTCATAAAGCCAACACTTCATCATATAGGTGCTGGTATGGACAAGATTTCTGAAGCTCAAGAAACGAAACCAAGAATCAATAAGTGGGATGCCAACAAATTCAAAAGTTTCTGTACAATAGAGGAAATCATTAATAGTATGAAGAGATATCCTACAGAATGGAAGAAAAACCTTTACCGGTTATTCCTCTGAAAAGAGATTAATATCCTGAATATATAAAGAATGTGAAAAAGTAAACCCCCAAAACAAAAACAAAATAAATAAAAAACTCAATAATTTTTTTTTATTGGTTGTTCAAAACATTACAAAGCTCTTGACATATCATATTTCATACATTTGATTCAGGTGGGTTTTGAACTCCCAATTTTACCCCAAATACAGATTGCAGAATCACGTCGGTTACACATCTACATTTTTACATAATGCCCTATTAGTAACTGTTGTATTCTGCTACCTTTCCTATCCTCTACTATCTCCCCTCCCCTCCCATCCCATCTTCTCTCTCTACCCCATCTACTGTAATTCATTTCTCTCCTTGTTTATTTTCCCATTCCCCTCACAACCTCTTATATGTAATTTTGTATAACAATGAGGATCTCCCTCCATTACCATGCAATTTCCCTTTTCTCTCCCTTTCCCTCCCACCTCATGTATCTGTTTTAATGTTAATCTTTTCTTCCTGCTCTTCCTCCCTGCTTTGTTCTTAGTTGCTCTCATTATATCAAAGAAGACATTTGGTATTTGTTTTTTAGGGATTGGCTAGCTTCACTAAGCATAATCTGCTCTAGTGCCATCCATTTCCCTGCAAATTCCATGATTTTGTCATTTTTTAGTGCTGTATAACACTCCATTGTGTATAAATGCCACATTTTTTTTATCCATTCATCTATTGAAGGGCATCTGGGTTGGTTCCACAGTCTAGCGATTGTGAATTGTGCTGCTATGAACATCGATGTAGCAGTATCCCTGTAGTACGCTCTTTTAAGGTCTTCAGGGAATAGTCCGAGAAGGGCAATAGCTGGGTCAAATGGTGGTTCCATTCCCAGCTTTCCCAGGAATCTCCATACTGCTTTCCAAATTGGCCGCACCAGTTTGCAGTCCCACCAGCAATGTACAAGAGTACCCTTTTCCCCACATCCTCTCCAGCACTTGTTGTTGTTTGACTTCATAATGGCTGCCAATCTTACTGGAGTGAAAACTCAATAATTAAATGGACAAAAGACCTATGCAGACATTTCTCAAAAGAAGAAACACAAATGACCAACACACAAATGAAAAAAAATATTCAACATCTCTAGAAATTAGGGAAACACAAATCAAAACTACACTGTTTTTATCTGACTCAGTCAGAATGACAAGCATCAAGAAGACAAATAATAATAAGGGCTTGGAAGGTGTGGGGGAAAAAAAGCACACTTCTACATTATTAGTGGGACTTCAGACTAGCCAAAACTCTGAAAAGCAATATGTAGATTTCTCAGAAAACTAGGAATGTCATCACCATATGATCCAGCTTTCTCACTCCATGGTATTTATCCAAAAGAACTAAAATCAGCATACTCTGGTGATACAACCACCTCAATGTTTAGCAGCACAATTCACAACAGCCAAGTTATGGAATTGTCCCAGATATCCATCAATAGATGAATAAATTAAGAAAATGGGGTATATATGCATAGTGGAGTTCTATTGAGTTATAAAGAAGTGTGAAACTATGGCATTTGCTGGTAAATGGCTAGACATGGAGAACATCATGCTGATATTTGAAAGATGTATTAAATATTACTTTTTTTTTTGAGAGAGAGAGAGAGAGAGAGAGAGAGAGAGAGAGAGAATTTTTAATATTTATTTTTTACTTTTCAGCGGACACAGCATCTTTGTTTGTATGTGGTGCTGAGGATCCAACCCAGGCGGCACGCATGACAGGCAAGAGCGCTACCGCTTGAGCCACATCCCCAGCCCCTTGAAAATTACTTTCAAAAGCAGATCCACACAGTCATATCAGGGACAGTCCTGTATGCACTGGAAGATTTTTAAAATTCCTACAGTATATATTAATACATAAATCCAGTAATTGTAAGCTGATCATTAGTTAGAGTTATACATAGCTGATTGCACAGTACTCTTGAGGAATTGGCTTCACGTATAACTTAGTATCGTCACAGTATTTCTATCACTGATGGCTTTACCATACTGAACTGTTTTAAATTCTTTTGAGATTGGAGTTATGGTTTAAGAACTAAACATAATGAATTTCTTGCAGTGAACACAATTTCCAATTACTATTAGGAATGCATTTTGAATCATTCAAGTATTCTGCCTTCTAAACAAAAGAGAAAATAGAGATTGCGAGTCAAGAAATGGGAAAGAAAACTGTTGAGAGCAGTAAAGATAACTAACTGTGATACTAAGAAATAGCTTGCCTGAAACACAGTGGGAATAAGTGGAGAATCTCAAGTATTAATAAGTGCCTTATCTATGCTTTTACAAAGAAAGGATTTTGAAAAGCTCTAAACTGTGTTAAAAGGCCACATTTGAAAAAGTGGATGAAAAACTCTACTGGCTTTAAATATTTAAGATATTCTCTTGTGTGAGTAATTGACTAGTCTAATTAAAATGAAAAACCCTTAGAGAACTGAGCAGAGAGGAAATGGACAGGAAGTTCAACATAAAATAAAGGCTACTTAATCTACTGTGAAAGGAAAATGGAGCCTCTGCTAGTTCAAGGGCAGAACTTTATGTTAGTATGGAATAAACAAGTTGGAAACAGAACTTCATTGTACTGGCTGGATATGTCAGCAATGCGTTTACTCTGACCTGGCTTGAACATTTATAGGAAAGCAGGGGAAAGGCAAAAGTAAATACGTAAATAAAAAAATAAATATAGCAAGTTTGGCACACCTTTTTAGAAAAAAAAATCAGCAATTTGCAAAGTTCCACATTTTGTATGGAGTTCACAAGAATAGTAAGGAAAGAAGCAGAAAGAAGTAGAATGATATACATCACCACATACACAAGCTTTTCCTTCTGTTTGTCTGTCTTCCTGAACTATTTTACTGAAGGATGATTGACATATAAAAACCTACATACTTAACATGTACAACTTGATGAGTTTTTGAATAACTACCCATGAAACTATCACTGCTATCTATGATGTCAACGTATCCACCACATCCAAGTTTCTTCCCCCTTTATTTATTAATATTATTCTTTTTGATAAGAAAACTTAACATAAGAACAATCCTTTAAGCAAATTCGTAAATATACAATATAGATTCGTTAATGGCAGGCAGTATACTGTATAGTAAATCCCCAGAATATATTTATTTTGCATAATTGAAAGTTTGCATCCTCTGAATATTAATTAATATTAATTGATTAATATTAAGTATTAATCCCATTTTCCACTATTTCTAATGTCTGGCCACCACCGTTCTACCCTAGTTGTTGGAGTTCAACTATTTGAGATGGCTCATGTAAGTGGTATCAATATAGCATTTTTCCTTCAGTGTTAAGCTTATTTCACTTAGAATAACATCCTCTAGGTACATCCATGTTGTTTCAAATGTCAAAATTTCCTTTTGTAAGACTGAACAATATTCCACTGTATTTGCACAAAACACCTTTTTCACCTATTCATTTGCAATGAACATTTAGGTGGCTTCCTTATCTTAGCTTTAGTGAATAATGCTGTAATGAATTTGAGGGTACAGACTTTGAGATTCGGAGTTAAATCCGTTTGGATAAATACTTAGAAGTGGGATTTCTGGATCATATGATAGTTTATTTATCCATTTATTTGTTTATTTATTTTGCTGAACCCAATCATTTCTCCCACCAATACTGTGCAAGAACTTTTATACAACCTTTCCAATACTTATCTTTTGTTGATAACAACCATGCTAACAGATGAGAAATTATATTTTATTGTGATTTTGATTTTCATACCATTATGGAGTAGTGATGCTAATCATCTTTTCACATATCTGAGGGTTGTTTGTATGTTTTCATTGAAGAATATCTGTTCAAATCCTTTGCCCATTTTTTAAAATGGAGGTACTTGGGGTTTTGTGCTATTGAGTTGCAGTTGCTTTTAGATATTTGAGGTATGAATTTTTCAGAAGATAAATGGTTTGTACATATTTTATAGGTTGCTATTTCATTATTCTTGATATTTTCCTGTACTTTACAGAAACTTCTGAGTTTAATGTAGTTCAACTTGTAAATTTCTGTTTTTGTTGCCTGTGGTTTTGATGTCAAAGCCAAGAAATCATTGCCAAGGTCAATGTCAGGAAACTTTTTTTTCTTTAGTCTTTTAGGAATTTTGTAGATTTGACTCTTCTGTTTAAATCTTCATTTTGAGTTGATTTTTCTGTGTGGTGTAAGTGAAGGGTCTGTTTTCATTCTTTTACATCACGTAAACTTTAGATGCTGAGAGATCAAATACATTTCAAATTCTGTTTAAACATTGCAAGAGAACAGTAAAAGAAGCAAAGCAATAAGGAGGGAGGCCGCATAAAAAATAAAAACACTAAAGAAAATTAGACAAGGGAGAGAAATGAAAGGGAAAATTAATAGGAAAATGTCTAGCTCAAGTCCTACTTTCCTGGTGTTTCCTGAGACGTTTTCAGGCTTTGTTTCAGAAAAACACATCTCAGCCTCCCTACGGCACAGAACCCTGTATGTTTTACTTACTCAATAAATATTTGTTAACAATGCTATTTCTTGTCTGTCCATCACCCTGCAGACAAATTTCACTTTCAAATAGTATTCTCCCATGCAAGAAAATCTTTATGTTTACAATTCAGTATCATAAAACAATTTATCAGAAGCACTTTACCTATAAAAGCACAACTTAATGCAGGAAAGGATGTGAAATAATGAAGTTCTGAAGTAAAACATCTTTTGAGTGACCTATACTCCTTTCTATCAATGGCAAAAACCTGACTGAATGACACTCAAGCCTACTAATGCTAGTGGAAAGATTAGTCATTCTAAAACATGTTTGTGGTCTGTCATAAGGCCACATTTAATTCTTTTAAGCCAAATGAAACTATCTACTGTTAAACCAATTCAAACAAAATGTTATTTTTATCACTGTGAGATGACTATTTATACAAGGTTTACAGGTTCTACTCTTTTCTAGCTAGCCATATACAATACTTACCCCTTATAGCAAATACTTACATTTAAGGCCTTTTAACAAAGGAAAAAACTAATGTGGACATCTTTTAATATTCATCCTGAACAAAAGTGTAGCTAATGTTTTCTTTAGAGTTTTTTTTTTTTTCTATTTCCTCAGGTATGTGTAGTTTCATAATTTCCTAACACAAGAGCTTATGTTTGCTTTCTCTTGTTCTGTTTTTAGGTGTTTGATAATCATGAAATAAAACAACATATATAATACTCACATATAAGTTGAAGATTGTCTCCTCTTTTTGACTTTGTAAAATATCTAGTATAAATTCAGGATTCTGTTTTCTTGTCTGTTGGTTGAAAATGTACACAGTTATCTCAGTCTGTTGTCTTTCTTTGTGGGGATATTTTGAAATAACTACTCAAAAAATCATTAGTTTACTAATGATTAAAAGATCAAATTGAGGAATTTGTATTCAAGAAATGTGCTATTTGGCCATAATATTATCCTTATTTTAAAAAATTTCTTCACATTTCTTACTCCAATAACATCCTCCACTGAATATGTTAGCGAGCTACCTGGTATAAGGTAGTCTACATTGAACTTCTGACATAAGGTAAGATGCAGAAATTTGTCTTCATTAAAATGGCCATTGAGGACTGCAGTTGTGGCTCAGTGGCAGAGCACTTGTTTTGCACATGTGAGGCACTGGTTTCAATCCTCAGCACCACATAAAAATATGTAAACAAAAAATTAAGTTATTGCTTCCATGTATAACTAAAAAAAATTTTAAAAAATTAGCCATTGACTATGAATGTGGATTGACCTGTCTTGCTGAACTGATAATAAGGCACTAATCACTTCCCCTGGGTTTATGGAGTGTGTTACATTAAGCACAAAGGAATTTCTTTCATACAAAAGAAGTAATGCAGTAGGCTGAAGCCTACGTAATTCACAGTTCTTACCATGCACGTCACCCCTCAGACATAATTGACTTTGGAATTAAGTAGGCTTGTCTAGTAAAAACACAGTGAAAATTCTGGGTGAGAGAAAGAGCTTCCAAGTTCAGTGTTCCGTTGTAGAGTATGTGATCTATTCTCTGAACCAGCTACCACTCTGTGGACATCTTTCTCCCATGTGAGAGAATACAAAGATTTGGAAATCAAGGGGAGAAGACTGGGGTGGTACCTACTCACAATAAAACTACTAACTCACTTTCTAATTCTTGCTTCCCATTTTGGAGACATTGATTTACTGTAGGGGGTTGGACCTCCTTCACATAACAATGGCTCCCATGACTTGGAAATGAAGATGCCCTTGACCATTCTGGAATCTTTGTGTTACTGAAATTTCAGGCAATAGAGTTAATAATGGTGTTGTCCAAAGTGGTTAATTCTGATTATTAAAGGAAAAGAGAATGAAAAGAGAGCTGCCGTAATAGTGGTATGTGTAGAATATGGGGACTGTCTTAGGCACCTCCTAGTATTTTTAAGTCTGATAGGAAGAGTTAATAATCAACTATAGTAACCCATTGCAGGTAGTTGATCTAAGGCTGTTATTTCAAGGACATAGTTTTGGGTTACAACACAGAGTAAAAATTACTGGCCAGTGAATGTATGGGTTGAAGGAAAATGGAAGACAAGTTGGGTGGTAAGGACAGGAAACAAGGTGTGTTGTTGTTGGAGTCTGTAAACAAGTCAAAATAACACCTGGAATTTTGCCAGGGGAATGTTAAGAGTTCGTAAACAAGTCTGGATGGTGCCTGGCAAAATGCCAGAGGGAGTGGTTTGAGAAGTAACAAAAACAAGCCATTAAGTGTGGAGATTCCTTATTGGTTGACTGATGTATCTAGTTTATGCTAATTAAGATAAGCTGTGCAAAATGTATAAATACCTCTGTTGTCCTACAATAAACGGCTTCCACTCCTGCTGTATCAACATACACAAGTTATTCATCACCNTTTCCAACTCCATCCATTTACCAGCAAATGCCATAATTTTGTTCTTCTTCAAAGCTGAAATATTCCATGGGGGGGAATGAGATATATATATATATATATATATATATATATATATATATATATATACACACACACACACACATATATCTCACATTTTCTTTATCCATTCATCTTTTGAAGGACACCTAGGCTTTTTCCATAGTTCAGCTATTGTGAATTGAGCTGCTATAAATAGCTCCAAGTGTTGATGTGGCTTATCACTGTAGTATGCTGATTTTAAGTCCTTTGGGTATAAACTGAGGAGTAGGATAGCTAAGTCAAAGGTGGTTTCATTCCAAGTTTTCTGAGGAATCTCCATATTGCTTTTCAGAGTGGTTGCACCAGTTTGCAGTCCCACCAGCAAAGTGTGAGTGTACCTTTTTCCCCACATCTTTGCCAACATGTAGTGTTGCTTGTATTCTTGATGATTGCCATTCTGACTGTGCTGAGAGCCATAGCCAAGTAGGAATGACGCTTGGCATTTTGGGTTGAAAGGTGACCCTGCTCAGGGATTAGGGTGGATCCAGGTTTAGGGTGGATCCTGCTGGGAATAGGGTGTATCCTGCTGCCTCAGGCGCCTGCTCCTTTGGAGTTCCCATTGAGTTCTCCCGGGGTTCTGAGAGAATTGGTGCCCCGAGCTGAGTGGAGGCAGAGTTTTTCCCAGGTAGTGTGGGTAGAGTGTCGGGGAGAGTTCTGGAATAAAGAGTTGCTGTTTGAATCTACAAGGCTTTGTGGTGGCTCAGTTATTTTGTGCCCAGCCAGACTGCAGCATGACTGGCACATGATTTTTTACAAATAATGTTACATATGGACCCATAAGTCTTGCAGTTGCTCAATATGTTGCAGTCCTTTATTTTGTTTTATGTGATACTCAAATTGTTCCAATGTTAGCCAGTGGAACTAGGAGCAGCTATTTGCCAGCATCTTGTTAGTGGGTTGAAAACTCTGACCTCAACATTAAGTGTTTAATGTGATAGGAGCATCCTTGTCTCTAAATGGACAAAGCTCAGAATGACTCTTTGAATTCAAATCCATACTTTGTTTCATAACTTGTTTCATACTTGTCTCCTTTCCTTTATTGAGGTGAATAAATAAGGTTTTAAAAAAATTATGTGGAACATATATTCTGGTCTATGATATTTTGTAGTTATTGAGGTTAATCCATTTAGGTAAAATTTTAGAAAATAACTCATTGGAATAAAGCTAAATGTATACATACTTTTCTTAAATTTTGATAAATTACTCTCCATAGGCTTTACCACACCACATTATACCTTTAGTGATGACACGGGACAGTTATTATTTAACTAACCCTCACCAATACACTGTTACCCAGTTTTGCAATTTCTGCCAATCTGAGAAATGAAAATTAATATGGGTTATAAAAGAATTCACTCAAGCTTTCTTTTGGAATTGGTATGGTTTCTTTTTCTTTAATGTTAACATTTTTTATCTATTTCAAGTTTACTCTTATGCATAGTGTCAAGTTTGTACCCAATTTTACTTTTTTCCAAAGGACTGCTTAAAATGATAAGTAACTGTTTGTAAACACAGGCAGAATAAATCTATAGCAAGCAACAACAACAAAAATATTTGGAATTGCTTCTCTGATTTGGTTCTATTATGCTATTAATTTTAGCTAAATAGTGGTCTAGTAATGAGTATTGAGGAGTTTATACCTTTAACTTACTCAAGATTGTTTCTTCATACATAAATGACAATACATATATATTCCTTTTAGATGAATTCTCTGTCCCCTCTTCTAAAGCCAAAAAAGGTCTGGATCCAGGTGGGCACAAAACTACTGATGTGGTAAATAACTCATCTGGTCAGATTAAAAGTCTTAGTACCCTTAGCATGACAGAAATTTGAGCTGCTATAAATAGCTCAAATTTTAAACAAGCACATGTTATTTAATTTTTATAATGCATCCATTATAATTGTTACTCTATAGCTGCAATCAAATATCTCAGTACTTGAAAATTTTAAAGTTAATAGTTTCAGAGAAAGAAAAGTATTGTTTTTTCTTCAACATGAATGAGAAGAAAAAAAATTACCTGTCATGCCTCTTTCACTCAAAGATACATATGAGAGATTCAGAGTTATTATCATCTAAAAAGGCAAATTTCTAAGTATTTACCAATTCGTTTTGTTCTTTTGTTGTCCTTAGTATTATTAAACTTCTATCACAACTGAATAAGATTTCTTCTTCAAACAACCCTTCTTTCATTAAGTATTTATTGTTTTCAAATTGCTTTCTAAGAAACGTAGTAATGCCAAATGAATCAGGAAGTGAAAAAGACTTATTTACATTTTACAATTTAAAAAACTCAATAGTGCATATTGAAATCAATTGGCATCACTATTTTTTAAAACACATTCTTGAGTTTTATAAAATAATGAGATGGTAATCAAAAATGTCACCTCATTTTTATTATTTCTTAGTAGTTATATTGTTACAAATAAATGATATTCTTTTCTAATTTATTTGTTTAAATAATTAAGTTAATTTACATTACATTTGAACAATTTTGATACTTTAATATTGCTTTGCTATTAACAATTTTCATGCCATTTTGATGTTTATTTTACTTACCATGTCTCAAAAAATTGTTATTTTTTAACATTTTTTTCAGACATGGTAAGTAAAATAAACATCAAAAGAAGCTTAGGCAAGTAGGCTATATTTGAAGCTTTAACATCATCAAATAGTATGGCTTCAGATATAAACTGCCAATTCTGAAATCATAGTGTTAAAATTCATAAACTAAATATATTATCTTAAATATCCACTTTGATAAAACTTATTTAATGATTAACTGAACTATCAATCAGGAAATTTTGTTATTGCTAAGTGATAATCAAATTTATTTTTATTATTCCTACTCTTACTGTATTTAGTAATCCTAGATTTGATATAGTTACCTGGATTCATGCAGATATTGATCTCATTGACACACTCTGAGATGAATTCTTGCTCAGTAGTGGAAATAGATTATGGAAGGTTCCCAGAAGGTCCAGCAGTGGAAATACACTGCCCCAATTATTTATCTCTTTGGTCGACTTGCGTGTGTACTTTGGCATTGACCTTTTCCCTTATTCTCACTACTTGAGTCTTTTACCTTGGGATGGGTTGGTGATCTGCACAGAGAACAGGCTGCTTGACAACTAAGCTGATAAGTGACCCTCTGAGAGTGTTGATTGAGATGTGGAACTGGAGTTTGGAGAAAAGCAACTCTTCTTTTGCTCCTTGTTCTTCTTCCATTAATAACTGTCCTCTCAATTTGGCTCTAGCTACTTAAGGAAGAGAGACAGATGGATATAATGCACAGATCTCCCAGATAATCCAAACACAAGGAATCAGGAGCAAACTGCATTCTAGCATCTTACATAATAAACAAAACAATGTTTGTAGGTTGGGGACTTGAAGAATATTCTAATAGAGTCCAATAGACATGTTTATTTACAAGCATGAATATAGTTTACTTGAAAACTTGTTTGCATAAACTGAATTATTAGTCTATATCCGTAGCTACAGGTATCACTAGATATGCAGATTTTTCTTTTCAGATATTAAAATAGTGTAATATAATTAATTGCAGCCTCTTAGTTGATCCTTAAGAGCATTTAAATGCTTTACTATTGACTCATTATTAAACCTCACGTTTTTATTACTACATTGGAAATGTAAAGTAATATCATTATTTCCTAGGAGGACATTTCTATTTTTACTTATAAATATGATGAGGCTACTTAATATTGTCCAAATGAAAGACAATTACCCCTTCAACTTTTGCATAGATAGGAACCAAATTCCATTGTTTTTATTTTAGTACTCATTTATTCAATGGTCTTGTTTGTTTTGCTCAATAATATAAACCATTTTCCATCTACATAACTTAAACATAATTTTTAAAAGTGTTTAAAGGAACTGTAAAAGGTATTAACCTTTGACAATCTAAAGTGCTGAATGTTTTTTTTTGTACCTGATACTAGTCAACTAGAAACAATATTATTTTAATTCATTTTCATATTTCTTTTTTGTTCTTTTCTGTCTTTCAAATTATGGAATTGTGTCTGTGTTCCTTGGCCTAACTCAGTCATTCCTTCTTCATCATTCCAAATTTTATTTTAAGTTTTTCCCTGCATGCAAACTCACAGTGTGACAGCACCTTTAGCTCTTTGGTATTTTAAGAGTTCTTTACCTTAAATATTAATTAACCCACCCCTTGCTGTTCATCTCTTTGTTGTTATTATAATAACGATATCCTACAAAGCTGCTGTTCTCTAAAACACAATGTGAGCAATGCTTTTCTAGTATATATATTTATCTGGAAAAGATCATACTATGAATTTCTATTAACAAACACGTTTTTAGCTATTTAATAGTTTAGTGAAAATAAGCAGAGATAGGATGTAGATGCTCAGAGCCAAAGGAAGCTCAGGGGAACTGGTAGCTCCCTCTTATTATTAGATTATAAAATTCATGGAACAAAGCTGGTGTCATGCTCTCCTCTGCATTTTTATGCATTACCTAATATTATGAAGCAGCAGAGTATATTCAGAACAGGGATGCTAGAGACAACTGCCTTGGTTAAAATCTCAGCTCTGCTAACTTCAAGTTTATGATCCACATAAATTAGTTAATCTCTCTCTGAATCAGTTATCTCACTGTGAGATGCCACATTATCTGTGTTTTCTCTGAATCAGTTATTTCACTGTGATTAAAAACATCCACTTGAATGCTGCTTTTATAATAAATTATGATATACAAAGTATACAGAAGGTAGTAAGGATTAGGCATCAAGAACTGATGTAATGATTCTTAAATACTTTTTTTTCCCTGAGCACTGTTAGTAACTGCAGAAGGAGATGACGAGTGTTCTGTGACTAGTATAATAATGATTGACATGAGAATGGCTACCCTGATATGTTCAGGATACAGAGAGCATCCATGGACAAAGATCTGCTGCGCGACCAGCACGCTAGCTTCATACTAGAGGTTCTAAACATAGAAGTTAACTAGTGAGATCAAAATAAAGACACATAAAGCTCAATTTACCTTTTTCTTGCCTAGCTAAGAGACGGCCCTTCCTGGCTCCTGCCTTGAGCCACCTGATGTGGTAGAGAGGTTTAAACAAGAGACCAGCAGGAGAGAGGAGAGAGCACACCAGAGAGTGGGCTTTTATTGGGGAACAAAAAATTCAGGGGAAAATTCCATCCAATGAAGGTCGAGGGGGACAGCATTCCAAGGTCAGGGTCAGTGATTGGTTTCAGGGTCAATGTCAGTCACACCCCGACAGGGACAGGCTCTCCAACCTGAAAGGAGTGGGGATAAAGCTCTGACACAGCTGGCCTGAGCGTCTCACACCCAGTCAGGGAGGTACCCAATCACGTGTGAGAACAGCTTCCCACACAAAGAAATTAAAAAGAACCCAGTAAGAGGTTTAGGGGCAGCTAATCGTGACCTATGTAATATGTTAGTACAGAGAGATTTGCTTAACTTCTGTCTGGTCAAGAGTGTAATAAAGAAACAAAAGAGCAGAATAAGGCAAAGTTACTGAATTTCATAAAGAAACACTACTGTTTATTTGTATCTTGTTTTGTCCCATTCTAATCACAGATTACATTGTATGAATATTATACTTTATGACTTTGGTTTATTATTTCTATGTTTTTATTTGCATATTTCTGTGATCACAGGAGAGATTTATCTTAGTACAATGGGATCATGATGACTGATTGAGCAAATGTTTCTCATCCCCCCCCCCACATCTCTAGAAAGGACAGGAAAATAATATTCGTATAACACTTCTGGAACACAACAAGATGTACACCTTATGGACACAAAGGTCCAAAGATGTCTTCAAAGGCAGAAAGAACTAGTGGCCAAAATTTTGTCAGAGGAGGGTTGTATGAAAGGTGGAAACTACTCTTAGAAGAGGCAGATAAAGTGTAGCCCTTGGGGTTATGGCCTTGGTAAATGAAAGAAGTGCAGCCAAGCAGGTTATCACACCTGGAGTCATCAGGCAACAGACACACTGAGTGAGCACAGCATCTCAGATCCAGTACACTGGTTACAAATGCACACTTCATCCTGCCCCACCAGCACTGGAGATATGCCATAAGACATTGAAAGTATTTGTGCAAAGCTATTAGGCAAATTTAAAAAAACCACCAACTATCCCTAAATTTTTGTGCAAATCCAATATCTGGTTGAAACTGAGAGGTGTCAAAGTCAACAAACATTTTTTCAAAAGAGAAAACAAAAGTTTGATTTGAAATAAAATATATAATCTACTCAAATGAGTAAGTTAAATTTAAAGATCATATAACAACAAGAGGTAATGAAATATGCACACACATGGGTAAGTATTCTCACTCAATTTCTGCATGGTTCTCCCCTTCAGTTCCTTTATGTTTTCTATTAAATATGGCTATCCATATAAAAGAAGTTTTTCTAAACATTCTCTATTGCTAATATTTATCTGCAAAGTCTCCAACACACACACACACACACAACTGAGTTACTTCTCTATCTTTATTCCCTCTCCAATTCCTTAACCAGCTTATTACTATTTTATTTTTCTATGTTAGTGTTTCTGTTTATTTTCTGTTTCTTGTGTCAAAACATAATTCTCACAAGGGCAGAGAGTTTATCTCTTCTATTCTTTATTAAGTCTTTATGCCAGAAAAAATATAATAAATATTTGTTTTTAAAAATTGTGAGACTATGAATATTCCTAGGAGATTTAAAATTTATAATCATTAATCAATACTTCCAATTTATTTTTCCAACTTTTTCTGACTCACTTATCACTTACATAAATGGTACCTAATCCCATTATCTAACTATAATCTTTTTAGGAATGGAGAGCTGTTGTTTTTTGGCGGTGATTTCAGATGAAGTGTAAGAACGGGGCTCACCTGGACCTGCTCATCCCTCAGCAATCTTTCTATCCATTGCTTGAGTTCCGTGAAGGTCAGTGAATGGAATTTATTTCTTTTATATTCCCTTAACTTGGTAGAGTATCCAGCCTGGCATTGACTGAATATGTATTTGGTGAATGGATGAAAACAAACAATTTTGTTTTCCAGAAGTTAGCATTCCTGTTAAATCACTCACTTTTCCATTTATGTTATTTTTTTTTACCTTCACACCTTGTCCCTTCTGATTTGTTTATGCATTCCAAACTATAACTACTTAGGTATTCAGACTTCTTAGCATATATATTATCTCTTTGAGCAGAAATGAGCTAGAGGGTAAAATGTTTCTGCGTTTTCATGGTGTTTGTTATCTACTCTCTAATATCCTCAGTGAGCTTAAGGGTATGGAAGGAGACAAACAAGTCTGCAAATACCAGCAATAACCTTTGGTGTCAGGTGATAGAAATATGCACAGGGCTCTGAGGGGAAAGTAGCAGCAGGAAATGCTTCATGAAGGTGCTGATGATGACTGGATATTTTTTAAACTGTAATGTAGTGGAGAAGAAAAGTTGGCCGTGGGGTTTCTGGAAAGAGAAAATTCAGGGTTGCAGGTGTGGCAAAAGAAGAGACTGGAGGAAGAACAGCAGACTGGGCTAAAGTGATCAGGACTTTTAGTCATTCAATTACACATATACCCAGCACACATTCATTGACATTTTATTGTGTTCTAGACCTCAGCAATAAAGCTGTGAAGACCCATCAATGTTTTTGTGGATCTTACATTCTAATGACAAAAACAGAACTTAAAGAGATGAAAGGAAAAAAAAAAACATATAAAATACCTCAAATGAGCAAACAGTAATTTTAAAAAATAGTGCAAGAAAGAAGAATAAGAAATAAGAGAAAAAAAAAGAAATTTAAAAGACAAGTCCAGAAGAATAACATTTGCATACAATCATAAGAAGAGGGAAGTGAGCCAAGTGGATATGACTGACTGTGGAGTTGGGGAGAGGTATTTCAGTCAGAAGGAACATCTCATTCAAGAGCACAGAGGCAGGTGTGTATCTGGGAAGCACAATGAGAGAGTGAATAGACTGCTTTGGAAAAGCAATGATGCCACAGAGCTCAGGGGACTTTGGCCTTCACCTTGGCTGACCAGGAAGAAACTGAAGGGTGTTGAACTGAAGAGGGCTCCAGTGTGACCTGTGGAGCTACATGACTCTACAGAGACAAAAAGAGGTAGACTCAGGGTCATGTGTCCTGAAGTCAATTGAAGACATGCTTTAAACCCCAAGGTGGTTTGAGAACTGACTGTTAGGGAAAGAGTGATGATTCCTAACTTCACTAAAATTACAGATTTTCTGTGCAATGTTGGGGACAAATGCCTAGTTGGAGAAGGTATAAGAGAGACAAATCATAAATTTGCTGTGAATACTAGGATGGATACAATTTCTACAGCAATCAGGACCCATAAAGAAATCACTTGCCAAAAATTGCAATGGTTAACTTTTAAATGTTGGGAAGGTGTTTGGAAGTCAAGAGGCTGGGAGATTGGAAAGGGTGACATAAGAAGCAAAGTCTCGGAGGCCAGTCAAGAGATAAATATATGGACCAGGACATTTTAAAAATATAAACCAATTTTTTCATCTTAACCTAGCTAAATTTTTCTTAGCCATTAAACTCTAATGAACTTGCTCTCCATGATGCAAACCTTCCAGCTTGGTGGGCTGGTTTTCTTAGAGTGGAGATGGTTGCCTGATGGTCCTCTTTTCAAGAGATCAGTCTCCTTCCTGAGCCCTGGTAGATATTTAGAGGTTCGGAGTGAGGTTAAGGGTTCCCAGAGTGATGGTTAAGTTGCATTTTTCTTTGTGCAAAGCTAATAATGTCACATAGAGATGGAGGCACTGCCCTTGGCCTCATCAACACAGTTTTCTGGTGTCTCCATAGATTCTTCTCCTAAGAATGAATATATCCAGAGTTGCTCACTATAGCAAGTTTTCTTTTTATTTCTCCCAGTGTTTTTATCTTTCATCTCCTTTCACTCATATCCTATGTGCTTCTATTTTTGAAAAACAGAACTTCACATAGCAGTTACCAGAAGGGCTCAGAAAACTCTGACCAAGGGCCCCAGGCAGACTTGTCATGACATGAAAAATTACTGGTCAGACTGAGTCTTTGCCCTGCCCTGAAGAATGCTCTTTACTGTGAAACTACAGGAATTTCCTTTGACTCATGTCTTCTGGGTTTTCCCAACAGTGATAGATTATTTTCCTCTTAAAGTCTGAACTGTTTGTAGGCACGTTATGAAATTGGGCAATTTGTTATGAAATAATTTAGAGTAAATGTGTCTTCTGGTAAATGAATTTTGTGTGAGACATAATAGGTTCAAAGGTTAAGTATGACTGAAAAGCGATGTCATATGGCAGGGGGCATGGATTCAAATATTTTCCTGGGGTTATATATGTAAGATAAATGAATAATACTGTCTCAGATATTACAATCAGCAGTCATGGAGTGCTGTAGTTTGGATTTTGAATGGCCTACAAAGGTCCATGCTTTGAAGGCTTGGTCACCAGCCTGTCATGTTATTGGGAGATGCTTGAACCTTTAAGAAGTGGTGACTAGTGAGAGGAAGTTAGGTTATTGAAAGTATGCCATTCAAGGGGAGATAGAGACCCTGGTCTCTTTCTGTCTTTCTCTGTTTCCTGGCTGCCAGGAGGTGAACTTCTGCATGCAGTCCACCATGAAGTACTGTGTTGCCACAGATCCAAAGCAACAAGGCCAAGTGACCATGGACTGAACCCTTTGAAACTGTGAGCCAAAATAAACCTTTCCTCTTTTTAAGTTGTTTATCTCAGGAATTTTTGTCATAGTGACAAATTAAAATGGAACGTCGACTCAAACATAGGTCTAGAGAAACAGAAAATATCTATTCTACCTAAAGGTCTTGATTATGAAGCTAGGAATGAAAAAGATCACAGATGTCATACTTTTGAATGGATGGGATAGAAAGTTGGCATTTCATTGTTGAAGATATGAACAAAAAATGAAAATTGAGTGATTTGGAGTATAAACTAAACATGTTGGGTGGAAAACACAAGTAGTCACAGGCTGGGAAACAGAAATTATGAAAAGGCTTTCATGATCATTTGCTTAATATGAGAATTCATTTCTATAGAATGCTTCAGAGTGGGCCCTTTCTGTGGACATATTTATTTTTTATGATCAGAAGTTAGCAATTATTTATTTATCTATCTATCTATTTGTATTTATTTATTTTTGGACTGAGGGTTGAACTTAGGGGCACTCAACCCCTGAGCCACATCTCCAGCCTCTTTTATGTTTTTATTTTATTTTATTTTTTTTATTTTGAGACAGAGTCTCATTAAGTTGCTTAGGGCCTTGCTAAATTGCTGAGACTGGCCTGTAACTTATGAGTCTCCTGTCTCACCCTCCTGAGTTGGTAAGATTACAGGCATATACTTTACTTACTTTTTATAAAGAACTGGATGGTAAATATTTGTGCTATGTGGACTATGTGGACGATATGGTCTCTGTAGCAATTAGTCAACTCCACTGGCATTGCACAGAAACAACAGCACGCGGTGTGTAAACAGATGAGTGCAGCTTTGTTCCAGTAAAGCTTTATCATTTCAAATGGACTGTGGGTTACTTTCAGCTCAGGAGCTATAGTTGGCCCACCCCTGTTAGAGATGATGAACTAGTTATTCTTTCCAGAGATGCTAACAACCATCTAATGTTTAATTTATGATAAAAACCTTCTATAAAGTCACTGATTTTTGCATATTTAATTGGATATTTTTCCTCAGCTCATAAGGGTAAGTTATAACTGCAAATACATCTTTCTGCTTTTTAGTAATTTTCATCATGTTTTCATTTATTTATTAATTGATCTCATACTTTGCATTAAGCACAGTCCTTGGCACTAGGGATACAGGAATGAAATATCACACTTCTTTATGTCAAATATAGCTATGACTTACTGGAATTGTGACTTAAATGCTGAACATTAAGTAGATGATATTTTGGGTCATTTCTTTCATAAAGTGGGAAACCATTTCCCAAACATCTAGGGGAAAAAAAAGCATACATTGGGCAAAATAAAACAAACAAAAACCAGAGAGTAGAGTCTGAGCAGCAAGCATTTCTGCCTGCACTTGCTCCGTTGGCCCTTGTAAGGTGTAAATCCAGGATTGGCTGCTAAGGAACAAGAAATGATCATTTCTGCCAACTGCTCTCCACTAGCGCCTGGTACAGCGCAGAAGAAAACAGAGGCTCTTTCCAGCTAACAATGCTTTAAAATCTTTTTGGTAGTTTTAGTCTCCATTATCATAGAATGGGGGAAGATATCCTAAACTGTGATTAAAATAAGGACTTTTATCCTTGGGATATGATGGCCAAATATTCTTTTTTAAAGCCACAATAACTGTTTCTCATCGTGGTCTGAAAGCAAAGAATAAAATGCTTGATAGATCCCACAGTATCAGTACAAGTGCTTAGCAAAAAAGCTGAAGGCTGAAGTGCTCCATAAAGCATTCCATAGTAAAAGTGATGATCGCTATAGTAAAATCAAGTCGGACGGTGGCCCAAGTGAAGATTTACTGCAACTTCTCAAACAATATAATAGCAAAAAGAGTGCAATGGATTTTTTTTCTATATGATAGTTCAGCAGCCCACAATTTTTCTCTTCGTTATTTTCAAAAATAAATCTTTGACAGTTCTTAAATGTGCCACTTCCTCATTGTAACTGTGCAGCATTACAGTTTGAGATAATCAAGAACCCTGAAGGCAAACACTTTTCAGAGTTTGTAGATCAAGCTTGAGACATAATCCTTGCAAATGTCATTTATGCTATATTTTTGTCATGGTATCCACAATTTATACGTAGCTATGTAGCCTGTGATCGTGATGCATCTTGCAATAAAGGAATGGCTTACAATGCGTATACCTAGAAAACAAGGAAAGACATGGATAATGAGACAGAAGTAGAGTGTTTGCATGAGGTTAAGAAAGAACTGGAAGGAGTTTAAAATATACAATGAATAGAATTTTTTAATTCACTAGGACCATTTGTATTACAATTCTTACACCTAGATCTCAAAAATTGATTAAATATGCAGGTGAAAGAGATCCTCCTTTCTAGTTGGCTTATTGTCCAACAACTGGGGACACAGTTGTGGACAGTCTGTGTAATTACAGTCTGTGTAATCTAATTTGATTCTTGACAAGGAAGAAGATAAAATCTAATTACTTTGATTTGTTTAATGAAGTATCAGTTTAGTTACTAGCTCACTACTAATCCATTTTCTTTTTGGCTTCTTAACATTATTGTTTAAGCATGTTATGAGATTTTTTTAGTCTGTTCCTCCATATAAGAGCTTCATGACCCTCATTTAACCTACTTGCAAAAAGAAATTTGATTATTTCACTATACATGAATGTGCACGTGCCTATGTATATAGAAAGAAGTTAAATATATACTTAGCCCCTACTATGTTTAAGACAATACAAATTAATTAACCAATGTTTACCTTATATATACAAATTTATTACCTTGAACATAGTAGGAGTTGAATAACTTAATGAACCAGTTAATCAAAACACATGAAAATGTAAGCTCTGATTTAATGTGAATGCCAGTAACATTTTTAGAGTAGATAATTTCATTATCATTTCTGAGGAAAGGGAGTTTTTCATGTTAACAGCAATTCCACCAAATGATTCTTTCTGAAGCTCTAACACTGGAATTGTATTGGTGTTAAATATTATGAATTTCCACTTTAAATGAGTTTTGAATTTGTAGCCTTGAGCACTTTCATAACTTTGTTTGATGACCCCATGTATAATTTTAAGTGATTGCTGATTCTTTCTGTTGATGTTGATAGGATATCCTCAGGCAGTGACAGTGTACATAGTGATTTTCACAGAGTTTGAAGGTACAGGTATGCTTATGTCTCTGATAAACAACATTGAAAGAGCATGAAGATCTTTATCACATATTTAATTTTAAATGTGGTTTATTTTTGTTGACTTTAACCCTTGGAATATATTATGAATTTCATCCCTAGAGATACATATTTAGAGGAGAAATAAGTAAGAATACTTACATATTTAATTAGTTTCTAACATGCAGATATTTGGAGGACATCTACTTTCTTTTTCTTTTTTAAACAATTTTTAAGGTATGATTGACATATAAATAGTGGTACAAATTTAAAGTATATATCCTTATAAGATTGGGGTAAGGAAGCAAACATAAAATACTACCACCAAGGTCATAAATGCTTCATCTTGCTCCCATTATTATTATTTTGGTAAGAACTCTTAAGAACTACCCTCTTAACAAGTTTAAGTATACAACAGAGTATTGTTACCTATAGGCACTATATTGTACAATAGAACTCCAAAACTTGTTTTTCTTGAATAATTAAGACTTTATGGCTTTTTATTTATACTTGTCCATTTCTCCCTCTTCTAAGTCCCTGAGAACCACAATTCTACTCTCTAAGAGCTAGAATACTTTAGATTTTGCATATAAGTGGTTACAATAGTATTTTTTTCTTCAGTGCCTGGCTTATTTCATAATGTCCTCTGGGTTGATCGACGATGCTGCCAATAGAATGTGCTTCTTTTACAGAGCTACGTTATATTCCACTGCATACAAGTAACACATTTTCTGTATCCATTCACGTGTGAATGAGCATTTAGCTTTTTCCATATAGTAACTCTTGTGAACAATGTTTCAGTGAACATGGGAATGCTCAAGAGGCTGAGACAGGAGGATGGTGAGTTCAAAGCTAGTCTCAGTAATAGCAAGGCACTTAGTAAAGACCCTGTGTCTAAATAAAATACAAAAAAGGGCTGGTGATGTTGCTCAATGCTCAAATGCCACTGAATTCAATCCCTGGTAACCTCCCCTTCTCCCAAAAAATAAGTTTTTCAATTATTAAGCAGGATTTAAAAAATAATGGAAACACATTTGTATATACTGTAGTTGAACTCCTGGAAGACAAAACTTTTTAAATGTTTAAAAATAAAGAATAAGGTTTTTAATATACTGCTCAACAGACATTATGGATTAGAAGACAATGCACTAACATCTTCTAAGTGTTGAAAAAAATTCTACTCACAGTTTTTTTTACCTTGAAAAATATCCTTTAAAATTTAAGCAAAAATAAAAGCACTTCAGACACTCTGAGAAAATTTGTCCACAACAAATCACATTTTTAAAGAATGTAAGAAAAAGAGAATGCTTGTGCTCTGTTGTTAGGAATGTAAGTGTATGGTCACCATGGAATACAGTATGGAAGTTCATCACAAAATCAAAAATGATCCAGCAATGACACTTCTAGGTAAGTAACCAAAGAACAAAAATCAAAATCATGAAGAGGTATCTGTGTTGGAATTAATCTAATTAATCCATATAGTAACTCTTGTGAACAATGTTTCAGTGAACATGGGAATGCAGATACCTCTTCATGATTTTGATTTCTATAAATTTTCCCCCTTCTGGTTTTGCCCCTAAGTTGATCTCGTTATGTCTCGTAATCTTTACTGTGATGGAATTGATACAAACTTGCGCTTCAGTTTATGGAAGGATCATTCTGTTACTGATGAGGACTTTATCTTCCTTGTCCTAAAGGAGAATTTGAGGGAGATACAAGGCTTGTTCTTTGATCCACCCCAAACTCTCATTTTCTACTAAAGACCAGGAAGGTGTTTAAAGATCTGTTCAGGCTTTCAATGTTCCAGCTACTTCTTTCCAACAAACACTTCCTTGGAGGTAAAGAAGCAGAGAATGTGACTGATCCTACTGCTCTCCTTGCCTTAAGCATCTTGGCTTCCCAGTTCTCAGTTTACACATGCCTTCATATCAATGTTTTCAGCATTTACTCAACTTTTAATTTTTTTCTTAGGGGTATACAAGCTTATCTCTCACAACTGGAAGCTGCAGTCTTAGCTCACCTCTGCTTTTCTCCATACTTCCTTACATCTGTATTTAAACACAGCATAAATTTCTAGTGCACTATCTTCATTCATCTCTGGACCTAAATAAATAAATAGTGTTTAATCAAAATAATACAATGTGATGGGATGGGCTGCAAACAGTTATTTGTGGATAGTTAAGATCTCCAGCAGATTAGTCCAGATTAGTTGGTGTTTTCTTGATGTCATTTGAGGGTGATCTGTATCATCACATTCATTTCCTTTAAGGTTTATTTCAGAAGTAAAATCAGACAGTTCATGTATCATGTCCTGTTCCATGCAATAGCCCCACTTAAATTAATTTTTTTTTAAAAAGTGTGTGTGTGTGTGTGTGTGTGTATCTATATGGAAAAGAGTTCTACATGCTTACTAGCTACCCAGGGTTTTTTTTTTATTGATGAATATAACAGGAGAATCCAACAATATTTGTAAAGAGAATCAAGAATATCAAAAACAAAGAACAAGAAAACACAAAGTTGGAAAGCTAATCATGAAGGAAATATAGACTAGGTGAACACAGGGAAGTTGAAAAAGAAATCTATATAGTTAACATACTTAATTAGAAATATATTGAAATTGTCAAAAATAATAAAATCACAAAAATGAACAGAGAGAAAGAAAGAAGTTAGAGATAAAAGTACAATATTTAGGAAAAAAATAATAGAAACCAAGTCATAATGATGTTGTTTACTGCTTTCAAATTTCAAAATTCAACCAAAGAGTCAAGAACTAAAGATTTATTTATTTATTTTTTTTGATTAAGGAATGCAGTTTGCCCCACTACTTTATTTTTTCCTATAACTTACCAATAAAACTTTGCTTTTTGCTAGACATATAGGCTGTCCACCACCGACTAAAGCCACCTAACTGGAAATGATAAGAAGAAACTTCTGGAAATCTCCAAATCCCTATAAAAAGAGTCTCACCCTCTTTCCCCTTCTGACTGCCACTTTATGGTCGCTGCCCGCAATAATTTCCTGATGGAGCTGCAGTAGTTATGTTGGGGAGAGGTGAGACTAAATACAGCACCTATGCACCAGGATGATAGAAAAGCCAGGGACCTTGGTAACAGCGGATTTGGCATTGAATCCAGGACTGCCTGCTAACCTTCTTTTCATGAGGAAAAACAAATATATGTCCCTTTTACTTATTCCAGTATAATATCTCTCCGACACCAGTATGTGTGGCCAAAAATAATTGTGCTTAGATTACAGGGATAACTTATTGATAATGATGGTAGTTTTAGAGACAGTAAGATGAAAAAAATAGAAAATTTGCATATTTAGAAATATTAGGGTAGGGACAATAATAACCATATCTTATATAGTAGAGTGTGAGATTATAAAGATAAGTGGGGAAAAAAAAGATTTAGGGATGTCAAGTTAAAACTGTTGAAAAACATGGAGAAAAATGATTATTTTTCTCTATATTACTACACATTGTAATAAAGCTATGGCAAGGAAAGTAGTATAAATGAGTTCTTTTTGACTTTTGTTGTACAGAGTCAATGGATGTATAAGATACAGAATGAACATATTTATGTTTTGTGTATCTGAACAAGCAAAACTCCAGGAATAACTAGGAGAATATTGAAGTATATATTCAATAAATAATTACCAAATGGGTGCTAATAATCATAACAAAAAGAAGAAAGAACTATTTATTTTTTAGTAAGAACTTCTTGAAGTTCTTAGATTTCTCCATCATCAAATGTTAAATATATCTTCTTTATTTTCATATGCTGGACATTCATTGCTTCATGAACAGCTTTAAAGTGTTCCTGAGAAACTTTTACAGTTAGTCAGGCATATTTGATCACTATCATCTTCTCTCCTTGGTAATGCCATTTGAGGATACATAAGTTGGTTGATCTTTCACCTACCTAAATCACTGTCTTATTTCTCATATTCGTCACTCATACATGCAGAAACAACCAAGGACACACATCAGATAACTCAGTAAAACCCCACTGAGCTTGAAGCATTGTGTTTTCTGTGTACCTATATTGAAATCTCGTTCTAAGTTCCATCTCATCCAGCTAAGGCAACCTGATTGTCATCTTTAAATATTTATTAAGTAAAATAAATATTTAAACATTTAATACAGGTACCTGACCTCTGAATATTGCTGATGCTGAATCAATCACTGCATGTTTTTTTTTTCTTTTGTAGTTTTCTGAAAGCTTATCAACACATGAACTATTTTCATGGTAAAGATCCTTATGAAATACATCAGGTACTTATAAAAATATAACAAATATGAACTAAATAGGAGATGGAGTAGTGAATTAATGTTTATACTTTCTAATAGATATTGTACTGTAAAGTTTTTGAAGGTATACTCTGAGTTCTTTGTCATTGTATCAATTTATCTGTATACAGTTTCTAAAAACTACTGTCATGGGTAGGTGCAGAAAATACTTCATGGGCCCTGCATGGGTAGTGAAATGTTAATCTTCAGACACACATTCAATATGCAAGTAATATAAAACTTATCTTCTGATAATGATAATGAAACCCAACAACCATTTCAGTCTTTTATTCTGCCTGGGAAATACTAAATCTCAATCAACATCAGGTCATTTCCTACTCTTTATTCAAAATAAATCTGTTAAGTTGGAGCTTTCAAAATGCCAGGTAATTTGGTAGGAATGAAGGTACTGTGATGCTCTCTGACCTGTGTTCATGCCGTCATCTCCAAGCCACTTGTTCAGCTTTCCACTAGGAGTAGCAAGCCCCAGGTTCTTAGTGCTTTTATATAAATCATCCAGGATGGTGAGTTAGTCACATATCCTTTTACATTTTCTTTCTTTTGACTAGAAATTAGATTGGATTTTTTTTCCATCTCTGTTATTTGACTGTCTTTAATCATTTCTAGGACATGGAGGACAGAAGAATAGTCTTATTATATTGAGGGTGGAGAAGTAATGGGAAGCTTACAGATAACATTCTAATATGCAGAGAGGTAACAGCAAACAAATGATTGGATTTAAATGGTGCTATTTTTTCCCATAATAATTTCCCTTAAAATGCATTAGATTCACTCAGAACCTATGGGATATCAATTATAAATAATTTAATTGAATAGATGAGTAAATTGTTTCAAAAAAGTTTACTTTTCTAGATCTAATTAATCATTGATTCTTCATCCATGAACTTTGGATAATGATGGTAGTTTTAGAGACAGTAAGATGAAAAAAATAGAAAATTTGCATATTTAGAAATATTAGGGTAGGGACAATAATAACCATATCTTATNCACCACCCTAGCTAATCCCCTGCCCCCTGGCTTTCACTCCCACCCCTCTGCCCTATCGAGAATTCATCTAATCCTCCCATGTTCCCCCTCCCTACCCCACTATGAGTCAGCCTCCTTATATCAGAGAAAACATTTGGCATTTGTTTTTTGGGTTGGCTAACTTCACTTAGCATTATCTTCTCCAATGCCATCCATTAACCTGCAAATGCCATGATTTTATTCTCTTTTATTGCTGAGTAGAATTCCATTGCGTATATATGCCACATTTTTTTTTATCCATTCATCCACTGAAGGGCATCTAGGTTGGCTCCACAGTGTAACTATTGGAAATTGTGCTGCTGTAAACATTGATGTGGCTGTGTCCCTGTAGTATGCTGTTTTTAAGTCCTTTGTGTATAGTTCGAGGAGAGGCATAGTTGGGTCAAATGGTGGTTCCATTCCCTCATTTCCAAGTGAAAAATTGTGGTATATTTGTTTAATAAGAATTGTAATGCAAAAACAAAACAAAACAAAACAAAGTATATGTATAAAGGCATGAATTGGCATGAACATACTCTATATACAAAGATATGAAAAATTGTACTCTATATGTGTAATAAGAATTGTAATGCATTCTGCTGTCGTGTATTTAAAAAATAAAATCAATAAAACTAATAATAATGATAATAATAATAATAATATTAATAATAAATCATTGACCTATTCATAGGCTTTGCATTTTTGATCTTTTTATTTTCTAAAAAGGATTATTACTCTCTTATATATGTGTATGTATAATAAAATGTTTTTCTTTTTTTTATTTTATAAACTCAAAACATCCTGATTATGTATTTTGTGTCCAGGGGAGTTTGCTTTTAATTCTTTGTTTTTTCTACTTAGTCACTTTTATTCTCCACACATTTTTTCCCCCAGTCATTAAATTCATTATTTGGAGCCTAGAGGCTGTACTCTGATCTGTCTGGTGAAGGTAGGTTACTACATATGGATTTGCATTATTTTTCATCAGGTAGCCAAGAATACAGGAAACCTGGGCTTCTTGAAACCAAATTCTTGGCTTGGCCCTTTTCAGGCCACCTTTCTAGTGTGAATTTGGGAGGGGAAACTATGAAAATGGTTTCTTTTTTCCTTCTATCCAGGAACAAAACCCAAGATTTCTCTTGAGCTTTTTCTTATTTTCTTTTCTCCTCTTATAAGGATATCTTATATGTGGGAGTGAAGGCTCATGTATTGTTTTTTTTTTGTTTGTTTGTTTGTTTTGTTTTGTTTTTGCACTTCACCCTTAAACTGAAAGATTAGGCCATTGTGATCTCAGTTCGCTGAATGTTTCCCACTAGACTCTTGTATACTGAGTCCCTGACCGGCTGCAAAGCTATGAATCAAAATTACAGTAGCCTGGGATTGAAAAATGCCCACAGGACAAATGTAGCTTCACTGCTATACTTTGTTCTCTGGAGTCTAAATTTCACTTAGTGCTTGGCCTCCGAGGATTGTTCTTTTCTTGCCAGTTTTAATGATGTGTTTAAAAGTAAAGTTAAAAAAGCCTTTCAAATATTTTTAGTGGTTTTAGTCAAGGGAATCTTAGTATTTCCAATCTTCTTAACTACCAAAAACAGAAGTCCAAATCTCTGTTATTGGAATACTAATTTACTTTTTATTATAAATTCTACTAAATCTTTTGTGTGATTTTAAATAGATCTACAGGGATAATTCAGTAAGTGAAATTGATTGGACAAATAGCATGCATATGGTTAAAACCCTTAATTTTGTACTGACATATTGACCATTAATAAGCTTTACTACTACACAGAGCCAGAAAAACAGGAGACTATATATCATTATTATTCCACCATTTAACTTTCAACCAAATGTTTTACTCAGCTATTTTTGCTGCTGCAACTAAAAGATCTGACAAGAATGATTAGAGGAGAAAAAGTTTATTTTGGGGCTCAGATTTCAGAGGACTCAGTCCATCGATGACCAGCTGCATTCCACAGAGCCTGAGATGTGGCAGAACATGACTGGAAAAAAAGCAGCTCAGAATAGGCTACCACAAAGCAGAGAGACAGAGAGAGAGCTCTGCTCAACCAAGGCAAAAGATACACCCCAGGGGTTCTCATAACCCAATCATTTAACCCATTAACTTTCTTGCATTGTCTCACACATTAACTTTTGGGGATACCTAATATCTAAAGCATAACATAAAGCACAATAAAATGGTACCTTTATTTCCAGGAATACTAGAAATCATTGGTGAGCATGAATTAGATTAATATATGCTGCCAGAAATGGAAAGATCTTCTAACATGTTATTAAATGAAAAGGGAGATGGGTGATAGTATATTTATTTCATTGTTTTATTTTGTGATTCTTTATTGTTAGAGATAATTAGACATTTTCTGGATGAAATGTCTAATTCACATCCTCTTCATATTTTTCTATCAGGATGGGGAATCCTTTTTGATTTGAAATAGTTTGTATTTTAAGAATTGTTTTAGTCAGGTTTTTCATTGCTGTAACTGAAAGACAACAATTATTGAGAAAGAAAGGTTTATTTAGGAGCTCATGGCTTCAGAGATCTCCATCCGCAGATAGCAGGCTCCATTCCTTGGGGCTTCAGGTGAAGCTGAACATCATGGTATAAGAGTGTGGCAGAGGGAAGCAGCTCATATGGTGAACAGAGAGCAGAGAGAGAGGCTGCACTCACTAGACACAAATATATACCCCAATGCCATGCCTCCAATTCCCACTTCCTCCAGCCACACCCCACCACTTCACATACCACTCAGTTAATCCCTATCAAGGGATTAATTTAATGATTGGATTAAGACCCTCACAACCCAATAATTTCTCCTCTGAACCTTCCTGTGTTGTCTCACCTGAGAGATTTTGGGGGACACCTCCCATCAAAATCATAACAAGAATTATTGATGTTTGCCATATAACTTAAATAATTTTCCAATTATTATTGTTGGCATTTAATTTTATGTCATTTTCTGACATGAAGAAATTTTAAATTAACACTAACCCTCTAGCCATATTTACTTTCACCCCTAGGATTCTTTTGAAATTATGCTTAGATATTTCTCTTCTTACAACTTTTTATTATTGTTCTGAAGTATTTTGCTCTAATACTTTCCTGATTCCATTCTCACACATGATAATTTAATGATACCAGATTTTTTTTTTTTTGTACCAGAAATTGCACCCAGGGTTACTTAACCACTGAGCCATATCCTCAGCCTTTTTTTTTTTTTTTTTGAGACAAGGTCTCCTTAAATTTCTCAAGGCCTCACTAAGTTGCTTAGGGACTTTCTAAATTGCTGAGGCTTGCCTTGAACTCATCCTCCCCAGTTGCTGGGATTACAGTATGCCACCACACCTGGCCAGATTGGGTTTTGATGGAAAAAATAAAGTGTTTCATGTTTGCACCAAAACAAATTATTTTAAGAGTGATCATTTCCCCACTTATCTAAAATATAAATTAACATGATTCATTTATTTTATAATCTTAGAGTGTTGAAAACTTCTGTACTGCATGAGTTTTGTTTATATTGTGCTTTTTGTTTACTGTGATATTTTTCATGCCTAGAGTGCAGTTGAGTTAATTAAGCTGCGCTGATCTCTTGACCATTTAGATGATTTGTGGACAATTTTTTTTTCTTTTATGCACAAGAATTCAGTCTTTTTTCCCCTAATGCTAATATTATGCTTACTTTTCTTTGAATTCAGAAAGATATGTCATAATATAACCTGTATTTAATCTGTGACTATTTCAGATGTTAGTGCCAGTAATCTATTTTAAATTAAATTAGTAACTGTTAAAGAATGAGTGAAAATAAGAGTTGCTCACTTGCATAACCAAACTATGGGAAGATGTACTAAGATGGATGGCATCTCTGTATAAAAGCATATCCATGTTGTAATACTTGCAACTTCTGAATGTTACTCTGTTAGAGAAAAAGGTATTTTCAAATATGATTAAGGATCATGAGAGGTGGATATTATTCTGGGGTTTCTGGGAGAACCCTAATGAAACCATATATATCCATAGGAGATAGAGGGAGAGATTGGCTTGAGAATATCCCCATTGCCATGGAGTGAGATGCCATGATTGTATAACATGACTTTTATAACTATTCCTTTGAACAAAGAAGCAGTTGTGATTGTCATATACTAATAATACATCCCAAAGAGTTTCCAAAAGGAGAAAGACAATTCTGAACATATACAACTAAATAAATGAATAAATATCCATTCTGTACCAACCTTTCTTCTTTGCACATACACATGTGCATGCTCACGTCGATACATAGCAGACATATACAAAAACATAGCAATAACTTTAATATGTGCTAACAGTTGTGCTTTCCTTTCAGGACCACCCTTCTTGTGTTACATGCTTCTTTCAGCCAGAAAAGCAGCAGAAATTTTATAGCCAATAGGCAGGTCTGACTCAATATTTAGTCCTGTTATAGATGATGAGGATTCATTTCCCAGCTGCCTTCATTTTACCTCATCAAAGACAGTGAAACCTAACATCCTACCTCATTTTGCTTCACTGAGTGTCCAACAGAATGTCTCCTAGACAAATATGCAAACATGAGTAATTTTCTGCAGCTTACTTCTATATCATGGTATATTTTTAGTCAGTGAAAAGGGCAACGTCAATTTTGGAGGACTTATTATTTTCAGAAATATTCCTGAGATGCATCCATCCATTGATAGTGTCTAGTTCATCCACCTCTGAAGGGGATTAAATTTGACCCTTCACACTTCTATACCAAAAACACATGGAGTTCATCTACCTTGCTGAATATGACAGACATTCTGTGAAGAGATGTACAAAATAGGGGCTACATGTAAGTAACTCCTGGGAATTCAATTAATCAAAATCCTAAGAGATCTACATATAATATACAAATGAGATCAGCCATTTCTATCCATTATGTTAACTGTCATACATGTCATACCTATCATTCTGTAATCACGATGTGGAAGAAAGATAATATTAGAAGGTTATGTATATATTATTCTCATTATGCTTATTAATAAAAACAAAGAAAAATATGCAAAACATAAGGATGGGATGGATTACACTCTTACCTGTCAGTTAAATTTTTGTGTCAGACTTTGCTGTCTCGTGGCAAATTTCATATTCCAGAGGTGAACTCATCAAAAATGGATAAATTTCATGCTTCACATAAACTACAATGATGGTTTCAGAGATCTAGAGAAAAGTCATATAACATTCTGAGATACACTTAGCAGATGAGAGAAATGATATACTAAAGGCATCAATTGAACTGCAGGTTGTGTGTGAAGCAGCATAAAACATTAGCTTGGAATTTGATGTGCCAAAAATATGAAATTAAATATAATAATGAATAAATCTGAGAGCCATTCCATCTCAAAAGCAATCCCCACATTTTTCAATAAGAGAAATGATAGATCAGCATGTGTGTGACTTCTATAGGAAGACATAACAAGATTCCTGAATTCTCAGTTTTGACAGATCAACTAATAAACTACTCAATAAACTACAGAAAAAAATCTATGCAAAGCTAGTAGGTTGTCAAAGGAAATGATTATTCATGGTCAAAATTAACCTTTAGCTATCTTCAACAATGTTGTATTTCTAGGAAAATCATGCTCATGCAGAAATAAAACAACAATAAAACATTACCACCATTAACAAAAAGAAGAAGAAAAACAAAAACAAATGAAATAGTAACCTGGGGAGGTTAAATTGAGGAAAATTGTGTTTTTATCAACTTTTAGACATCTTTTAAAAAAAGTGTATATAGAGTCTCATAAGAAATAACAGTGATTATGAAATTTAGGTCCTATATAAAAAGTTGAAATTTCTCAGGTCACTGGACCTATATCAATAATGGCATTCATAACAACCAAAGGACAACTCAGGAACTGGTGTGTTGTTGGTAATGAAGGAAAGTCAACTCTTATTCAGAAAAACACTTCAAATTAGATACCATTGAAAACTCAGAAACACAAACATGGTTCGGATGAGGTATGACCTCTTCTGACCTCTTAGTTAAGAAACACACAGATATACAACTCAGTATTTTTCTGCTCAGCCTTGGGCCTGACTGTAATTAAGTGGCAGGGAATACTTTACTATCTCGAGTCACAGGTAAGAAGGGCACAGTTGATCTGACCTTTTCGTATAAAACACTACCTCACCACCACCCACCCCCAACCTTCAGAGTACATGCTTGTTATGGAAATATGGGAATTCTAGTTATTTTAGTCTATCCAGTAACCAACCTAATGCAATCATGTAACAATCTAATCAATTGTGCATTGATATGCAATTACAAGTTTTAAAAAAGGTCATCAACTAGAAAATGACTGATTTATTTAGATTATGTCCACAGAGCTACAATCTCTTTGCACTTGATTAAACATAACTCACAGAATTACCTGCCTGCAGTCATAATCCAACCCAGATGAAACTGTGTTTACAATCTCAATTTCTAAAATATACTTAAGAAGAAAACAAAGGCAATTTTTATTAGCAAAGAGTATATTAAAATATACTTTAAAGGTTTATAACACATTTTAAGGAGAAATAGTGGAATAAAATAGAATTTAAATATTTATTATGCTATATGTCATGATTGTGCATTGAGACAACAGTGGAAAAATTTTAATACTATATACCAAAATGAAAATAAAGTCTTATCATAAAAAGCATAGGATTTAGGGATAAGTCAAAATCAAGAACACACACACACACACAAACAAACACACTTGTGTATACATTTTTGTCCGTACTGGTGAAATGACTTTTGAAAGTCCCATGAATGGGATATTAGCTCAGATCCTACAGAGTCTCACCCTTCCCTCTGAATCCCTTGGAAGGAAGATTAACAGGTCTCAGTTGTCAGACCTCTCAAGAAATAGTCCTTGGCAAAAGACAGTCATCACTTTCAATTGCACACCCTCTTTCTTTTGATTTTTTTAAAAAAAATAAATAACAGCAGAATGCATTACAATTTATATTACTCATATAGAGCACAGTTTTTCACATCTCTGGTTGTATATACAAGTAAAGTATACTTACACCAATTCATGTCTTCATATGTGTACTTTGAATAATGACGTCTATCACATTCCACCATCATTGCTAACCCCCTGCCCCCTCCCTTCCCATCCCACCCCTCTGCCATGTCTAGAGTTCCTCTATTCCTCCCATGCTCACCCTCCCTACTCCACTACAAATAAGTCTCCTTATATCAGAGAAAACATTTGGCATTTGTTTTGGGGGATTGGCTAACTTCACTTAGCATTATCTTATCCAACTTCATCCATTTAACTGCAAATGCCATGATTTTATTCTCTTTTATTGCTGAGTAATATTCCATTGTGTATATATGCCACTTTTTTATCCATTCATCTACTAAAAGGCATCTAGTTTGGTTCCACAGTTTAACTATTCTGAATTGTGCTGCTATAAACATTGATGTGGCTGTGTCCCTGTAGTATGCTGTTTTTAAGTCCTTTGAGTATAGACCAAGGAGTGGGATAGCTGGGTCAAATGGTGGTTCCATTCCAAGTTTTCCAAGGAATCTCCATATGGCTTTCCATATTGGATGCACCAATTTGCAGTCCCACCAGCAATGTATGAGTATATCTTTTCCCCCACATCCCTGCCAACACTTACTGTTGTTTGTCTTCATAATAGCTGCCATTCTGACTGGAGTGAGATGATATCTTAGAGTAGTTGTGATTTACATTTCTCTAATTGCTAAAGATGATGAATATTTTTTATATATTTGTTGATTGATTATATATCCTCTTCTGAGGATTGTTTGTTCAGTTCCTTGGCCCATTTACTGATTGGGTTATTTTTTTGTTTGTTTGTTTGATTTTTTGGCATTTAGCTTTTTGAGTTCTTTATATATCCTAGAGATTAGTGCTCTATCTGATGTGTGAGGGGTAAAAATTTGCTCCCAATATGTAGGCTCTCTATTTACCTCACAGATTGTTTCTTTTGCTGAGAAGAAACTTTTTAGTTTGAATCCATCCCATTTATTGATTCTTGATTTTAATTGTTGTGCTATAGGAGTCTTATTAAGGAAGTTAGGGCCTAATCTGACATGATGAAGATTAGGGCCTATATTTTTCTTCTATTAGATGAAGGGTCTCTGGTTTAATTTCTTGATCAACTTTGATTTGAGTTTTGTGCATGGTGAGAAATAGGGACTTAAATTCATTTTGTTGCATTTCCAGTTTTCCCAGCATCATTTGTTGAAGAGGCTATCTTTTCTCCAATGTAAGCTTTGTAATTTTGTGAGTTAGTCTCTTTGTCCTCTATTCTCAGGCACACCCTCTTTCCAGGGCAGCCTCTACTTAATAATAGTCAATCATTGTCTCAGTACTGGACTTCTTGTTCCAACTTGAAACAAATCTAAAAGGCTATTCTGATTTCAGAGGTTTGTGCAAAGCTGGCTGAAGCTTTATTTGTGACCTGTTACTCAATCCTTTATCTAATTGTGTTTACTTACCTTCTATGAAAGTATTGATCCGAGAGCACTACTTGATTAATTTCTGGCATTATATTCTTCATCTTGGGGTCCTGTTTCCTTTAAGAATCAGTGTCAGGAGTAATCTGAGAAAGCCCATGTTAAGATGAAATTTTAGAGCCAGAACGCCCAAATTCTGCTGGTGGCAGATGAAGAACAGGGAGTTCTTGGCTCAAATTAGCTGGCTAATATGCACTTCTATAGACAGAGTGACTGATAACAAGTTACCATGCTATCAGAACTATCCATGATACATGTGGTCCTGTGACCTACCAAGTCATGAACTCAAAGAGGATCAGAAGAAATCTGTCTGAGATAGAAATTGTACATTTGGTGTTTAGCATTAGCAGAGTCAGAAAGAAACATTAAGTTCATTAGACAAACAAGTTATCCAGACTCTGCACCACCATTCACACTGCTGAGTCAGCAAGTCTGCTTACTTCTATGGTTATGAACAAATCATGGAGGAGAGAAGAACAACAACAGAAAAAAGGTCATGCTTTGCACGGATCAGGATGCTTAGTTTAAGAGACTTAAAAACTGAAAATGGATGGCAGTTGGAATCCACTTTGGGTTGAAGTAGAAATGGCCTGACACATTAGTGTGTGTATGTGTGTGTGTGTGTATATATATATATATATATATATATATATATATATATATATTCATTGGTAGTGGAAAATGGCTTGAGTAGTGGTCAAAGGCTGATAATAGAAGAGTAAATGGCTTGAAAGTTTCTTAGAGACCCAAGAGAAAAACTGGAAAATTGATGAAAATACCTGAATTAGCAGTATGGACAAGGACCTATGGGAACAGGATAAAAGTGCAGAAAACTGTATTGATTGTTAGTGCCCACTGGTGAGGAGTCACCACTGAAGAAGCACTATAGATGAATAGAGAATGCTTTGGCTAGTTGACTTCTGCCAGTCTCTGTTTCTCTTCCCTCCTGTAGCTCTTGCACAATAAATAATTGAACAGAAAAATTGTGCAGGCAGATATGAAGCCAACAGAATCAATTCCTACTTATCTATTATAGCTACTGCAACTGTTATTAGCAACAAATTCTAAATCTGAGCTTCAGATAAAGGCCAAGGAGACCAATCATCCTTTTTATGGCAGTTTTACTTCATTAAACTTCTGTGTCTGTAAGGGACAGTGATTTGTTTTAATGGGAATTCAATACATATTTCAGGTATACATTCTTTCTCAAATGAAGAGTCTCATCTAGGACCACTATCAAGGGACTTTCAAGTATTTAATACACATATGGCATTCAGGATATGTTGTCAAATGGACTCATTTTTATAGCAAAGGATGTAAAGCAGTATATATATCACCATGGAATTCTGTAATCCTATCATACCTTTAACCCAGGAGGGGTCAATCTGTAAGAAAAAGTGCCAGTTCAGGAATAATATTCTGTAAAGATGAAGCAAAACCCTCTTTTTTAATTTTTTTTTATTTTTTAGTTGTAGTTGGACACAATACCTTTATTTATTTATTTATTTTTCCTTTTTTTTATTGGTTGTTCAAAACATTACAAAGCTCTTGATGTATCATATTTCATACATTAGATTCAAGTTGGTTATGAACTCCCAATTTTACCCCAAATACAGATTGCATAATCACATCGGTTACACATCCACATTTTTCCATAATGCCTTATTAGTAACTGTTGTATTCTGCTACCTTTCCTATCCTCTACTATCCCCCCTCCCCTCCCCTCCCATCTTCTCTCTCTACCCCATCTACTGTAATTCATTTCTCTCCTTATTTATTTTCCCATTCCCCTCACAACCTCTTATATGTAATTTTGTATAACAATGAGGGTCTCCCTCCATTACCATGCAATTTCCCTTTATAATATTCTGTAAAGATGAAGCAAAACCCTCTTGGAAGCACATACACACTAAATCAATGACCATAATATTGCACTACATTCATAATAGGTCGAATATATGGTTTGGTGAAACTCTGAATGTGGAGGGCCCCTGATGGCCTACTCCTAGTGACTCTTAGAGATTTCCTTTTCTTTACCAAAACCTCTGGGCTCCCTAGGAAAAAAGTCATGGTTGCCAAGGAAAGAACACCTTCACTAGGAGTCTTGGCAAAAGTCAAGAAACAAAAGTCAATGAAACATTAAGTTCATTAGACAAACAATTTATCCAGACTCTGCACCACCATTCACACTGCTGAGTCAGCAAGTCTGCTTACTTCTATGGTTATAAACAAATCATGGAGGAGAGAAGAACAACAACAGAAAAAAAAGGTCATGCTTTGCATGGATCAGGATGCTTAGTTTAAGAGATTTAAAAACTGAAAATGGATGGCAGTTGGAATCCACTTTGGATTGAAGTAGAAATGGCTTGACATTAGTGTGTGTGTGTGTGTGTGTGTGTGTGTATTAATTGGTAGTGGAAAATGACTTGAGTAGTGGCCAAAGGCTGATAATAGAAGAGTAAATGGCTTGAAAATTTCTTAGAGACCTAAGAGAAAAACTGGAATTTTTCTCTTAAGCTGTATTTCCACCTGGATAAACTTGAATACTTATGCCACAACACAAAGAAGCAAGAAGAAAAATAACCTTATTGGTAAAGGTGATTGACACTGGTCATCAGGAAGAGACACAGTTGATGCTATATAAAGGAGACAGAGAGGAATATCTTTGGTACTTCACTGATCTACTTGGGAGTTTCTCATAACTCTTTTGCCCAAGTTTGATAGAAAATGGGGAAATAAAGCAGTGTAGTCCTGAGATGTCATAAGTAAGAGTTCATATTCCCCTCTGAATGAGGATTTGGATGATCTCACAAGGAAATGTAGCTAAACAGTGAAAGTGTAGTCAAGGTTAAATAGAATCTAGAATGGATATGATTAGAAGGTTATAATTAGTATCAGTTATGTCCTTAAGACTACTTGCAGTGGCAAGATCTTTAGTTCAAGTTACTATCCCTTCTATTATAAGAAACTCCCAAAGAAAAAAGTCTTGCTGATGGAGTTCCAAGAGAACTGCTCACAGAATTTGTATGGATTAAGGGTATTGGAGCAGCCCAATGGATGAACTGTGTTGGGTGTGTGGCTGCATTAGCTAGATTTCTCTTCAGTATAGCTAGTAGGAAGTTTGCCAATTGAAGCCCTCAGCTGTCAGCCCTTTCTGGTAATTTCCCTTGGATAATAAGAATTAACTTCACCTAAGGTCACAACTATTTCTCATGACATCTTGCATCAAATGACTGGTCAATGCCATGGTAAAAATTATTTAATCCCCTAACCCAAATTGAGACATATCTCAAGGATTATCCAACTTCAGAGTTCTCCACAGTTGACAGAATCCTGTTGAAACAACATTGGAGCTCAAATTCTTTCTTATCCCAACTCTTCTTCCTTACCTTCTCCCCAAAATGTTGAGTTTAGAAACTCCTTGAATGCTCATATCCGACTCAGTTTTCAAGAAGACCTAGCGACAACAGAAAGTTACTTGACTTCTCTTAGTCTCAGTTTTCCCCTTTTTAGTTGATGGATAGTAGTCTAATTTAATCAATGTACAATAAAATGCCTGGCTAATTGCTCAATCACCTGCTGGTTCCTTGGTTTCTGTTGCCTCCCAAAGTAAGAGTGATAAGTGACAGATGGACTATCAAGACACAAGTGTTATAAAATTATTTCTGATTTACAAATATCTTCTTCTGGTGATGTCTTTATGATAATCATTTCAAAAAGAGACAATTTTTGTTGATTATTTGATCCCATATCACCTGCATATACCTTAAGAGAAAGCTTTCCTTCAACAATTGTTTCAGTATGCTATAAATTCTAATTCATTCCTTTGGGTTGAACACTTAATATGGATTAGTAGAATGCATGTATTTCAAGAAAATTGTGGCAACGCTTTGCAATTATATGATTTCAGACTGAATGTAATTCAACAATGTACCCCATTACTTGAGGTTAAGTGATACAAGTCTAGAAAAGGAAAGATACACTTGAACTGGGATTTAAATTATAAGTAGCTGTTGATTTGATGGAAAAAAAGAATACATTTCAATAAAGAGAAATGCATGTATAAGTGGCTCTGAGTGATCTGGAGAATGGTAGGCTATAAAATACAAAAGATGAAAATGTAGTATATTGAATTTAGTTTGAAAAAATTATTGTCACAGGTACAAAAGATTGTTTGCTTTGTTTCTGGAAAAATTATATGAATTACAGGGGGTATCTCAATTGGCCATGGGCCTCTTATGGTTCAGCAGTGATGTTATAATGACTGATAGGAACAAAATTTGCTATTCAGGCAGCCACAAAATATTTTCCATTTACTCCCCACTGTACTTGTTGTGTTCAGCTTAGATTATAATATTGAAAGAAGAGCCTTTGCAAATTAGAAGGGAGCAACTAGGATCTAGAACAGTCTCAAAAGAACTGCACTTGGAAGGCACATGGCTAGTTATTGCGGCAAAGCCCTTGAAGATAGCAATGCCTTTCAATCGAGGACTGAAATTCTATTTTTGCTCATTAGCATTATTTTCTAGTCAATCATATTATCTCTCTGCTGCTGTATAATTTCACAGTCTGTCTGAAGTAGTCTGTATGCCAAATATAAACTTTTAAAGGACAAAGAAGACCAGAACAAATAGCTAAATCACAGATAATTTTGTAGATCAAATTGTCAGCCAAAATCCTTTTAAAAATCCAAGAGAGCTTTAAATAATATATTGATTTAATATGTACCTGCATATGTAGTTTAGATCTATGTTCATTTCTTCTGGCCTGACCTTTTATCTTACTGTGACCATTTACATTGGCTTCCATCTAATCATATGGAACACATTAATCAGTTGTGATTTTCTTGGTAGAATTTTTAATAATTATTCTTTTTTGTTGTTTATTTGGAGACATAGGCTAAGGAAGTCAGATAGGAAAAATACATACTTGGATGGTCCTATGAGCATATGAGACAAAAAAGAAATGGCAAAGAATACCACTTGCCTGCAACTAAAGTATATGAATCACGTGAAAGTCAATTGACATCAGTATTCATGTTCTACTTACTTTAGGACTAGAACCCTGAGCCTTCTTTTTGGTATATATAAATAGTAATAGTGACCAGAGAATCCATTCACCAGACTCCTTGCTATCAGTTTTGCATATAAGCCAATATATATGTTCACTTCTGGATTATATGTTCACTTCTGGATTATATGTTCAAAGAGAAACTACTTGCCCTCAATTTTTTTTTCTGATGTCCAGGAAATAAACCTAGAAATAAAAGCCAAGTATAGAGAAGAAAGGCGTTCTTTAAAAGCCAGGTGTAGAGAATGAAAGGAGTTCTCCAAAATTCCATCTTTTTTCAGTCACTTTATTTTTAGAAATCTGTTACAGAATCTTAGTTTACTAGATCATATTAACAAATGAGTCGTATAATTCAATAAATAAACAAAAAGACAACATCAAGTATCATGACTTGTCACATACTGGGCTGTTTATATTGGCCCTGGAAATCAAGAGTTAATAAGAATATCTTTCAGAGATGAGGAGAGAGGTTCACAATATAAATAGAAGCAAGAATCTAAAGGAAAGTCCAAAGAAGTAGGAGAACTTGGAAGTAATGGTAACAGTAAAAATTATGTAAACTTGTCTCCATCATTAAATATATGGTCAGGGCTTGTGGTAATTTTTTATGAACCTTCAGTGAAAATAGTACAAACCATCTGGCCTTAGGACAGCCATTTATTTTTAGGTTTCCAATTCAGATTTCTTTCTTATCCCAGAGTTCAACTCTGAGCTGTGACATAGAATCATGGAGAGGGGGTGCTCAGATCACGTTATTTAAAAATATATGCAGCCAATTTGCTTAGATGTAATTCAGAGAATCTGAATCTTTGCTTACTAGATTCTTTGAATTTCACATCTTTTATTCTGTGAAAGAGGATAATAATACCTGTTACGCAGACTTAATGTAAAGTTTCAATAAATTAAAATACTTATAGGGCTCAGAATATCTCCTGGCACATAGGAAACATGGATTAAAATGATTTATTTTTAGGATGTGTTATTGATAATAATTCTTACCCCATATCTGTCTTCTCCAATATGCAAATCATACTACTATTAAAATATTTGAACATGATAACAGAAGCAGTGAGAAGATTGCATCTACTTTGCTACTTCATAGTGATTACTGACCCAAAGACATTTTTAGTCTGACTTGAAAGTCTATTCCCTAGAGTCCTTCATGCATGCAGAGTGTTGTATGCTCTCTATTTTCAAGTCACAATTTAATATGGGTCAAGGTCCTGGTGTTTATGATAAATGACAGCAAAAATGGCCTCTCCAAATGACAATAAATTAATGGGCCAAGACCACAGGTCTGCCAGCTTTGCTTAGTAAGCTTTGAATTTAGCAAATAGGTTCCTACATGTATAGTAGAGCTTTAATAGAATTTTCATTACAATGAAGCCTCATGATTCCTAGTACTCATATGGACCATTTTAAGTTTTAGGAACTTTAAATGAGATAGGTAGAATTCCTGAAGAAAGTAATGAATCATTGGAACTGAACTTTAACACCCATTCAACATCTAATTAGTTGAATTAGAACCACTTTGTAAGAGAGTTAATCAATTCTCTAGCTTTAGCTGCCTGATGCTTCTGAAATTTGCTGATGTTATCATGGCATTGGAAGGAGACACTCTCTTTGCATGTTAATAGGGGCATTTTTTTCTAGGACCTCTGTATTACAAAAGAGAGTATTAATATACATATTCTGCAAAATGAGAGCTTTACAAGGACAAGATTGTGCCTTTATCTGAAAAATTAGAATGAAAAAATATATCAGTCAAGCATTGCAACTTCCTGAAAGGCTGCTTGGTGACATGGGTGTAATGCAGTGTCTAGAATAGGCTAGGATTAAATAAACATGTTAATGGTAATTCATTTATTTATGTTGGCCAAACCCTCAAGTGCAGTGAGTTGCTAACTACCTAATATAAGAGTGTCAGAAAAAAGATTTTGATTGCCTCCTCCAAATATCTCTTTTGTTAAAATTCACTGACTTATTATTAAAATAACCTGTGAAAAATGCAAAATAAGGCAGTTTTTAGTCTAATATATTTATATATATATGCATATATACACATACATACACATATACATATGTATAAGTATATGCACACACACACACACACACACACATGTGTACAGCTGTTTATCAGGCCTGGAACTAAATGCTTTCATATAAATCATTTAATACTTATAATACTCAAGAGTACCTACCAGTCATTAGTAGCAATTTTGAATGTACTTGAAAGGTTAGTGAATTTGTTCATTTAGTAGATTCTGAGGATGCTGGAAATGCAATGATAGGAAGCTATTTTAGAAAATTAGATACATCTAGATGCTAATTAATTAATTAATTAGTGATCTTTATTACATCTAATTATGACTTAGCAGCACCAAAATGTATTGTGCTCTCCCAAGTTTGACCCCATTGCACTCAAGACTTTCAAAGACAGCATATGGAAGGCAGAAAAATAAAAGGCACTGAAAGTGGTGCCTTCGAGAAGTGGTGAGCAAAAAGGCCTAATGTACAGTGTCTTGAGTTTATATAAATGTTTCCAGCTTCTAACTATGTACAATAAACTATGATTTCCCTTAATCAGTTCAAATACTCTATCCCCCATGATCAACATGAAAAGCCCTGTGAGGGAAATTTGAGTCAGGCCACAGTTTGTGACGCCGCCTCGTAGTTTAATTCCTGCCATTACATATTTGAAAAACTTGATATCCTGCAAGTCTGCATGATTTATTATTATTTTCTCTCTGCTATAATGTTTATCATCCCCAATGCTGTGCACCAGAGGCTTAGCATTTTCTTGATTTTTGATTGCACTTCTTTGCATTATTTCGAGATTATGAAACTTTTTAAATAAGTAGAGGGGAATGTGTTCTTTAGCAACAATACTATATTTCTTCACAAGGTAAATAGTAATAACCTAAGAAACTGAACTCTATTGATGAATAGGTTTTTGTTTTTTGGTACTGGGGATTGAACTCAGGGGCACTCGACCACTGAACCACATCCCCAGCCCTATTTTGTATTTTTTTTCTTTAGAGACAGGGTCTCACTGAATTACTTTGTGCCTTGCCTTGCTGAGGCTGGCTTTAAACTCACAATCCTCCTGCCTCAGACTCTTCAGCCGCTGGGATTACAGCTGTGCGCCAGTGTGCCCAGTTTGATGAATAGCTTTTAAATCCTTAAATAAGATTCAAACTGGTGGATTAGAGGACGGCTGCGTTTCTAGTTGCTCTGTGGCTCCAGAATCATGCAGTAGGAGTACAGCTTCTTGGTGAGGTAAGTGACAGAGGAATTACACTAACATTAGCTATTGGACAGAGTGTCTTTTAGATACCCGGAAATTTGGGTTCATTGAACAAAGATGAACACACTGGGGACAAGTCGGTTGCCACTGTAGCAGCAGCCCTGGTTTACCACCGCGGGGAGTGACGGCACAGAGGGAGAAACACGGTGAACATATTTTCTATGGGAAAATCCTGTAGATCAGAAAAGCAGTCTGAACTTAGTTACTCAGAGGCTGCACTGTGAACTGGAGTTTGAAAGGTGCTCTCAGCTGGCCATGGGGAGTTGAGGCAGGAGCCATCTGGAGGCAGCCATGCTGCAGCTGCTGCCCTGGGAGCTGGGAGGCCACAGCCAACATTGCCATACTCCCCTAGCAAGCACCTACTGTGTGGTCAAGGGTGTACCCAGCAGAACCTGAGTGAAACACACACAGAGAAGATTGTATCGAAGCAGAAAAACAAAGGGGAGCCTGACTTGCCTTTCCTTTTGAGTCTGACTTCTCACGTGACCAGCAGAAGCAGGTCAGGAGTCTGAACAGGAGGGTGTGAATATACTCTGGGACTGAGCCTGGGAAGTCTGTGTTCCTGGGAAGCAGATCATGTAGAGGATTGGCTCCTCCAGCCCATGAGTACAATTTGCGGGAGGTTCCTGTGATCCAGACCCCCAGCAGAGATTGGCAACTGCTGGGTCCTAGGTGTGTGTTGATGTAATCTCTCTCGAGCAGGTATCACCCAATAAAGCCCCTAAGACCTGATGAGACCTCAGCCCCAAATGCTGGAACTCTCCTTATAGGACTCTGTGGCATCCCCATCCTGGAAGTGCCTCACTCTGGTCTGCTCATCAGCAGTACTTTCCATTCCATAGAACCTTATTCTGGAGACAAAGGAAGATGAGAGTTAGTTCTACCAGCTTTAGTCTCAGGTCATTCCAACTGGAACCTTAATGGGCAACAGAAAATGAGGAAGAGGTTTAAAACCCTTAGCCCTTGTGCGCATCCCCTCTATGTATATAGTCCAAGAAGAAATAGAAAAATGATACCTTGGCATAGGTAGTGACCATCAATCATCGTCAACTATTTGACCACCTCAATGGAGACAATTACTTCATTTTTCACTAACAATATTTTATATTTTCCATTTTTTTATGTGTGTGTGTTTGTTTTCTTGCTGTGATGATTGGTTCATGGACAAATACATATTTGTTCTCATTTTTTTAAAATGTAATTATTTTTCCTTGTCTTGCCTTTTTTGGGAGGGAGGGTGGTACCAGGGATTGAACTCAGGCGCTTTCGACTACTGAGCCACATCCCCAGCCCAATTTTGTATTTTAATTAGAGACAGGGTCTTACTGAGTTGCTTAGGGCCTTGCTAAATTGCTGAGGCTGCCTTTGAACTTTTATCCTCCTGTCTCAGCTTCCCAAACTGCTGGGATTACAGGCATGCGCCCACGCACCTAGATCCTTACCTTGTCTTTTGAGAGTTAGGGATTTTTATTTGTTTATTTTGGTTTTATTTTTCTTTGTTTATATTGTTTCTCTTTCTCAATTTCCTTTTTCCCCGCTAACAGCCAAATTGTCTTTTTCTCTCATTCTTTCTTCCTCTCCTTTATTTGTCCCTCTCCTTCCTTATAACCATCAGTTGCTATATCTCTTCTTCTTTCTCTCTCTTCATATTTTGAATATTCTAAACTATCATCTACCTTTATACAATTTTTTTCTTTTATCTTAATGAACTGCATTTTAGCCATTTTTTAAGAACTAATTGGTTTACATAACTCCTGCCCCTACCATCCATACTGGTATGGATAATATAGTAGACACATGCTGTTTGCTTTAATGCCAGAACTAGTTTATGGTTATTTATTGTTTTTGTCTTTGGAAATTACTGAACCCACCATTTCGTTTTTTTTTTTTTTTTTTGTGGTAATTAATGTTGAAGTTGTCATAGTAAAAACCATAGTTGTCATAGTAAAAACATAAAAACATTTATGTTAATATTTGCATTGGTTGTTGCTATTGTTCATTTCCCTGTTCTATGTGCTGCTGGGAACCTACAGGGACACTACAAGTTCATAAAGTAGAGACTCTGCTGTTGATCTAAACTGAGCCCAAACCCAGCACACCTTGTTCTACACACAAATTAATGAGACTCAAACTTCCAAAATATTTTAATATAAAGAACAGAAGAGACAAGAACCCAAACTCATGACCAGGCCCCAAGTAAGAATGGCTAGGGGTGGGCCCTCAGATTCCAATCACAGACATCTGCTACTACCGCAAAAATAGAGAATTAACACAAAATCAGTGCATACATACCACACACCACACCTATGAGGGGGTCTCAATCATGTGAGTGCCTACATAAAAAAATCAGAATGATCCCAGTCAAAGAATCTTCTCGTATATTTCAAGGGTCTTTTAAAATAAGAATAAAACTGGGCTGGGGCTATGGCTCAGGGGTAGCACACTTGCCTGGCATGTGTGAGGCACTGGGTTTGATTCTCAGCACCACGTGTAAATAAATAAAGGTCTATCAACAAGTAAAAAAAAATTTAAAAATATGAAAAAAAATCTTCCAAAATCTGTAGAAGGAAGGAAATAACTAAGACCAGAGCCAAAATCAATGAAATTGAGAATAAAAATATAAATCAAAGGATGAATGAAATGAAGAGTTTGTTCTTTGAAAAGATAAAGGAGAGAACTTATCAATCTTAGACAAACTAACCAAAAGAAACAGAGAGAATTTCCAAATTAATAAAATTAGAGAATAAAAAATAGAAATCACCACAGACATCACAGAAATCCAGTGACTCATTACTGACAATTTTGAAAAACTGTTCTCCAATAAGTTGGAAAATGTGGAAGTAATGAATACATTTCTAGACACATGCAATCTGCCTAAATTGAATCAGGAAGACATAGAAAACCTAAAAATACTACTAACTAGTAATGAGATAAAAGCAGTAATAAAAAGATTTCCAAAAAAGAAAAGCCCCGGATGAGATGGATTCTCAACTGAATTCAATCCGACCTTTAAAGAAGAACGAGTGCCAATCCTCCTCAAATTATTCCACGAAATAGAGAACACTGCCAAATTAATTCTATGAAGCCAGTATTGGCTATGAGTATGAGTATATTAACTCATAGGAAAACCAGATAAGGTCACATCAAGAAAAGAAAACCACCGACCAATATCCCTGAAAAACTTAGATGCAAAAATCCTTAATAAAAATCTTAGCAAATAATATTTGATAACATATTAAGAAGATTGTACATCGTGACCAAGAAAGTTTTATCCCATAGGTGCAAAGATATCTTGACATATGCAAATCAATAAATTTAATTCAAAATATAAATAGAATTGAGGACAAAATCACCTAGTCATCTCTATAGATGCAATGAAAGACTCTGACAATATTTAGCAAGCATTCATGAAAAAAGCACTGAAGAAAATAGGGATAGAATGAATCTACCTTGACATCTGGAAGGTTATATATGAAAAACCCAAAACTAACCTTATAGTAAGTGGGTAAAAGGTGAAAAAGGTGAAAGCACTTCTTTTAAAATCTGGAATAAGATAAGGATGTCCACTCTCATCTCTCCTATTTTTACAGTGTTAGAAATTCTAGCCAGAGCTGTCCAGCAACAGAAAGAGGTAAAAGAAAAAATATATGAAAGAAAAAAAAATCAAATTGTCACTATTTGCAGATGATGTTATTCTATACTTTTAGGAAATCCATAAAGCTCCATCAGAAGACTATTAGAGCTAATAACAAATTTAGCAAAGTGTCAAGTTTTAAAACCAACATACAAAAATCAATAGCTTTTTAAATATATAAACAATGGCTATGCTGAGAAAGAAACCAGGAAAGCAATCCCATTCACAATAGCCTAAAAAATATCTAGTAATAAATTTAACCATGGAGGTCAAAACCTCTACAACAAAAACTAGAACCTTGAAGAAAAAAATTGAAGAAGACTTCAGGAGATGGAAGGCTCCCGTGTTCATGGATAGACAGAATTAATATAGTTAGAATGGCCACACAACCAAAAGCAATACACACATGAAATCCCTGTCAAGATACCAATGAAATTCTTCACAAAACTAGAAGAAATAACAATCATAAAATTCATTTGGAAGAAAAAGAGACCCAGAATAGTCAAAGAAATTTTAAGCCAAAAAAGCAATATGAAGGTATCACAATACCTGATTTCAAATCATACTACACAACTGTAAAGACAAAAACTGGTATAAAATAGACACACAGACCAGTGGTGCAGATTAGAAGACTCAGAGACAAACCCACACATATAGAGGTATCTGATCTTTGAGAAAGGTGCCAAAAATATACATTGGAGAAAAGACAGACTTTTTAACAAATGGTGCTGGGAAAATTGGTTATCTATGTGTAGAAGAATGAATCTAGACCTTATCTTTCACTCCAAAGTCAACTCAAAATGGATCCAACTCTTAGGAATTAAACCAGAAACTATTCAACTCCGGGAAGAAAACATAGGGTCAACACCCCAGCATTTAGGTACAGACGACTTTCTCAGTATGACCCCCTAAAGCTTAGAAAATAATGCCAAAAGTTAATAAATGGAATAGCATCAAATTACAAAGCTTCTTCACTGCAAAGGAAAAAAATTAAGAATGTGTAGAGATGGGCTGCAGGCGTGGCTCAGTGGTAGAGAGCTCACCTAGCATGTGCGAGGGCACTGAATTTGATTCTCAGCACTGAATATGGATAAATAAATAAAGGTTCATTGGCAACTAAAAATTAAAAAAATAATAATGTGTAGACAGACCTACAGAATGGGAGAAAATCTTTGCTAGGTAATTTTCTGATACAAGATTAATATCCAAAATATATAAAGAATTCAAAAAACCCCAAACCCCAAACTATCCAATTAATAAATAGGCAAATGAATCAAACATACACTTCTCAAAAGAATAAATACAAATGGCCAAAAAGATGTATGAAAAAATGTTCAACATCATTAGCAATTAGGAAAATACAAATCAAAACTAAATGAGATTTCATGTCAGTTAGGAAGGCAGTCCTCAAGAAAACAACAGTGATAAATGTAGGAGAGGATGTGGAGAAAAAGAAACATTTTGGAATTTTACTCAGCAATAAAAGAGAATAAAATGATGGCATTTTCAGATAAATGGATGGCATTTGAGAAGATAATGCTAAGTGAAGTTAGCCAATCCCCCCCAAACACATGCCAAATGTTTTCTCTGATATAAGTAGGCAGACTCATAGTGGGGTAGGGAGGGGGAGAATAGGAGGAATAGATGAATTCTAGATAGGGAAGAGGTGTGGGAAGGAAAGGGAGGAGGCAGGGGATTAGTAAGGATGGTGGAATGTGATGGACATCATTATCCAAAGTATATGTATGAAGACATGAATTGGGTGTCAGCCTATTTTATATATAAACAGAGATATGAAAAAATGTGGTATATATGTGTAATAAGAATTGTAATGCAAAAAAAAACAAAACAAAGTACATGTATAAGGGCATGAATTGGGGTGAATATACTTTATATACAAAGATATGAAAAATTGTGCTCTATATGCATAATAAGAATTTGTAATGCATTCTGCTGTAGTATATTTAAAAAATAAAATCAATTAAATAAAAAAAGACATCTAAAGCCCTATGATACTAAAAAAAAATTTATACTGTTGTAGAAATTGTAAATTAGCTCATTCACTATGAAAAGCCTAGGCATGGAACCACCATATGACCCAGCTATAGCACTCTTCAGTATTTATTATAAAGAATTAAAGTCAATATGATAAATGCACAGCCATGTTCATAGCAGCACAATTTACAATAGCCAAACAATGGAACCAGCCTAGTTGTCCATTAATAGATTCGTTAATAGATGGGTGAATAAAGAAAATGTTTTATATATGCGCAATGGAGATTTTATTGTTGTTGGGTTTACTTTTTATTTTTACTTTTTATTTTTTGGTACCATGGATAGAACTCAGAGGTGACTGAGCCACATCTCCAACCATCATCATCGCCATTATTGTAATTATTATTTTGAGACAGGATCTTTATAAATTGCTTAGGGCCTTGCTAAGTAGTTGAGGCTGGCATTGAACTTGTAACCCTTCTGCATCAGCCTCCCAAGCCACTGGGATTACAGGTATGTGTCCCCATGGTAGGCTATACAATGGAGTTTTAATCGTTCAAAAAGAAAGATGAAATTATGTAATTTTCAGGAAAATGGATGGAACTTGAGACCATTATGTTAAATGAAATAAGCCAAACTCAAATGGTTGAGGGTCATATTTTCTCTTCTCTTACATGTGTGGAAGGTGGAGAGGAAAAAGAAAAAGAGGGGTTTATCTCATGAAAATCTAAGAGAGATCAGTAAAATAGGAGAAAGGGATCTTTAAACTCAGCCCAGAAACTTGGGCTGGAGTTGTATCCCCTCCCAGGGGAGGGAAGAGCACAAGCACAGCCCTCTTCTGGCCCTCTCCTTTGCATCACTGTCAAGTATTTGCTGTCCTTTACTAGTATGACTGGATTTATCATTTGGGGAATAGCCATGTAGTGAAGAAGAACCTCAACTCTGCTGTAGACATTGGTGTATGAGTATGGATTTTATTTTTTAAAAAGTTACTGGTGTAAATAAACACATTCTAATTACATTAAAAAATTAAAACTATGGAAATATAAAGAAAGAGAATCCTATTGCCTGCAGGTGATCACAGTTAATATTTTCATTTCCTTCCAATTTTCTTTTTATTTTATATACTTATGAGCATGCTGAATGAATATTTATTATTAAGCTTTATCACTTACTGGTTTATTATGAACTTGTTTCCAAATCATTAAGATTCTCTAGTAAATATTTATTAGGCTCATGATATTTTATTAACCAGATGAATCATAATTTATAATTTCTCTATTGTTATATATTTGAATAATTTTATCACTGATACAAATAATGTTACCCTATCATCTTTACATTTAAACATATGTCTGTAACTTTGATTATTTCCATTGCATAAATTTTAGAAATAGAATTACAGGTTTTGGAAATGGCACCATTCCTAAGCCTCTAGGTACTTATTCCCAAGAGCCTTCCAAACAAATTTTGCAGTCCAACTTATGGTATATAAGATTACTTCTTTCACAGCTCCCTTTCCAGAACTGCTTACTAATTAAAAGACATCAATTTGAGAAATGTAAAACAGCACTTTTCCCAAAAATACAGTCTTTGATGATTGTTTTTCAAGTTTTCCTGCCCTGCTTTCAACTACATAAAGTTTTTTTTCACATGGATATTATTTATTTATTTGGTTATTTATTTATTTATTTATTGGTACTGAGGATTGAACTCAGGGGCACTTAACCACTGAGGCACATCCCCAGCCCTTTTTTTTTGTATTTTATTTAGAGACAGGGTCTCACTGAGTTGCTGAGGTTGGCTTTGAACTCCCAATCCTCCTGCCTCAGCCTCCCAAGCCAACAGGATTACAGGTATGCAGCACTATGCCTGACTGGATATTTTATTATATGAGCAGCTGGTCTTGTTCAGTAAATATCATCACACTGTACCCTTAGATACCACCAAATACTTCTCACATTGGTAAATATTCCATCTATGCACTCTTTCTTGCTTGTACTTTCTCTTTAAAAAAAAAAAACACCCATTGCTACTGGTATAATCTTAACTAATAACACTACTACTATAAATGATAATTTTTATATTATGCCATTTTGAATCTGAGGCTTACAAAGAGGTAACAAAAGCAGTACCAACAACATTTAAAATAACCAGAAATTAAATACATGGATATAGGGTTTATCTATCCATCACCTATCAATCATCTTTACATTGTCAATTCAATGTCACACCCAGGCAACTATGGGTGTAACAGGAAAAAATGGTCACAGTATATTTCTATGGCCCCAGTTTCATACAGGCAGAGGGTTGTGAATCTTAAAGGAAAGATAGCCCAGAAAGGAAGGGAAGGGATAAAAATGAATAACAGAAAGCTTTTTAGTAAATATTTCATGTGGGTAAATATCTGGCAGTTATAGATAAAAAGAGGTAGAACCGATTTGATGAAACTGTAATCAGTTGTTTTCCAATGTGACCTCATGGGCACCCTAGAGCAAACTCTCACATGGCCCTGGCCCTTTATCACTGAAGGAGGGATATTAATGAAAGAGGGGATCTGAAGAGGGCATCTGTATCCAACCAGCACCCCACACCTCCTGTCTCTACGTTATTTACAACAATTGTTGTCACCTGTTTGTATATGTAAAATTATCCAATTTCCATAAATATTTTTAATGATAATAATAGAAACCTGTGGTAGATGCATCTAAACAAGAGTGTTTAAAATGAAAAATGGAGGACCCCTTGTTTAAAGCCTTGAGGTTCTTCCTGAACAACAACAAGTCCATAGATCCATTCATGCAAAAAAATGAAATCATCAGAGGCCAACCCCCTGCTATCATGCCACATACAAGTCTAGACTTTTTTTTTTAAGCTTATTTTATTTGTTTCTGTTCTGTTTTGTTTTGGGGTAGAGAAGAGGAAGTTGCTTATGTCATCTCAACTCCAATGCCTGACTTTCAAGTAATATTAAAATCATGCTTATTGCTCAAACATTTCCCACCTAATTCCCAGGAGATTTACCACCTTTCTATCATCTCTTCAGCACCGGAAAATTGCTCAAGAGGACAGTGAGGTTAAGTGAGGATAGTAAATGACTTAATTTCCTCGTGTGATTTTTTTTTTTTTTTTGATCAGAGTTGATTCTGCTGACCCCGCTAAGAGGCAATCATGAGCTTCTAACTTCACCAAGTTTATGTATCTCTCTTTGGAAGAATACAACCTTCCAGATAGTGAAAACTCATCCTTACTCAGATGCACACCAATGACCCATCAAAGAAACTCATAAAGTTCCATTTATAGAATAGTATGTGGCAATAAGGTTTATGTCTTTCAGTTTTGCTGAAGGCCTCTTTTGCATATGCTCATTTGATTTACATTCATTTTGTGCCTCCTCAGTCCTCACTGAGAACCAGTTCTAAATCCTGCAAGAAAACTGTTATACCAAAACAAATAAAATATTTCTAGTATTTCCTACTGTGTTTCAATCAGTATCAGGTAATTAGTTGAGTTCCTATTTTTCCTATTTGTGAGTTCATAATGGTAAGAATTTTATCTTAATCCTTTTTTGTATTTTTCCTAATATCTATTGTGGTTTTATATACGTAGGAAGCTCTTTACGAATACTTGCTTATTTATGGATTTATTTAAGATGTTATGAAATAGCAGAAAATTTGGAAAAATGAATACAAATATTGCTAAGATGGTAATACTGTTTTCTAAAACTCTTTAGAAATATAAGTATAAAAAATAATGATGCTACTGTGCTATTGTTTATACTTTATATTCTGAAGCTTTTTACCTAGATCTGTTTTTCTTGGCAGTTAAAAATAGCATTCTAGGGGTTGAAAGCCATCTGGGAACACATAGGGCTTTTAGCATCCAGACCTGCTCCTGGTTCCCCTCTTTCTGTTCTCTTCCTTCTGGGCTTCCTCACTTGTTTTCATCTCTAGACTTCAATGTCAATGACCTTCCTTGTTTCCTTTCTGGTACATTTAATTCCCACTCCTAGTTTCCACTCTTGCCAACACCCAGATTCTTCATTATTGTTGCTCCAATGATTCCATAGTTTATAGTAGTTTGTCAGATTCTAAACTATGTTCTGACTTGCATTATTATTTTTGTTTAAGTCAGCCTTTTTGTTGCTGTGACCAAAAGACCAAAAAAGAACAATTTAGAGGAGGAAAAGTTTGTTTGATGCTCATGGTTTCAGAAGACTCTGTTCATAGATGTATGACTCCATTGTTTTTGGCCCAAGTTGAGGCAGAACATCATAGTGGATGGGTGTGGAGGAGGAAAGTAGATCAGGACATGGTAACAAGGAAGGAGAGAGGGA